>NW_020664417.1:16386470-16471151 GCF_002925995.2 Terrapene triunguis | reverse complement strand
CCCGCTGCTTGGGGCGGCAAAAACCCTGGAGCCGGCTCTGGTAAGGGCCCTACGGCACTGACATAACTCCACCTCCACAAGAGGCATAGAGCTTATGTCGGTGTATGTAGGACAACACAGTGTCTGTGTGGACGCTGCAGGTTACTTACATTGGTTGTTGGCTGTCATTCTTGTCAATTTCACAGCTCTGGGGCTGTGAAATTGACAAGACAGCTCACAGCTGGGGCCTGCCACCCTGGCTCTTGGTTCCCCACTCCCAGCTGGGCAGCTGCCCTGCTCCCCACTGGGAGCCCAGCAACTGCCTGGGCTCTGGGTGCAGAGCTCCCTGCTGGGAACCTGGGCAGCTGGCGTGTTCCCAGCAGGGAGTTGAAAGCCCAGAAGGGTTGGGGGGAGGCTATCGCAGTAATTACTGAGATGGCTGTAAATTGACCAACATAGGACCTATGTTAGGTCCACTTACGTTTGTAGTGTAGACATGCCCTGAGATTGATAATGGTTACAAACTCACCCTTCAATTAACATACTTAAGGATAAGTTAATCACTCAGTGACTCAGTTGCCCTTCTGTCCGTAATCTTCCTCTTGCAGTAGAGCAGTTCTAGTGCTTTGAGCTAATATTCAGCTCCATAGCCAAACCAAAGTCCTCCCTTTTTGAGGCAACCAAAAAAGTATAGAACAAAACAAATCATGTTCCTTGCCTTTCCCAGACCACAACCTTGACCCATGCTGACATAAGGTTCCTATCGGCATTTGTTTTCCCCAGTCTCTATTCCCATTTCTCCACCTTTTCCCCAGGGCTAAACTATTCCTTTCCCTTTCTTGTGGGCTCCTCCTCACCAACCCAGGTTTTCCCTTCGCTCCAGGCCCTGGCCCTAAAAGCCTAATCTGTGGCCTGCCCCGAACACAAGACCTCCCTGTTTCACAATTGTGGGCCACTATCTACTGCTGCCTTCCCCATATGCCTGAATCTTCCCCTTTCTCTGGGGATCATCAAAACGTCCTGTCCCCAAACCATGCTTTATGCCCTCCTAGGAGTTCCTCCTTCACCTTTCTGTCTGTGGGCCTTCTCTCAGGCGCCTTTTTGACAGCCTCTCCTCAGCTGGCTCTCTAGGTCTCTTGTTAAAGACCACCACCACCATCTTGCCATGGTTTCCTTGTACTCGCCCATATGTCTGTCTGTATCCAGCAGTAGTCTCTTGTCTTGTACTTAGATTGCAAGTTTTTTAGGGCTTTATTCTGTGCGTATACAAAATGGAATCCTGGTCCATGACTGGGGCTTCTAGGTGCTATGATAATACAAATTAATAATAATACAAGTGAGACTAGAGCTGGATGGCCCAATTTAATTTGCCTAACGCTTCACACAACAGAGGAGAAGCCTTGCCATGCACACCTGAAGCTGCACATTGTGCGAATTAGCCCAAGTGACAGTGGCCCAAAAACATACCTTAACTTAAAAAGCTGAGTATTCAAACTTTACAAGAGCCACTAAAAACATCCTATGTGATGATAAAGTGAGCAAACTTCTAGCCTTGTAATTATTCTATCAGCAGGTTCAAATAATCCCCAGCATGCATTCCTTTTTCAGGGAATGTTTTGACTAAATCTAACTAATAGCAGCTGAAATCCACAGTTCTTATAGTCACCTGCTACACAAATCTGATATAATGTCAAGTCCTCAAGGCTATTGATGAGTCTCATCAGTGAAATCTGATTACCAGGTGGTCTGCCTCTGACAGAGAGGCAATCCCTCTGGAAAAGATTGGCAATATCATCAAGGTTCTACCCCTTCCCTCTCCCAGACTGGGAAATCTGGGAGGAAGTGTTCCTACTGTAACTTTGAAATTGGTACTGAGACAAATTTACATCCCATACTATAGCAAGTGTATTTTTAGAAGCAAAAGAGGCTGGTGCTTTTAGAAACTTCCTAAACAAATCACTCATTTCATTCCTTCCTGAAAGAGAGCCTCAATTTTAGCTCTAATGAAACCAGCAAGTTGATCAGTTCTGATCTGAGAAGCTATGCAAAGGCATTAGCGCACAGATCTTTTAATCTTAATTACAATATGTTTTGTGATATTGAAACATCTTCACCAAAAACTGGAATGAGAATAGCAATTTTTTTTTACAGAGTCTAGCAAGTCATAAGGTTCTTCGTTGACGAATAGCTCAGTTTAGCTTTGAACTGGTAACCTAAAGGTTCAAGGCTCCATAGTTCATTACCAAACCAGGCCGTACTTCCCAGTCTGATATAGCAGCCAGACTGGGCTATAAAATGTAGACCTATCAAACCACAGCACTGGGAAGGCAGTTAGCAATTCATAAACTTTAATTATAGATATAACCTTATGCTCCTCCAAGAACATAAATACCTTGTGTCTTTATTATGGTTTGCCTATCCCAAATGTATGTTTTTTGCAGTATGCTACCTGACATGAAGTAGCCTTTCATTCTTGTAGGATAATGAAACTCTTCATCTTATCCCCACCTCACAATATTTTATAGATACCTCATCCCTGTTAATAAGCATCAAAAAGAGATTCAGAAATTCTGAACATAAATCAGAAATGTGATTGTAATTAGCCCTATCCCTGGACTTGATCGTCAAGAGATCTTATTATTTTACAAAACATTTTTTTTTTTTTTTTTTTTTTTGCCATACAAAATTCCATTTGCTAGTGGCAAGTGTTGTCAGTTGTTGGTTGCGGGTGTGTGTTCACTCTGTGTGCTGCCCCAACTCTGCGCAGATAGCTGATACAACAGACCTCAATCAAACTGCCCAAGAAGACCACAGACTGGGTTCAGTAGTAAAGATACTCGGCCAGATGAAGACTCCCCCTCTGTTACCCCTCTTTTATACACCGATACAAACATGTTCTGATGTGGTTAGTTACCACCCTTGACCGTGACCATGTTGGTTTGATCAAAACATCTTTATCCGTCATCCTGACCTTATCAGTGTGTCCCTGTATCCTCTTTGGGGAGTCTGTTTATACCATAACTTTGTATTGGGGTGTTCTGGTACTAACCTTCTGGAACGTGTTTATGTGAATACTTAGTGTCTAGGAGTGCTTTTGTTTTTGCAAAGCCAGCCCTGTTCTTGCCTAGTTCATGTATCGGATAGTGAACCTGCAAGCAGGCATCTGCTTTGCAACAGGGCAGCGCCTGACTTGGCCAGACTCCTGCTAACTCTGCTTTATATTAGCAGGGCTTAACTCTGTTTGGGCTTTAGGCCTTACACTAGGCCTTTTATACCAGGTCTCATGTTCAGGTGCTCTTTCTGCTACAGCAAGTAATTTTTAATGGGTAAATATGAGTTAGGCATTTTCTTCATCATCATCATACTGAGGGTAGACAAGTAGGGTTTTTTATTTAGTATGGTAAATTTTCATGACAAAGTTGCAAGGTTGCACTATACTTCTGCGGGATTTCATAGCACAAAGGTTTACAAGAGATTCCCCACTTATGTTGGAAGGGCTGCAGCAGAGAGGTAGTAGCTGTTACATATGAGCCTGACCAGCTATGCAGATTACTGGTCACCAGATATTGACTGACAAAATCCACTTGATCCTATCCTCTCCCTCTGCAGACATGAACCAGATCTTCAGTTGGCATAAATCAGTGTACTGTGTATACTCCTTGTAACCTGTGGTGCAATACATTTGCTGTTGAAATCGTGTGGACCTTTAAATGTTTCCATTTGATTCATAGATTTTTAACACCAGAAAGGACTATTGGATCATTTTAGCTTGACCTTATGTACATCACAGGTCCCAGAATTTCACCCAGTTACCCTTGTACTGAGCCCAGTAACTAGTGTTTGACTAAAGCATAGGCATCCAGTCTTGATTTGAAGACCTCAAGAGATGGCAAATCCATTGCTTCCCTTGAAAACCTCTTCAGAACTCAAATGTGACGTAACAGCCAACTGAAAAATATGGTCAAAATGAGGGGAAGGGCATGCAAATGGAAGAACTGGTCAGTTTTATATGGCATATTACTGAAGTGGTGTCAGTGTACTCAGCCCTGTACAGAACACAGGCAGAAATGGTGCCTGGTCCAACGAGATACCATCCTAAATTAGACAGACTATGTAGAAACTGAATCATCTAGTCTAGGTCCAATCTCAAAGTAGAGACATCTGTTTTCACAACACTACACTGCTTTCCTGCGACCTCTTTCTTTCCCATGGTGAAGGTACCTTCTGTCATAATAGTACAAATAAACAGCAAGTACAGCAATGTAAAGCTATGAAAATTACCAATAAAGTAAGGCAAGTCAACACCTTATTACTCCTTACTACCCTTTTTTTTTTTGCTTGGAACGGAATGAAGGGAGGGCATCCATTTGCTGCTCTTTAAGCGGGAGATGGTATCAAACATAAAGGCATATTTGTGCTTGCTCAACATAGGCACACTTCTCAGATGCATAGAGCGCCTTGTAGAGTTGGAGGCATGTGATGAACTGGTGGTTCTGTCTGTACTGTAGCCTATGGGGTACATTACAGATTTCAAGTTAGCTTAAGATAAGGTGTCCTCTTCAGCAGCAATGCAAGGAACCTACAGGCCCAAACCTGTAAAACATAACTGAAGCAGTTAGAATAAGGCAGTTGTGCTAAGGCTCATAGGCCTTAGCAAATTGACCAGCAGTGACCTTAAGTCACAAGATGGCATAAGATGTTTTGTTGCTTATTTTGCAATATGCAGTTTTGCTGATGTCGTGCATAAAATGTTGACAGGTAACTGCAAGAAGTCCGTTGATGATAATTTTAGGGTATTTGGGGATAGGAATATCAGCAGATGCATAACCACAAGATACCTATAGTAACCAACTGATGTATATGTAGGGCCCTACTAAATTCATGGCCATGAAAAACGTGTCACAGACTGTGAAATAGGGTCTTTTGTGTGCTTTTACCCTATACTATACAAATTTCATGGGGGAGACCAGCGTTTCTCAAATTGGGGATCCTGACCCAAAAAGGAGGGGGGGGGTCACAAGGTTATTTTAGGGGAGTTGCAGTATTACCACCCTTACTTCTGTGCTGCCTTCAGAGCTGAGCGGCCTTATCTTAAATGGTGCTTCAGTATCATACTAATTTTATTTGGGGTTCTCAATCTTAGATCCTCACAGTCAGCTCCCAAAGCAGAGATCTGATGAATACGCTACATAAAATATATAACATCTCTAAGGCATTATTCTGAGTGTGTTAGAGCCAAGTAATCTATATTTAGGCTTGGAAAGATGAGATTTTTATCAGTAAATGTCAACTTCACAAAACACCCACAAACCAATGAACCACCCTGGGGTGTTTTCTCTTGGGAAAATAACTAATACGCCTACTCTAGTCACAAGGACTATAACCCAGTACACAGACAAGTTAAAGAAGTATGGGCTGGATGAATGGACTATAAGGTGGATAGAAAGCTGGCTAGATTGCCAGGCTCAACGGGTAGTGATCAGTGGCTCCAAGTCTAGTTGGCAGCTGGTATCCAGCGGAGTGCCCCAAGGGTCAGTCCTGGGGCCGGTTTTGTTCAATATATTCATTAATGATCTGGAGGATGGCATGGATTGCACCCTCAGCAAGGTTGCAGATGACACTAAACTGGGAGGAGTGGTAGATATACTGGATGGTAGGGATAGGATACAGAGGGACCTAAACAAATTAGAGGATTGGGCCAGAAGAAATCTGATGAGGTTCAACAAGGATAAGTGCAGAATCCTGCACTTAGGACAGAAGAATCCCATGCACTGCTACAGACTAGGGACCGAGTGGCTAGACAGCAGTTCTGCAGAAAAGGACCTAGGGGTTACAGTGGACGAGAAGCTGGATATGAGTCAACAGTGTGCCCTTGTTGTCAAGAAGGCTAATGGCATTTTGGGCTGTATAAGTAGGAGCATTGCCAGCAGATAGAGGGGGCACGATCATGTTCCTCGATTTGGCATCGGTGAGGCCTCCTCTGGAGTACTGTGTCCAGTTTTGGGCCCCACACTACAAGAAGGATGTGGAAAAATTGGAAAGAGTCCAGCGGAGGGCAACAAAAATTATTAGGGGGCTGGAGCACATGACTTATGAGGAGAGGCTGAGGAAACTGGGGTTATTTAGTCTGAAGAAGAGAAGAATGAGGGGTGGGGGAGATTTGATAGCTGCTTTCAACTACCCCAAAGGGGGTTCCAAAGAGGATGGAGCTAGACTGTTCTCAGTGGTAGCAGATGACAGAACAAGGAGTAATGGTCTCAAGTTGCAGTAGGGGAGGTTTAGGTTGGATATTAGGAAAAACTTTTTCACTAGAGGGTGGTGAAGCACTGGAATGGGTTACCTAGGGAGGTGGTGGAATCTCCTTCCTTAGAGGTTTTTAAGGTCAGGCTTGACAGAGCCTTGGCTGGGATGATTTAGTTGGGGATTGGTCCTGCTTTGAGCAGGGGGTTGGACTAGATGACCTCCTGAGGTCCCTTCCAACCCTGATATTATATGATAATACAATACATTAATACAAGTCCCAACTAATGAAATGCCATACTCAAAAAGAAAACTAGATCACAAGGGATTTTATTGGGAACAGAAAACAAAGGGTCTAGGGAAGAAAAGGATTAAGATTAACTAAAATACTAAAACCTCAACAATATAACAAATCCCCCACCTTCCTGTATTTTCTCCACAGACCCTTCGCACCATTCCAGGTGGATGGTAAACTGAGGATGACTCCTGCACTAAGTGCTGCAGTGCTATGAATGTTGGCCAGCTTAAACAAAAAGAAAGGGATTCCCTTACAGTGTCTTCACCTCTCCTGGCTTCTGGGTCTGGAGTCCTGTGGAGGTCTGGGCTGGTTCTAGGTGGGCTACAACGCATTGGATTTCTGCCTCCCTGATCACTGGTCTCTGTGGTGCTGGCACTCTCCAGTCACATACTTAACCCCACAAGAGCTCTAAGTTTCCCTTCGTGTGTGTGCGGTGGTGGGGGAAGGGGGAGGATTGATTAGGGACTACTCAGGCTCTGCAGCTCCAAACTCAGGCAGCCCAAAAGTAATCCCATTGGCTCTGAGTCACCCTATCCCCTTTCACTGAGGGACTGAGCACTCCTGGCTCCTAATTGGCCCATCAAACTGATCATGTAAATCACTCCATCCAAAGCTACCCATCGGCATTTTGTCCCCTAAGCAGGCTGGGAAATGGTGCCCAGAGGCTCTGGAGCCATTGTTGCTGTAGACCAGAGGGTAGGACGTAGAGGCTGTGTTCAGTGTTCCAGGAGCTAGCCAACCTGAAAGGAGGTTACGTAAGAATGACCCAACATGGTGGTATCTTGAATACAACTTGCCCATAGACCAAAGTTTCAGAGCCAGAACTAAAACCCAAGAGTTTCTGGATCCCATTTCTGAACTCAACCCTCTCAACTGTCTCTCCGTCTAAAATGTTTGTAGCCCCATTCTCTGTCTAATTATGTTTAACCCTGGCGAGTGTCCTAGGGGGGAAGAGGATGCAGGAAGCTCTTTTCCCCTACAGTGGAAGCATGATCTGGAGAACAAAGTGTTCCAGCAGCAGCAGCCCTGTAGATGTCTGGGCAAAGCATTGGTGAGGCTGCAGTCCTCTGCTTTCTCACTGTGCACCAGGATGGCTGTGCTGAAGGGACTGATGGTGACTGCTATTTGTCTAGCGGCACCTTCCCCTCCCCCTACTTGCAATGGCCAAAGGCGTAACTGACCCTTTCGAGTTTCCATCATTTCAGAGGTGCTTTACCCAAACCATAAAGACAGTGACACTGTTTTATCTAGGAATTTCTAGCTTAAATGTAGTTTCAAAAACAAAACAAAACCCCAACATCTTAGCGGGGGTATATATTCCCCCCTGCGTATCTGATTACAATCTGGTCTGTTGCAACATCAAAGGTGCTTGTGTAAATATATACAGTGAGGCTAGGTGATTAGAATAATCTAATGCAAATTTCAAAGAATGAATATAGATCTAAGAAATCAGCCCTGTCAATGCTTTACCTCAGCAACATGAGTGGAAATAATATAACTAAAATACAGGTTGTACTTCAAAGCAAAGCAGTGCTGAAATTCTAAAGTAAGATAATTGCTTGAAAGCTGAGGGGGGCGGGGAGAATCTGTCCCCAATAGCAGATGTATTTTATTTGCTCATAAACACTCTAAAGCAGTAATGATATATCTGCAAGCAGTGAGCCGCTCTTTTTCATTAACTTTTGTCATCTACTATTTTCAAAGATCCTCATTTGTCCTCAGAGAGTGACTAACTTTACATGCAATCCTGCTTTAGGCAAATCCTCCCAGCTTCTTTCAAAGCCACCTGCTGTGCTAATAGTGAGCTGATAAGAAAGAGAGACATCTAAAGGCAACTCAAGGAAGTGAAACATTAATACATAGTGCTTTAACAGGCATCACTTTTAGATTTATAATCAAGGCAGGCATCACAAAATAAAACTAAAACAATAACAAAATAGCATTTTGGAAAAGTGTTGTGCATAGTAGCTTGCAAAAAGAAGACCAGGATAGTCTGTATAAATCTGACAGCTGCAGACTGCTGTAAAATCCAATTTAATATCCTAGATCCCTTAAGTGAGTGTGATCTGAGCTGAGTTCTTCCTGACACTTTGCCGCATTTACTATTGTGTGTCATCACTAATGATCTCTGCCCAAGGAAAAGTACAGGAGTGAGTTAATATGTAGATGTACTATGCTTCCTATATGATAGGGAAGGCACTAACACAGCACCATAAAAGCAATTGGTTTCAAAGTAAAACTTTCACAGTGACTGCAGAACTATTTTCCATGCTGTTATCTGGCATCCATTTAAAGACCGTCATTGCTTCAGTTTCAAGTGCTGTCAGAATACAAAAGGTTCCCTAATTGCAATAGATACTTTCCTTGAATTATGATGTGAGGCCTATATTCTGCCACTGATCTGTGAGCAGGATTGCTATTCTTTTCCCTATTTGCTGATGTCAATAGAAATTCCGTGATCTTAAACTATTTAGCAGCTTTATTGATATAATCTGAATTGCTTCAGTCCAAAGTGCAGTCACTCATCAAGCAGACTCTTTGAAGGTGTTGCAGTTCAAGGTTAGAAGTCTGCTTTTCTATCATGCTCTGAAATGACAGTATTGCACAAGAAAAAGTCACTTTTTAAGATGAGCATTAGTGAGAAGGTCTTTGGCTAGGACTACACTACCATTATGTTGGTATAACTTATGTCGCTCAGGGCTGTGAATAAGTCACTCCCCTGAGCAACATAAATTACACTGACCTAAGCGCTGGTGCAGACAGCACTATGTCAGCAGGAGGGCTTCTTTCGTTGGCTTAGAGTGGCGACATTAGCAGAGCTTACAGCTGCACCAGCTCTCTAGTATAGCCATAGCCTTTGTTTACAAATTGCTCTGATGTGGAGGCACTTCCTTTAGAATTAACAACCCTCCTGGAAAATTCTGGCTTCTCTCAAAGGTATGGTTTCAGAGCGGTAGCCGTGTTAGTCTGTATCAGTAAAAAGAATGAGGAGTACTTGTGGCACCTTTAGAGACTAACAAATTTATTTGGGCATAAGCTTTTGTGGGCTAAAACCCACTTCATCGGATGCATGGTGGAAAATACAGTAGAAAGATATATATATATATATATATATATATATATATACACACACACACACACACACACACACACACACACACACAGAGAACATGACAAAATGGGTGTTGCCATACCATATAATGAGACTAATCAATTAAGGTGGGCTATTATCAGCAGGAGAAAAAAAAGTTTGTAGTGATAATCAGGATGGCCCATTTCCAACAATTGACAAGAAGGTGTGAGTAACAGTAGGGGAAAAATTAGCATGGGGAAATAGTTTTTACTTTGTGTAATGACCCATCCACTCCCAGTCTTTATTCAGCCTAATTTAATGGTCTCCAGTTTGCAAATTAATTCCAATTCTGCAGTTTCTCGTTGGAGTTTCTTTTTGAAGTTTTTTTTGTTGGAGAATTGCGACTTTTAGGTCTGTAATCGAGTGATCAGGGAGGTTGAAGTGTTCTCCAACTGGTTTTTGAATGTTATAATTCTTGATGTCTGATTTGTTTCCATTTATTCTTTTGCGTAGAGACTGTCCGGTTTGGCCAATAAACGTGGTAGAGGGGCATTGCTGGCACATGATGGCATATATCACATTGGTAGATGTGCAAGTGAACGAGCCCCTGATGGTGTGGCTGATGTGGTTAGGTCCTATGATGGTGTCCCTTGAATAGATACGTGGACAGAGTTGGCAATGGGCTTTGTTGCAAGGATAGGCTACTGGGTTAGTGTTTTTGTTGTGTGGTGTGTGGTTGCTGGTGAGTATTTGCGTCAAGTTGGGGGTCTGTCTGTAAGCGAGGACTAGCCTGTCTCCCAAGATCTGTGAGAGTGAGGGATCGTCCTTCAGGATAGGTTGTAGATCCTTGTTGATGCGCTGGAGAGGTTTTAGTTGGGGGCTGAAGGTGACGGCTAGTGGCGTTCTGTTACTTTCTTTGTTGGGTCTGTCCTGGAGTAGGTGACTTCTGGGTATTCTTCTGGCTCTGTCAATCTGTTTCTTCACTTCAGCAGGTGGGTATTGTAGTTTTAAGAATGCTTGATAGAGATCTTGTAGGTGTTTGCCTCTGTCTGAGGGATTGGAGCAAATGCGGTTGTATTTTACAGCTTGTCTGTAGACAATGGATCGTGTGATGTGGTCTGGATGAAAGCTGGAGACATGTAGGTAAGTATAGCAGTCAGTAGGTCAAAGGTATGGTAGTCTTAAAATGTTGCTGTTCTACTGTCTGCAAAGGAACTGCATCTTGAACTGCAATGGATAATTTCAAGAAAAATGTAAAAATAAACTTAAAATGCAAAGACAAAACAAAGGAACATTTGTTTAATCCCACATATTACTAAATTATATATTGCTTTTTTTTCAAATAATGTTGATTAACAACTAATTTCTTATACAGAAAGACAGAGATTAAAGCAATCTATAGTAGCAAATATGCAGAGTCTAGGGTCAATGTCAAGTTATAAAATTGCTACCAGTGCAATTTAAGCCTCTGCAATTATAGTGAGGACAAAGGTAAATTGTACTCCAGCCAGAGTTCTACCCATTCTGTAAACAAGGTTATAAAACACAGCTCCAATTCAGATCAGTAGTAATCAAAAGTCTTTAACTTCTGAAAGCTGTTCAGTGGCTTGTATGAAATATGTTTGATAGACCACTCCCTGCTGGACAGAAGTCTATATCACAATCACCGTCATAATTAGTACCATTGTTAGCAGGGATCAAAGATTGTAATGGGTTTTCAAAGTGAATTACACTTTCACAGCTAGCAGTGATTTCCTCCAGACCATAGCACAGGCACACTTGAGTCTCACTGCCCGTAACATCCTCTAGAGAGAATTTCAGCCTCCGGGGCTGCTGGCCAGCTGGTAAAATGCACAAGTGGGTAGGCAAACTAATATATTAAAGTAAGTTAAGAGCTAATTAAAAGCAACAGGTAAAAATGATCACATACTGTGTTCCAAAATTGATTGGGAAAATGCCTCTGCTGAGGACCCTCCATGGGCTGTCTGTCCAGCATCTGAAACAAGTGCTACATTCATTCAAAAATAAATAAATGGGGGATGGCAGTTTGGGAGGTAGTGGGTAGAGTACTGGGTCAGGAGATCTGTATTCTTCTTCTGGTTCTGCTACTGGTCTGCTGTGACACCTTGGACTAATCACATTGCATCCCACATTTTCGTTGTCTTGGTTCTTTAGATGATAAGCTCTTTTGGGGGCAAGGGCTGTCTTTTATGTGTCTCTTACAGCACCTAGTACCATGGGGCCCTGAACTTGAATGGAATCGCTAGGCAGAACCATAATACAAATAAAATAATAAGAGGTGAGCAGATCTCTCCCTCCTACATGGAGGCCCCTCACCACAGCCCCATTCCCATTCCTCCTGCCCTGGAGGCTCCTCCAATGGCTTGAGAGGGTATGGGAAGTGAGGCTGAGGTAGAGTGGGCAGGATAGGGAGGCAGATAAGATGATGCGAGGGACTCTCAGTATGGGGATCCTTGTGGAGCTTTCTTCTCTCTTAGCCCCTCAATAAATTTTGCCATGGGATGAGGAAACCAATCCTTGATATTCAACCAACAGCTTCTATCAATGTTTTATTGGTAGAGCTGAAAGGGATGGTTTTTCTTTTGACCAAAGTTTTCAAAAGGAGGATAAGCTCCTGTGCTACAATCCTTTGGCTTATCCCACTGTTTATATACCAAATTTACCTTGCAGTTGACTCAGGTGGCCTCCACAATCCAATCCACATTCTGCGGGATCTCCACACCAGAATAACAGACTTTTGTATAGGTCAATAATAGAATTAATATTCCCCACTCCTCAGTCCACCATGCTATTTGAGATAAGGACATCTGTTAGTGCAACCTACAACTGACCTGAATCCCATTGGAGTGGAGAAGAGAAACTAGGGTCACCAGACTGCTTTCTAAATCTGCATCCCTATACCCATGAAAAGTGGTCAGATGCATTAGGGTAGCTACGGGAGCAGCAAGGGAAAGCTGGTGGCCTTCAATTGCCTATCCACTGTCAGAAAGAACAGAAGCACAGTTGCAATAGGGATAGGATGGGTCTGGAGTCATGTAACTTTCTCTATCAGTATTGCTCTTCTTCGGCGCCCTGACCCATCCCCCTCTAGATTTCTCTCGCATCTCATAGGTTGGAAAACTCTCAAATTATCAAATCTCCCATATCCTCTCTTGACTATAATGCACTCTGTGGAAACATTTTCTTGATGATGCCTATGTGAATATTCCAGCAAACTTGCTTTTAGTTTCAAAGGTTGTTTTATGTTTGAAAATATATTTCCTTCACTTATATGCTCTAAAAAGATTACAGGACTAAGCAAAGTGAGAGCAAGAGTGAGTGGGTTTTGTAATACTGAAAGAATGTGATTGAAAATGCAAATAACCATTTTTCATGGTTTTTCTGTACTCTAATTCTCTAAATGGATGTGTGTTTGCACTGGGGTTTGCAATGCTTCAAGGGAAGAGAGGGAAATTTAGTGTGTGTGTGTATGTGTGTGCGCGCATGCTAAGCCTGATTCTACTGTCACATATATTGGTTTTACATTAATAAAACTCCATTCATTTCAACATAGGTACTCCTGAACTACATAGATGTATGTGAGAAGAGAATCTGGCCTATATAAAATGAATGAACCTGGATAGACACAACTTTTTTTTCTTGGTTCACTGAAATGCTCTTAGTGGTTAGGTGCTTGAATAGGGAAGCCAAAGGGAGGTTTGTGCACCTTTTCTTTGTTCTGCTCTAAGGAGATGGGTGTATGTGCTAAGCTAAGTGAAAATGTCGTGGTCTTTTTATGTAATGCTTTTGGAGAATGGGACTGAAAAGGATAAAGTCAGTGACAATTTGGTTTTGTAAAATGGAGTGAGATTCATAGAGTCATAGATTCTAGGACTGGAAGGGACCTCGAGAGGTCATTGAGTCCAGTCCCCTGCCCTCATGGCAGGACCAAATAGTGTCTAGACCATCCCTGATAGACATTTATCTAACCTACTCTTAAATATCTTCAGAGATGGAGATTCCACAATCTCCCTAGGCAATTTATTCCAGTGTTTAACCACCCTGACAGTTAGGAACTTTTTCCTAATGTCCAACCTAAACCTCCTTTGCTGCAGTTTAAGCCCATTGCTTCTTGTTCTATCCTTAGAGACTAAGGTGAACAAGTTTTCTCCCTCCTCCTTATGACACCCTTTTAGATACCTGAAAACTGCTATCATGTCCCCTCTCAGTCTTCTCTTTTTCAAACTAAACAAACCCAATTCTTTCAGCCTTCCTTCATAGGTCATGTTCGCAAGACCTTTAATCATTCTTGTTGCTCTTCTCTGGACCCTCTCCAATTTCTCCACATCTTTCTTGAAATGCGGTGCCCAGAACTGGACACTGCATTGTAATCTAGAAATTAATGAAAATGGGCCCTTAAGTGTTTGTTCAAATGCAGTATAGAGGAGTATCTCATCATCCCATAGTGTATTGACTTTAATAATGAGATTAGAGCATTCCATCTCTATGGGTCAAATTCTACCTACATTTACATTACTATAAACCCAGAGTTACTCTAGCTAAGTGGATGGAGTTGCTCTGGATTCACACTGATGCAGCTGACAGCAGAATTTCAACCTAGGTCACTAGTTTGGATGCAACCCAGGTTAATGGTGACCAAAACTTTAAACCATCTGTTGGCTGTTTGACCTGTGTGAAGTGCGCAAAGTGTTCCAGACGGGTTTGTAATATATATATATATATATATATATATATATATATAGGGTCAGATCTAATGGAGCTAAGCTCATTTACCACAGCTGAAGATCTGACCCAAAATTCTATATAATTGGTTGCTGGCAGTCCCAACAGACAGGCCCTGAACTGAATGAGAATGGACATCAAAATACCTTCTGAACTCACCTAAACAGGTTGGAGGCACATAGATGAAGCTATATAGTTGCATTTACATCGTCAGTCTCTACCAAGATGGCCAATTCCAACTTCAAGCAACTAGATCAAAGAGGAGGAAGGGGGGTGGTAAACAGAGGAGAGCAGGAGGAAAAGGTCTAGCAATGGCCATTTTGCATTTGTAGACCACATTGTATTCCTTTCCATTCCTAGTGGCCCATATCTTTTTATTTATAGATTTCTTAATTATATATTCCTACCTCCCAACTAGATTCCTGGAGACGTCTTTCATGACAGTCAGAGGCCAAACAAGAAGAGGTTGCATATCCGAAGTGTATTTAGCCAATGCAATCATATATAGCCATCATAGTTTATACAATTTTATATAGATACTTCCCCCTCATTCCGATGGAGATTTTCATAACTTGGCAACAACAAAATTGTCAGTCTGCAGCAGAATCCTTCCAAATTGTCTTCCCTACTTACTTTCTCCACAATTATTACTTTGGTTCAAGCTTTTCCCCATCAGCACTGCAAGAAACTCCTTAAACTCTCATCTTACAGAAAGGGTTCTGAAACTGCACAAAATAGCTGAATAAAATACATTTCGTTCTTACTGCATTTCTCAACTATAGTTCTCAAAATGCTTTAAAAAGTAAAGTAAGAATGGTTATCTGTATTTTACACATGAGGAAACTGAGGCAGAGAGAAGTAAAGTGACTTTTCCAAGATCACACAGAAAGGTCAGGGCAGAGTTAGGAATAGAACCCAGGTCTCCATTGGACCATGCTACCTCTCAAACAAGCTGCAATAGAAAGCTGACCAGTAAATAGTTTACTTGTTTCTAACAGATACGTGTGAGATGAAACATACAGTGGAAGCCTCTTAATGACTATCTACTAAGGAGCAGGGGGAATGCTTTTTTGGTTTTTAGGGTTTGTTTATTTTAATGAAATGATATATTGACTGGTTTCTTTTTTTACTATTTGTTAGTCTCTAAGGCAGTGGTCCCCAACCTTTTTCATCTGACGCGCATCAGGCGATGAGCCACGGAGGACCGTGGTGGCAGACGAGCATCCGCCGAAATGCTGCCAACAAGCGGCAACGTCAATAGGCGTTACTGCCGAAATGCCGCCGACAAGCAGCAGCATCCAGAGGCATCGCTGCCGAAAATCGGCGGCATTTCGGCGGCAACGCCTCTGGATGACGCTGCTTCTTGGCGGCATTTCGGCGGATGCTCGGCCGCCGGCCAGTACGCGGGCGCACTTAGATGCCCCGGTGGGTGCCATGGTGCCTGCGGGCACCGCATTGGGGACCCCTGCTCTAAGGTGCCACAAGTACTCCTGTTCATTTTTACTATGTTTGCCTCACCTCAGACCTTCTGATTGCCCTGAACATTGCAATTGCACTGTTTAGCAGTTTCTACTTTCTCAGTTTAGTGTTTTGCCATTTAAGTGGCATTCCTGTATACCCTCTTCTGTTTAGTTTATAAACTTAAAGGGCAAGAAAACATCAAACTAGAGCTGGCTAGAAGAGGATTTGAACTGGAGGTGTTCAGCTCCAGGTTTTTGATTCAGACCTAGCTTGAGAGATGATATGGTCAAATATTTACTTCAAATTCTACAATACTATGTCACATATCATGAAACTGAATAGAAGAAGAAACCAGGCATTAAGAAAACATCACACATTCAGTTAGTTCCAAAAACATTGTGCCTTTTCTCTTAAACCAGAAGTTTTCATTGCAGCATCATCCTCTCAGCCCCCAGTCATGGACAGCAGCAATAGTCTTAGAGTAGTTGGGAAGAAGGACCAAGGGAACCTGAAGGAAGTCCTTAGCTGTAGTGGGCAAGGGCCAAGAGGAACCTCCCAGTCAGGAGCTGCAGCAAGAGTTATTGCAAGCCAGACCCTTGCAAAAGCACATTAAAGGAAAAAGACTGTGTTGATTTGGGAATCTGTCTAAATTTATCCATTCTGATTTGGTATTATGAAGTTGTTACACCAGCTTTCATACTGACATTGTATATCATGAATGACTCTCTGCATGTGTCTTTACCAAGCTGCAAACTCCATTTTGAAGGTGCAGTCTTCTCTATTGTCTGTTTAATTTCATGTTGGAATCATGGGCTGAAATTCAAAGGCTGTTGGCAAAAGAAAGTCATTGATGTTGGGTGCTCTCCCATCAAAACAGGATCGCTCTAAAACCATAAACTGGCTCCCAAGCAGGAGAACTGGTTTGGCAGGGAGAGGTCTCCTTGGCAATGAAGTCACTTGGCAAGGGTTTGTGATTGCCTGCTGAAGCTGGCAAGGGGGTCTCCTGACAAAGGGAAGCTCAAAGTTATAAAAAAAAAAAAAAAAAGGAGTGACTCTGGCTGGGTCTCTGGCCATTTCCCTCCAGTTCAACAGGAAAGAAAAGCAACCCAATACACAGGGGCTGCACAAGGTGGGGACTGTCTGCTTTCCTGAGCCCCAAGGACACCCCAGGGAAGGGTGAGCTAGTAAGCAGCATTGCGGTTAGGATGCTGTTTTCTAAATGATAGGTACGCTCTTGTGCTTTGTATGTTTAAATATAAAGATATTTCACAACTGCTACGTGCCTCCTGAAAGAGTTAAACTGTAAATCAGAGGCTCATATTTTAGGGTGGCATTCTGGGAGAGTGTATGTTTAGGTATGGGGGAGTATGAAGAATCAGCCCTATGCCCAGGGCTAGACAGCGGGCTCCAGCTATCAGAAGGGAGTATTGGATACGGGCTGCGCTCCAAGAGTGTGCTTTGGGACCCCACATAGTGGGACAGTGTCTGGGCTCCTTTAAGGCCCTGGGGGCTTAAAACACACCGTGACCAGCAGCTGGATTCCCCTCACAGCACTCCACTGGATAGCCAGCAGGGAGCAACCAACTGGATCTGTAACAAGGGCATTTAATCCTCCAGTTCCCTCTCCCCATCAATGCTTCTCATTGTGCCCTCAGGTTTCACTGCAATGGGAGAATGGGTTGACCACATAAGAGGAAGCCAGAGGCAGTTAAGCAGGTCCTGTACATCTCGTTCCCTCCCTCTAGATTTGGTGTATTTGTATCTGGAATGCAGCTGAATTTCAAGTGCAAACCAAGGGCCCCATACAGTACGCTCAATTCAAGCATGACTTCAGCAGGAACTATGCCTAAGTAAGGAATTCTGCCCAAGCAAGCCATTTGTAAGTACACAGCAAAATGCTTTATTGGTCCAACAAAACCCAGGAACAATGCTGCCTATTCTTGACTGCCATCTACTAGCACCTTATATTAACTAACTAAACGTACACACACCCTCTATTTTATAGAACACTCCTGTATTACTGTCAGCCTGAGTCTGTATGTGTTACTCACCTTGAGCAGCATTCACACACAAGAATAGTCACACTGAACTGAAGTTAATAAGACTGCTGGTGTAAGTGCTTCTCACATTTTGTAAGGGGCAGTGTCATAGGTTTCACCCCCACTCTGAACTTTAGGGTACAGATGTGGGGACCTGCATGAGAACCCCTAAGCTTAATTACCAGCTTAGATCAGTATGCTGCCACTACCCAAATATTTGAGTCATTTGGGAAACTCTGTCTTCTCCCCCAAAATCTTTCCCTCCCAAGTACTATAACCCTTCCCTGGGTAGCCTTGAGAGACTCCTCCACCAATTCCCTGGTGAACACCAATCCAAACCCTTGGATCTTAAAACAAGGAGAAATTAACCATCCCCCCATCTTTCCCCCACCAATTCCTGGTGAGTTTAGATCCAACCCCCTTGGATCTTAAAACAAGGAAAAATCAATCAGGTTCTTAAAAAGAAGGCTTTTAATTAAAGAAAAGAAAGGTTAAAAAAAAAAAACCTCTGGGAGATAGCATACAAGCTGATCTCACAGACAACAGATTCAAAACACAGGATGTTCCCCTGGGCAAAAACCTTAGTACACAAAAGAATACCCAATTTGATTATCCCCCTTATGCCAAGACAAGTTACAAAAGAAAATAAACATAAACCTATTTATTTCCTTCCTTAATACTCACTACTCTGATAATAGGCTGATTCCTTGATCTTTTCCACTTCGGCCAAACTGAAACTGCCCTAAGACAAAGGGAACTTCTCTCCTTCCTTTTGAAACATCTTGTTCCCCCATTGGTTCCTCTGGTCAGGTGTCAGCTAGGCTAGGTGAACTTCTTAACCCTTTACAGGTAAAAGAGGCATTAACCCTTAACTATCTGTTTATGACCGGCAGAGTCAGGCTTTATATCATTTCCGGTACCTCAGATTTAATATGGCTAGCAGCAACCTGCCCTTGGAGTTACATCACAGAAAGCTTTTGAGGTGGGGGATCTTTTCTGGAAGAAAACATTTGTCCCAACAGCCCCATGGGTGACACAACATTTTACCAGACCACAACTTGACTAAGAAACATGCATTTTTATTAAGATATTTCTTGCCTTATCTGTAAATTAACACACTTGTCTGGTTAACACAACTATAAAAATACATTTCAAAATTTCTCATATTTTGGTCCACTGAAATTCACTAAACCACTAGAATGGTACCATTATCTCACATGCTGCGGCTTCATTTCATTTAATAAACTTTTCTATCAGCTTCATCAGTTTTGTCACAATACTCAGTTAACAAATACATTAATACTAGATCCTTTGATTTCTAGTTTTCTGTGTTTGTGTTTCCTCAGACAATCGGGAGTTTATTCAGAAGTAGGTCAGATTGCCTGGGGCAGCTGAAATTACTCACTTGGCACTCCTGCATAGTTTTATGCTTTATTAATTTTATGTTGAGACTTCAAAGTTACTTTTCTGGCATATAAAAAGTAATTGAAACTGCAAAAGTAGCTTAATACCTTAATTATGGTTCAATCACCTAACTGCTTGTGAAACCTAAAATAATACTATGCTATCTCTTTTAACTAGCCAATGATATAGTTTGTTTAGCAAGTAATTTATTTTTCCATATAAATTAGACCAACAGAAAAACGAATATTGTACAAAGCAAGTTTTGTGGTGTTTGGGAGCCCCATATATGGTCTATAGGTTATATGCTACTGTTCCACTGTTATACCCAAAGGACAATAAAACATGAGTCCTAAACTGCAAGAGTTAAAGCCATATCTTACCCTTGGGAGTAGAGTAAAGGCAGGAAAGGAGGGAGGATTTGGAGCTAGCATGGCTAATATAAGCAGTAGAGGCCTGGATCTACTGGGAAATCTTCAGAGAATATGAGGATTCTAGCCTATCCTTGCCAAGAGCATTTCCTCCGTGGTTTGCAGGCATGGAGGGAAAGAACAGGTCTTAGCATCTTGTACATGCTGAAGTATCTCATGCTGCCTGTCACAGCAGGATGAAACCAAAGACTGACCATCGATGGTCAAAATGAGAACTGAGGACAGGACTCTTCAGACAGCACCACCAGAGTGGAGTTTTGGTGCATTGGGGGGTCTCAGGTTCATTCACAGAATTCTATGGTGAGTTCTATTACAATACTAGCACAAAAGTATAAGAATATTCAAGATGTGAGACTCTGCCACTCACCACTCCTAGTTATTGTTCTCTACATCATCAAAACAAAGAATTTAATCAAACCTCTTACAGTTGTTTGTTCAGGAAGGGAAAGAGAAATTTATAACAAAGTAGTTCAGTAGTTGTGTATTTTGAATTTAGTAAGACAGAATGTGGGCCTTTCTGTACCAAAGCTTTATTTATAAAGTTCATGTTCGGTATGGGCATTCAGAGGCTCTGTAAACAAGGATTGCCAAAAAGTAACATACCGTGGTAGCCGAGATATAGAACCTGCTCCCCTTGAAATTAATCACAAAACTCCCTTTGACTTACATGGGAGTAAGTTATCATTTCCTTATTTCTTGTACTAAATACTGAAGAAATCTCACCATGTGGTCACTGCTAGTAAGTGGTTTTAAGCACTTTTTAGTTTACATTTTTTATTTATTTTGGGTCACAAAGTGAAAAATCCCTGTGTCTAGAAGAGAAGAAAATGATGAACAGGTTTTTTATGCTGATTTTTCTTAGAGTGTGAATAAATGTTCAGTTTTGGAAAGACACATTGTGGTAGTGTTAGCTTTGGTTATGCAAGGTTCTGTTTAGAGGCGGTGGTCTTGGTCTAAAACATAGTAAGCTATGTAAGAAGCAAGAGAGTTTGTTCTGTCTTGGTCCCTGATTAGTGCTAATTCTTGGGGCAAAGTTGCTTTCTAGGAACCAGTCGTTTCAGGAATCTCAGCCCAGCAAAGAGGGATTGCCTACTCTTATAGTTGAGGGAAACGACACATGTATTTCCCCTCAGTGGTCTAGCAAGGGCACCCAATCTCTGGCTTTCACCTCCCCAGCTGTTCTTTGGTTGAAGACCCGTGTCTCACTCCCTTCTGACCAGGGCATGTGCAGGCCGAACAGTTCCCTGCTTTCACTGTGTTGCTCCTAGCAAAGACAGTCTGCCTAAACTGACCTGCTTGCTTTCTCTTCAGAGACTGATAAAAGTGATTGATATAGATATGTTACCACACAGCTCTTTCTAAACACGCCTTCTTAAGGTGAAAGCATTACAGAAAAAAATACTAAAACAATAAAAAACCTACATGCATGCTAATTGGCTTAACAAAGTTTATCCCAACTCTACATGCATCCCAGTAGGCTCTGGCAAGAGCCAACTTTTAACATTGCAACTTCAGCTTAGAATAAGCAGCCCCATGACAAGTTTAGTCCACCCTTTTATACAGCTCAGGGGTCTTTGACCTGGAGTTTCCAGAAGTGGGTAATTACTGTAAATGGGTCTCTCTCCAAAGGGCATATCTTCAAAACGTTGGCTTCAGAAGGGAGAATTTGCATTCCCCTTACCTTAAGGTACTTCCTAGGAAATCCGCTTCATACTTACTGTTCCAAAAAGATTTTTGAATTACCTCACACCTTCCAGAGATCTTTCATCTTGTCTTCCTTTTGCAGATATTCCCAACCTTCTCTCAACAGTACATAAACACTAATACCCCAAAGGTATTAACTCTAATTCAATATGATTTAACTTAATTCAGTAAAGTTCATTCAAAATATTACAGGATATTTGTTAATTTGTCAGACCCGCTGCTGTTCGAACACCTCTATTGCTGGACTGGTGTATATGTGTAAATGGAAAAGTTACATTTAGGAAATACCAAACTCCACATTACTTACTTCTCTCTCACTGAAAAGCTGATCTGCAGGGCCCCAGACATCTGCTCCCACTCAACAAAGAGCCAACATCGATGTCAGAACGAGATACTAGTGTCAGAAAAAGGGCAACACAGAGTTGTGGCCTAGGGAGACCACAAGCCAGATAGTTGGTGTAAATCAGCCTAGCTTCAAGTCAACTGAGCTATGCCAATTTATACCAGCCAATGATCTGTCCCTACAAGTCATAGTGCACAATGTTCCATCTTGATCCAAGCAGTCAGATTCATATTAATGATGAGGTTGACAAAATACCCCATCATAGAACTCTACCAGTCCACATTTGGTTTGCACTCCGGTTCCTGTTAATACAATTACTGCTTATTGGATATTTGATTGAGGCTTACATAGTTCAACAGAAACAGGTTTCATTTTTTTCTTTTTAATTAATGCTGTAACATGACAAATATTTCATGTACTAAAGGAACAACAAAATAGTATGTGGGCAAAAGGATTATTCTGGTAAAAAACATTAATTTTCCTTGCTTTATTTTTCATCTGTGGCCAACCTCACCGGGTTGCTAGGATCAAGATGGAACATATTATGTACTATGTCATGTAAAGATAGATCATTCTCTAATATAAATGCCAACCTTTCTTTCAGTTCTGATTTGCACTTATTCAGACGTATCCATGCAAAATTTAGTCCACGTTTTACTTGATTTCAAATCAAAGCCACAAAACATCTCAGCTTTGCTTGAAAAGGTTTTTGAAACGTAGTGCATCTTTTCATTAATTTGGATCTAATTCTAATTTGGATATACTGGTAATCACATCCATGTTGGGATTCATAAGGAAAATTTCACACAGATCTAATCATGAGGTCATAAACATCAAAAATGTTTTAACAACATTCAAAAAGAGTACCCTCTAGTGGTAGGACACAGCTTATTTAAACAACAAATGGCCCAATGGGGAGATCTGTAATCTTTGATTCTAGAGGAAATGAGCATTATCAATGTTCAACTAGGTTTCAGAGTAGCAGCCGTGTTAGTCTGTATCCGCAAAAAGAACAGGAGTACTTGTGGCACCTTAGAGACTAACAAATTTATTAGAGCATAAGCTTTCGTGGGCTACAACCCACTTCTTCGGATGCAATGTTCAACTAGCAGAGCAAAGTCTTAAACAATGTTTAAATGTCACTGTGTGTGTGTGTGGGGGGGGTGTCATTTTTTATTAGTTGTTAATAATGTGATCTTCTGTAATTTTCTATTAGTGAAAAAATAGTATATACAAAAAGATCATGAGATTACATTTTGGTTTTCAGAAACCTAGAGCTAGTCATATTAATATATTATGAAGGCATTATAATAAGTGTTATTTTAATGATAGAATAGAGTTGGCAACAAAATATATATAAACTGTAAATTCATCCTAGATACCCTAAAATAGAATTATTGAGTAATCCTTTGTTTTTAAAAAGCTACATTGTTTGCTACGTAGTTACATCGAGCAGCACTTTTCGTTTTCACCGATTGGTAACAGATATCGCACTTTTGATTTATATTCTATTTATTTTTCATTCTGTCATTGCTTCACTTTTTAATCTATTGACTGTAGGTCTGATGAGAACTAATTGGAAAATACTTTGCCTGAATAAACTTTTGGGATTCATTATGTCATCCTGGAGGAATATAAACAGAATAAATATTGTAGGGTTCTGCTTTAGATTAGACACCCCACTTTACTTGCCTCTAACTATGAATTGCTTGGAATAATCTGAAGTATTTGGGTTTCTGCCTGTTCCAAACTAGCCTAGTGAAGGGGTCACATTTCATTTCTAACTTTTCTTTTATATTCCGCAAGTTGGCAGGAGATGGGAACATAAGCATTACAGAACTGACCCTCAGTTTGGAGGGGGGGGGTCTGCATCTCTCCCACGGGGCAGAGTTTCCATGGGGAAATGCTTGTCTTTGCCAGGAGGAATCTACTCTGTCTTTAATACTGAATATGGGATGTTCCTACTAGAGGGTTAGTGCAGCTTCCTCTCTGGTGGCTGTGATCCTTGGTGTGATGAACAAAGGAAAAATACAATTTATCTCATCTCCAAGATATATAATCTGTCCCACATTTCAAGGTCTCACAAACAATCTTATGTAACTCTTCTGCCAGATGGTGTCAACAGGAGCAAGGCCCAGGTTCAGTATATAGGGATTCCTCTTAAAATTACAAAACAGAACCAGCTCAAGCCTCCACCCAGAAATCTGGGAAAATTAAATACCACCGCTGGGCACTTCTTCCCCAGACAAATGCTCTGTGTATGTATGTGTGTGAGGGAAAGAGACAACCAAAAGGAAAACTTGATTATGGGGAGAAGAGACCACACCATTAATTTGGGAAAACGCAGCAACAATGACTCAAAAGTAAGCAAACAATACGTAAAAAACCTGGCCCACAGTATGTTAGGCTGTCCTTTGCCATGGAGTATGCAAGTCCAAGGGACAACTGTCCCTTTAACACATGACTCCCCCATTTCTTCTGCTGTACCCCACTCATGGTTTGTTCTGAGGTCAAGATGTGCATTCAGGTGAGTTCACCTCCAGCCCCTGGGGAGCAGGAGTGGGGCAAGTGATGTCTCTGCTGCTGTTTAGCTGCTGCTGCTACTCACTACTGCCTCAGCTACTGTTTTGCTGTGTCTATAGTAGTCACAGTGCTAAGATTTGCCGGATACAGACTTTACTGCTGCTGTGTCTCTCGCCACATGGCCTTTAACTGAAGAACCATATTCTGAGGTTCCATTACCTAGCCCAGTTCTTAGTGACATCAGATACAGTGATGCCAGCAGATAGCATAGAACCCCACTGCCACTGTCTCCTCTGTGTTATGCTTCACCGGAACACTTTCTCCACACCAGGTCTAAGGCTTAGCCCACCTAAACCAGCTTATCGGTGATTTCAGCTCTCGAGGTCACTGAGAAGAGACATGGACTCAACTGAGTCTAACCAGCTCTAGCTTTAAGCACTGGAGGGGAAGGGTCAAATGGCATGTAGGACCCTTAAACAGAGTCCTCTCCACCAGGTAGAAACACCTCTTCCCACCACCTCTGACTTTCACTTGATTTACTTCACTGCCCCATGCTTAGTGAGTGATGTTAAGTTAGGGAGACCCATCAATTTCAGCCATTTTAAGTTTAGTTCTGCTGCCCTTTAGTCATACAAGAAGGACAACACTTCATGATCCCTACATCCAAGACTAAAGTGAATTTTAAACCCAAAACAGCCAGCATTGATCACTTTGGCAAAGTAGATGTGTCTATGCAAGCAGTCTGCTCCTGAGGTCTTTCCCCCAGTTCAACAATAGATGATAGGAGAGAGCTCATTCAGACCCTTATTCAATTATATCTTTAATATTGAGTTGTATAGCCATGTTAAGCAACCAACATCTTTCTCAGCAACACCCATTGACCTGCTGTACCTTAGCATTCTCTGTGTTGAGCGGCTTTGGAGATTTTTAGCTGTCCCTCTCCTTGCCTTCATGTCCTCCTTTGATTTGCACCCTTGGTCTTGACTGAGTACCACTTTCTCCCTTTGATCTTGCCCCCGCTGAGTTCCCACTCCCTGAACATCATCTGCCCCACCCTCTTGACCTGCCATCTGGCCTTTCTATAACTTGCAGTACATCAATGTTGATAACTTCTCTTTTGCTCTCAACCTCTCCTCTCTTCCATTTATTAGTTGTTGATTCTCTCCATTCTATATTCTTCTCCACTTTGACTTCTCTCCCTTCACAAGATCTACCCTGCTAGCCCCCAACTGTAGCTCAGCCCCAGTATCCTCTTCTCTGCCATGGAGCAAGCCCAGCTGATGATCTGCAACCTGGCTGATTTCATCCACTACAAATTTGTTCTCTCCTGCTTGAACTCTGCCATTTTCTGAGCTAAACACTTTTTTACTTCTTCATCTTGATTGACTGCCATGCCTGCAATCACATGCCTATTGGCCACCTTTGATTCCCTCCTCAAGCCCTCCCCCCGACTCCACTGCCTTCTCTAGCAGGATCTTACTGACATTTTTCAAAGAAAATATTGACAAGGTCCAGCATGACCTCCCCCACCCCACCTTCCATTCACTCTCTTCTACTCTTCCATCACTGATGCAGAAGTTTCTATTCTGCCTTCCTCCAACAACTCCACATGCTCCCATGACCCTTTCCCATTTTTCTCCTGATCTCCCTTTGCCCCATCTCTCTCTTCAGGCTCCTTCCCCTCACAACACAAACATAATTTAGTCTGTCCCATCTTTTTAAAAAAAAAAAAACAACCCACCCTTTGTGCCATCTTCCTTCCCCACTTCATCTCTAAGTTCATTGAATGTGCTATTTGCAATCACTTTCTGCAGTTCCTCTCCTCCAGTTCCATACACGACACTCTCCAATCCAGCATTTACTGCTTGCATTTCAAAGAAATGGTTCTCACCGAAGTCTCTAATCATCTCTTCCTGACCAAAGCTCAGAACTGTTTTTCCATCCTTATTCTCCTTAACCTGTTAGCTGCTATCACTGCTGTCTACCCTGCTCTTCTACTGAAATTCTTCTTCCTCAACTTTCATGACAGCTCTCTTCTTTCCTCTAATCATTCCTCCAACATGCTATTCAGAAAATCCTCTTCTTCCCCTTCCCCCTCCCCATCCACACTTTCTGTGGGAATCCTCTAGGACTCTGAGAACTCACAAATTTACCTCTCCACCACTCCTGACCTGTCATCTTCTGTCTAAATGAAAATCTTATCCTGTCTCTCTAACTTCTCCTTGTGGTGAGAATCCTGTGACTTGAGTCTGGCAATTATCATCACCACCACCATCTTTATAAAAACCCTGGGAGTCGAAGACAGGCTGAACAGGAGTGATCTGAGGTTCACCTATGGGAGGAAACATCAATACTGATGTCTGCAGTGGGAATATGGAGAAATGCATCTACTACATCTAATGAAGTCAAGAAGTCTCCCCCCAGGACAGGGATGACACTTTAGAGGCCAGGGTCTCCATCCAAAACTTTGTTTTCTTCATCCACTTGTTAAGCCTTGTGACGTCGAGAATGGCTTGGATACTGCCTGGTGCACTTAGTAAATGATGGAAGAAAGGTTCTCTGGGTTCTACGCTTTCTTCTGAGGAAAAGCTCTCTATCATTCTTGTATTCAGAGAATATTTCGTTCTGGATCAGATTGTTTTACTGGGTTGTTGGACAGGGCGACTGGATCAAAAAATGGACCGGGTAGAGCCCTGAGCTCCAGGGAGTATCTGTGGCTCACTATTTTCCTGACCCATTTGTCTGTGATCAATGAAAACTCATCTTCTAGGAAATCCTCCACCCTAGCTTCAGCTTTGGGTGGAGGCCTCTGCAATCTTTATCAAAGTGGATGGTGGGTGGGGGGGAAGGTGGGCTGAGCTTGTGCTCTCTCTCTCTCTGACACTAATGTTATTGCCAATCAATGGACAATTGAAACTGGTTAGTACATTAGAATGATCTTCACATTAATTTGCCTGAAGTAAAAACAACAGCTCTGCCCTGGGATTGATCAAATGACTTTGTCCCTGGTGCTAAATTCCACTTTCATTTGTATTCCAGTGTATTACGTCCACAGGAGCACTGAATGAATTCATCACAAGTAGGTGCTATTACCACAAAGGTGTAATTTGAGGACCTGAAAACTCAAGGATCTTTACTGCAATTGTTTCAAACCCCACGTCGACCTTTCACTAAATGGTCATGAATGAAAGCAGTTAAAGCATAAAGTGTTCTAAGTTTATGAAGTGTTACTCATAACTGTCAAGGGTCCCCAATTTCACATCAGAAATTATCCTGGTTTCGCTTGAGCCTGGCATTGTCCTTCATCAAGGGCAGGGATTTTTAAAATGAATAAATAGCAGCGCACACTGAGGCATTTATAAAGACAATCCATCTGTTTTCTAACTGTTGTTACTCTTTCCAAAACTTACAGGCTTCACTCATTATCCCAGAGGCACTTCTCAACCCATTACATTGTCACTTGGCATTCAGGAGAGAAATGACGTGTCCCCTGCTTTCTGACTAGAAACTGATTAGGTTGAGCCACTCCAAATAGCAGCACTTTGAACTTGTCTAGCCTCTTAACCTCACAACATCTTTTGGAGGTAGGTAGGTAAGTAGTGTCTCTGTTTTATATTTGGGGAAACCAAGCCACAGAGGCAGGCAGTAACCTCCCCCTGGACATACCAGAAGTCAGTGGTAGAACCATGAGTGCACGTGCTCTGCTACACCCCTTTATCAGGAGCCTTGGTAAATTTGTTTTGGTGTTCTTAATAGCTGCTGTGTGCAGTACATCCCGATGTTGTGGCATTATCTTACTATAGAGTGTGATGGCAAAGACAGGAACATGAATTAGCTGAGAAGGATTTATCTTGCAAAGAGATTATCATTGCAAGGACATTTCAATGAGAACATGAATAATTCTTTACTTTGGTGATGATGATTAATGCTTTGACGTCAGCAACCCCTGGCATAGCCATTGACAGCAACAGATTTCACAACAGGAAAATCTGGCTCCCGGAGCCAAGAACATTAACAGAATTTAATTCCAGTAAATAATAATAAAAAAAGTAACATTTGCAGATGACACACATAATTTCAGTATTAAACATAACTGAAAGAAATCACACATCCTTTCAGCACTCCCAAGACTTTGTCCTAGCACTTAATTATTTTACATATGAGGTATCAGTCAAGATCTGCAACTAGTCAGCGTTTGTCCGTAGAATCACCAAGGGAAGACCGATTCACCAGTGGAAATAGCTGGGCCTAACAGTTAAGCAAGGGCTGAACTGGAGCCTACACTGCTATTGCTGATTTCACAATTTAATAATTAGTAATAGGAAGGCACTCCCACTGTCCCATTTACCTTACCTCAGTATTTCCCAAAGTATGGGATGTACTTCCCAATGGGGGTGTGAAAGATTAGCCATGGGGACATGGAAAATGGATACATTCAGATGGTTAGGTCTTTAATGAACAACTGAATAGGACCCCAGTTGGTTTCATTTTTCTGAAGGGGGATTCAGCTTTCAAAAGTTTGGGAAACACTGCTTCACCTGGTCTCCCTTCTGAAGTTTGATCATGGAGCATTTGATGTGATTGGCCCAGTTTGTCACGTACACTAGCACATCATCTCATTCAGTCATAACCAAGTTGCACTGTGCATCTGTTTATTTTTATCTTAGCTATATTTAAATTTCCATATCTCGTAAACATTTGGGATGCAAAGCATATAGGAGAGGTTCCATACTAGTTGATCTAAGATGTGCATAGTACTCACAAACTAAAAGCCACTGCTGTGAATTCTCCTCTTCCATCGCTACAGTCATGCTTCTTCTGGTGCTCTTCAAAACAATGTCTGGAACCCCTTTCTATTGATGAAATAAGCAAGCCGCCACCTCCTAGACAGCTAGCTGGGAGAGGAATGTCACGTTCAAACTAAAATGGCAAAGGCCATGATTGTGTGTCTCAGTCATGTTTTGTTAGGAACTCCAAATTAGGCAATTCTAGCGTCACTATATATGGTGCTCTATGGCATTTGCACCACCATCTTATGAATCTTATGAGCTTTAGTAAGTAGGAAATGATATAGTATTTGCAAAGCTACATAATGAGAAATCCTCTGCCATAAAGAGAATGTAAAATACATTTTATGAAGTGTTATTAAAAATTATACAATGGCATTTGGAAATTCTGTATTCTGCTGGGTCAATAACAATATCAAAGGTCTGTTCATCCGTTTATATGGACCACCATCGCAGTAGAATGTGAATGCCTCACACTTATCCTTACACCACACTTTTGGAGGTGAGGAAGCACTATTACCCCCTTTGTACAGATTGGGGGAACTGAGCCCCAGATCCTCAAAGGTATTTAGGCACTGCCAGAGAAACTAAGTGACTTGCATAGGGCCACATTCCCACCTCCAGTTTCTCTGGTCTTTCAAGAAGGAATTATTCAGCTGAATTGCAAATGCAACACACAGAAAATCTCCAGTGCTTCTCTTTTTAATCCATTAGCTCCATTTGAAGTGTCATGACACTTCAACTGAATAGATCAAAGCACCTGGCTCTGCTGCAAGGTGGCACAATATGGTCAACCTGAATAGTGATGAGAGGAAGAAGGCAATTTATTAAAAGCTGGGGAAGATGCACATAGCATGCAAAGCAGAAAATATGTGTCTGTGTGCGCACACACATGTTGCTGCTGTATGGGAAGTATTACTGGAAGAAAGTGGAAGGAAAAAAGATTTATCTGTAGTTACACCAAGTTCCAGTTCCAATTTTTTACTTTAAACAATTTAAGGTGGAACTGTTTCTTGGAAGAATCACATGACTTTCATAAAAAGCAGCAAATAATTCCTAATATTTTGATTATAAAGTCATCAGTGTCAGCAAGACACTCCAAAGCATGCATCACTTCTTCTGTGGTTGTGACAGTCTTGTACCTAACAAGTAACAGGGTGCTATTCCAACAGAACACAAACACCCTATTATCTTATTTTAACAAAAATCCTAGGCTTGATTCTTATTGAATCTTTGATTCCTTCCTGCTGCAATGCAGGTGAAGGGGTAGAATAGACTAGTTACCACCCTTTTGACCCCTCTTTGCAAACAATGATGATACTACACTAAAAGAAAGTGATGCTTTTATTGGGTAGGAAGGATACATTAACATTTTTATTGTGATAAATAAACCTTCTGATCTTATATATGTAGGTGACACCGTAGGTGACTGTGATTAATGTATAATGTTCAAAAGGCATGGAATGATAATGTTCAAGAAATATGTTATGGGGAAATGTATTGATCTGCCTCCCCTACATGAAATGGTAAAGTTATTTTAATTTCAGTTTATATTTGGCTCATGATAGGCCTGCAGTAAGTGCTTTCCTAGTACTCAGTCCAGATCAATATTTATGAAAACTCACTACAGAATGCTGCTGACTTTTATTTTGTAAGCCAAAAATGAATACAGCCACCCACTTACACCACTACATATAATTTATGAAATCAGATTACAGAATTACAGTCAAAATTACTCAAGAAAAATAACTTAATTTCTGATGAACAGATGGAAACAAATCCCTTTACCCTCCTACACTCCCAACTTGGTGGGGGAGAAGACATTAAGCTATTACACTCAGTAATCATGAGATCAAAACCACTTTGCTTACTTGCATGAATATGAACATTTATCTGTTTTCCTCTCCACGCCCTCACCTTACACACACACACACATACACACACAAATTTCACCTTGAGTTTCTACAGAAGTTCCATGCCCTTTTTCCCTAAGACGCTTTAAAGCTTAAGTGCCTGGCAGAGCTATTCTAGTGGCACGCATAAAGCACTCCTATACTTATTCCTTCCAAATGCTATAGAGCTCCCCACTATGTAATCTTAGTCTTCCGCTTCTTCATAGTGGGCATAGCCACTAGCATAGGTCCTTCCTAAATTCAAGTTACTGAATAAATCTGTGGTCTCTGTTTCAGAATCCTTCCCTCCCTCCTCATCATCATCCTCTGCTTCATCCTCTTCATATTCGTCGTCATGGTCACCTGCATCTCCATCCTTACCCGATGAGAGGTTCTTCCAGTAGGCATCATAGCCAGAAGCTCCATCTGCCTCTTCACCTCCTGTCTGCCGGCCAAACTTCAGAGAGCGTACTGTGAATAGAAAAAATAGTTAAATTCTTATTCTTCAGCCTCAATCATAAGACACCCACTCATCAATGGAGCATTTGACATTTCTCCATCTACCATCCATCTTCACCACCTACTCGAGTACACTGTCAGCAAACAGCCCAGGACTACAATGATCAGTCTCTTGAGAGACTTTAACTGGTTGTTTTCGGGTTTAATCCTTAAAGTCAGAGCACCTAACTATGACAGACCCTTTTTCTGCTGTTCCCCATCCAAAATATCTTCTCTCCAGAGACATTCATACATAAAATATCTGGTACATTACTGTATTTAGATCATAAACTCTTCAGGACCAGAACTTTGGCTGTAGAGCACACTTCTGGTACTGTAATAAATATGTATTTTATATATAGATATATAGCACCTAAGATAATGTGTGTTTTTTATGGATAAGCAGTGCCGAGTAAGCAGACTCATGTGGGTATCTTCTAATGAATTTCAGCATGCTATTTCTTGATGGTGAAATAAGAAGTGACAGAGCAGAAGTAAACAGTGATCATGGGCGCTTCTTCCTTAGACCACAACTTGAAAGTAGCACTCAAATTCATAACCTTGTCAATCTCCAGGGCACAAATAGCAGTCCTAACGAAGAGATGCTGCAGCTCAGAGTCAGCAACAACTCAAAGTACTCTCAATATAAATGCAACAAACTCCTCAAAACATTCCAAAGCATTCAAGAACTTCAATATTCCCATACATCCCTACACAGCCACCAATGGCATCACATGCTGCCAGTTGAAAAAGATGAACATATTACGTTTTCAAACACAGAAAATAAGACTCCTAGTAAATTTGACTCGCTAAATTAGAGACTCAGCATTTGTTCCATTAGCCTTTCAAGGACAGTCCTTACTTGACATGCTCAGATCCTTTGTCTCCTGAGTTTCATGCCCACATTTAGGGCAAGGAGGCTCTTTTCCCTTTTCTTGCTTAAAAACCTTGCTTCGGGTGTGATCATCACAGAAACAAGCCTGAAGGGTGAAAAAGAGGATAACGAAAAGGATAAAAGTTTTGTCATAACATAATACTCTTCAGTAAGCAGCAGGCAAAAAAAAAATAGTTAAATTTCTAACAGCACCAGGGTAATCTGGCTGAGATTAAAATTTAACTAGTTCTTTCTATAGTGGGACTGGAATTCATGTACAATCTATCCACTAATTGCTTCTGTGCTGGACAAGGTTCCACTGCCTTTTAGGGAAGGGAAGCCAGGAGGATGCTGGAACTGGGAAAAGAGGATGGTGGCCGAGGAAGCAGGGTCCTCAAGGAGTGCCCTGTCTTGGAAGTTGTCAGCCAGGAGGCTGGCCTCAGTCAGTGGGAGCACTGTCTGATAGACCTCAGCCATATGGGTATTGGGTTAGTCCAACAAGTTAAAAGAAAACAAAACTAAACTTCAAATGTCTGTCTTGCAGGGCAGTGTGTTCATTGTCCTGCTAAATGGAACCTCTCCCTGCCACATAGTCAGTCGGTTTATAATTAAAAGAAGACACCAATTGTGAATTAGTACTAATTAAGCACCAACAGTGTGCTCAGCACTGTCCAGGACACTTCAATAAAGACAGTTCCTGCTCTGAACTCTGAGGCGCACACAGTAAGAATAGGAGACTGAGAGAATGGGGTTAATTAGATTGATTGATTTTATTTATTTAAATTGCCCCCCTAATGAAAAATGTCGGGGTGGACAGTACATTTGATGTAAGACTTTAGGAATGACCCAAAGGAGGAAAAGGTGGAGGCCTCGGATACTGGGATGGGAGAATCATACGCTCAGTGCAGAGGAAACAGCATTGAAGACTATGAAAATGGGAGCAGGAAACAACTGAGAAGAGCCTGGCTACGCTAACGGAACTGAAGGATGCAGGCGGGGGACAGGGGGTTTGTTTGTGGAGGTAGAGGGAAATAATGCCAAATGAGATGAGAGATGCAGGCCCTCGAAAGCAAGAATGAGAAATTAAAAACTTTAAAGTGCTGGACAAAAGGGAGATTAAAAGTAATGACCCTTACCTCATACAGAAGGTATGAGTTTTCTATATATTGTGGAGGGAGATGTGACAAGACTTGGTACCAGAAGGACATGTAAGGAGAAGGAGTTACAATTATAGTTACTTTAAGTATCTATATTTTTACCTTACAACGCAGGCATGAATGCTGCCCAAGCCGATTACAGGAAACACCTGATGAAAAAATGGATAACATCAATCTTTAAAAATGAAAGGTAACTTGGCTCTTTTCTTCTACTTTATACATCCAGATTAGCTCTCCAGTACCATAGGTAGCCTAAAATCACCAGTGTCACCAAACAAAATGAAAAGATAATACAGGGAAATACATATTTAGCCAAATATATTATTTGAAAGGACCCTTAATTTCTCAGTAACTTTTCCTGATCAACAGTTCCCAAAGCTACCCAATTGCACAGTTGTCTGCCACTGAAGTTCTGAACATACATTGAACTTAAAGTATAAAAGTAAATGATTTTGTATTTTTTGAAGTCCTTACGATAAGTGTATCTTGCTACAATCATACTCTCTGTAGTTACAGTTGTATTGGGCTATTTTAAAGAGTTTTATATACTGAGTCTAATATCATTAATTTGGTATAAGTTTGAGAGTAAATGGTCCCTTACCCACTCAAAACCAATTTTTTTAAAAGATTCAAATATTTTTGCATTCTCACATCTTTACAAACATGTTGGAGATGATTGAAACCACAGTTTGTTCACAAGGTGGTTTCACTGCTTTTTTCCCCCTCATGGTATCAAAACAAACAAAACAAAACCCACCAGAGCTGTATAGTAACATTCCATTTAAAGTAAGGGCAGAATGCTGATTACCCTTATTTTCCTAATTTGAAAAGGATTTGATGATGCTTAGCAACTTGCAAAATTGAGCTGTCTGTGAGTAGTTTTATAAAGAATTGTCTGTCATGTCGTTATTGAAATCATACTCATTACATATATTTACATATACAATCCAGTGTAATTTTATTGATAGCAAATACACAAGTAACAAGGAGCAGAACTGGGTTGATGGTGTCTTTAAAATCTAGGTTGCCTTAATATTTTCATGTTATTTTTATCTCCACAAGAGGGAGTACTGTAAATGAAATGAAATAGGATTTTATACCTAAATGAGGCTTGTTGAATAAAGAATGTATGAGTATGCACAGCTTGTTTTGAATCTTTACAAACATTTTATCATGTGCATTGTTTATAACCAAACCGCCATCTCACTCTCATCCAACCGTGAGAACAAGCTTTTAAAGCTTCAGAAATGAACAGTAGGGATTCTTCCTTTTGCAGAAGCTGAGCAGAGGTGGGGGATCTGTCATATTCAAAGGCACTGTGAATATTAATTAGTACATTAAAGTATTCCCAGGAGGTAGTCTGCACTTTTAAATGTGTGTGTTGGGTTTGTTTTTGTTTTGTTTTTTACAGCTACATTTTATATTTCAAACTTATGAAATAAAACATTTTTTGTAGCTAGAGTGGGATTGGCCATATCTGTTTGACAATATTTAAATTTAATATAAAACTATCTCACACAGTCCATCTCTCTACTAGGACTACCCTGCGCTGTAGAATGTTAAACATAGTGTAAACCTTGTAAAGTAACTTCTTCACTCACTGTAACGTCACAGCTGTGAATTAAGAGTCAACCCATCAAGAGGAAATTATCCCTTTTGAGCAGCAGTTGCTGCTCCAATGGTGCCTCACAGGAAGGCATTCTGGCAGTTCATAAAGGGGAGCTAATCAAGGCTCAGGCAACAGTTGGCAGGGGGAAAAAGGAATGAGAGATGAAAAGGAGAGGGGAGACTTAGAAAAATAGATTATAAAATTTCAAACAGGAATATTTTGAATCATGAGCTACCATTGAGGCCAAGAGCTTAGTAGATTCATAAAAGGACTGGGCATTTATATGGACAACAAGAACATGTAGTCAGGATAGCAAGGATTTAAAAAAAAAAAAAAAAAACACAAAACAAAACAAAAAAAAAAAAAAAAAAAAGGCACAAAACCAAACACAACCAAGTTTTGAAAGCAGTATAAACCCTCATGTGTTGGGCATAAGCCATCCCCTAATTAACAAGAAGAAAATTATCCTATGGACAGTATGTTTCATACATGCATACTACCAGTTCCCACCCACCCCCCCCATCTTCCTCTGAAACAGTTGGAATTGGCTATGGTTGGATACTGGACTAGCTAGACCACCAGTCTGATCTGATATTACAATTCCTCTGTTCCTGTAAGGTTTCAAGTCCATCTGAGGTTTTTAAGTTTTGCCCACATGATTTTATGGCTGTACCAGACCCCCTATGGTAATCAAAATTTGATAGCTTGTAGTTTCCTGTTCTTTGGTCTATGTATTAAAGTATGTGTTGTTAAAATATGAATGTTGACCCTTTGCTCTATACATAGAGAGCGAGAGAGCAAAGGGTCTCTCTCTATATCTATAGGTCCTGATCCAAAGCCCATTGACTTTGGATAAAAAAAACTTCCCCACACCTTCTGCGTCCTTCTCGCATTCCTCTTCATGCCTTCATCTGTGCTGTATTCTACACGATAGGCCAAGTGCATGATTCAAAACTCACTTCTTCAGATGCTAACCCACATTGACCAAAAAATCCTGTCTTCTATTCAAGGAGTTCCAGCTGAACCACAAGGAATCTGGGGAAGTGCAGCCATGCTAGACAGAGCCAACATTATTTCTAAGGGACCAACAAGAAAAACTCCTGTTGCCTAACCAGCTGGGATAATCACACTGGACAAGTGAAATACCAGGCCATTTTTCACCACCTAAGCAGGTATTATTACACAGTAGGAAGAAGTGAATCTGCTTAACATTGGTGAAAGGGGTTTTAAGTGGATAACTTACATTTAAATGTCTCTGCCTCCAAAACTTGGCAGCTGGCTTGATGCTCAAACTGATCATCTTCGCAGAGGAAATTATGACAAAAAGAGCAGCTGAATATTCTGCCTCCTACAAGATTTATCAAGACAAATAGAAAAAAGAGCAAGCATGGGTTAAAAAAAACAAAACAAACAAAACACCTCTTTTACTCATGTAATTTAGGCTGCTTTACATGGGTTTGACTAAGAATAAATTTTCCCTTCTGTCACAAAACACTTAAGAAGAAAATCCTAAATTAAACATTGTCCATCTGGCATTACGCTGAAATATACTACATATTATAATGACACAGGATAGCATAAAAATGAACCAAGGAACACTACTGGTCATTTTATTCTTATAATATTTTGATTTGATTATGGCTGAAAGAGATCGTGTTAGGACATTTGGGCCAAAATATCCCTTTTCCATGCTTACCATCCCCTCTCCAAAATATAAATTTGGTTGAAATACACAATAGGAACTCCACAATTGGAGACTAGTGTGGTTTGATCAAGGAGCTGGGTACCAAAAGAAACAAAACACCTCTTCCAGTGCAAGGAAAGGAGCAAGAATACCAAAGAGACAGCCAGTGTTTACACAACCTATTGGAGTGATATAATGACATAAGGCTCTCGACACTAAAGTGATGAATGCAGTATAAATGTCTAAGTACATTACATAAATACTCCTGAGTTGTAATCCCATTTTAGACAGATTATATATATGCTCTTGGGCACGTAATTTAAATTCTGTCTCCATTTACCCATTGTAAAATGGGGATGATGCTTAGTGAGCTTCCAGGTGTGTTTTGAAGATTAGCTAATATTTGTGGAGTGCTTTGAAGATGTAAAATGCGACATTAAGTGTTGAGTGTTACAATACTCTAGACCAAGGGTTCTCAACCTTTTTCTTTCTGAGGCCACCCCAAACATGCTATTAAAAACTCCATGGCCCACCTGTGCCACAATAACTGGTTTTCTGCATATAAAAGCCAGGGCCGGCATTAGGAGTTAGCAAGCCAGGCAACTGCCTGGGGCCCCACGCCACAGGGGCCCTCGCGAAGCTACATTGTTCAGGCTTCAACTTCAGGTGGCAGGACTCAGGGCCCTGGGCTTCAGCTTTCTACCCTGGGTCCCAGTAAGTCTAATGCTGGCCCTGCTTGGCGTCCCCCCTGAAACCTGTTCGTGGTCACCCCAGGGGGCCCCGGACCCCTGGTTGAGAACCACTGTCTAGACACTATACGCAAAAAATTAGTTTTCTTTCCTTCAATCTTAAACAACTTACCGTGATCCCAGACACTTCTTTCACACTCAATGCATTCTGCATCTGCAAGAGGGCAGATACAAGCATGTGTGCTGAGACACTTCCTACCATGGCAGACCCAAGCTTCACAGAAATCACAGATTGCACCCTGCAAGCACAGAAAGACATCATCTTGGAACATCTATCATATCTAAAGAGAAATTCTGCTTCTGTACTCTAGAATGTGCCCATGTATCCACTCGGGCTATCAGTGGGCTCATTCCACTTTAGGGGCATGTGGTTTGAGGGGAGGTGAAGGTAAGGCATTTTACCTCTTTCACCTTTACACCCAGTAGCTAGAAATGTATCCAGATTCTAATCAAGTCCTTTCAATATTCAGCTCATGTTCTCGGCATTCACTTCTGCAGGACTTAATAATCTAATCAACTGTGCTTTGGTTTTGCTGTTTTATTTTTTCCATTAATGTCTTGAATCTTATGCATGAAAAATAGCTTTCTCCCCTATAATTTATGGATATGATCTTGCAGCCTTGTTGACATATATGAGATAATGCTCTGGCAAAAATACAGTTTATCAAATCAAAAACCACTCAAGCTATTCTTACAGCTTAAATCAACTATTTAGATTTTATAACAAACTCTACACTAGAACTCTGACCTCTTAAGACAGTAAAGGTCATATAACATATGAAAAGTAAGGCAAAAATTAAGTAATCAGTTTATAACCAATTTAATTTTACAGTTAAAGTTACAAGACTACAAAAACTACAAACCTCAAACTTCAATTTTAATATTTGACAGACAGAAGATTTCCTACCTCACATATGACAGCAACTTCACAATATACTGTATGCATAGGGATTTAATGGAGTTACATCAACATAAAACTGACATACTGGAGTGGAGAATCAGGCCCACAGTGTTAAGATTCAATGAAAAATCTGTTGCATTTTAAGGCACAGAATGATTTTGTTATTGCAAACAGTCCACTACCTAGCGGAGGCTTCTGCAGGGATATATTTACATAAATTTTCCACCCAGGAGCCCCATCTCCCTAAATTTTAAATTTTTAAGAATTTCTTTGGCAATATTCACATTTACAAATAATACTTTTGGTATTTCAAAGGGACTTATCACTTAACTATATAAGGGATGAAAAAGGAAAATAAGTTACTGATTTACAGAACAATCACTGTAAATAAAATTATTTATGGTTAAACATAGTTCTCAGTGACTGCATTCTAAAAATCTACATAACTCCATTAGCTTCAATGGCATTAATCTAGATTTATACCATTTTAATGGAGATCTCATTGGGGGCTACTCAGGTATGTATGTAAAGATACTTAAGTGCATAAGGGTTTGCAGGATCTGCGTTTAAAGTGTTAATTTAGCTTTGTAGTCCTATGGAGATGTATTTTGTTACAGTGTACTGAGAATAATAATATTCTGAGGTTTAGTCTGATATTATTCTATAAAAAATAAAAGCCCAATTCACACAGTCCAAGACCAGAAGGGACCATTCTGATCATCTGGTCCAGAGGTTCTCAACCTTTTTCTTTCCGACAGCCCCCCATGATATAAAAACTCCACGGCCCACCTGTGCTGCAATAATTGGTTTTCTACATATAAAAGCCAGAGTCGGCATTACGGGGTAGGAAGCAGGACAATTGCCTGGGGTCCCCATGAAGATGTATTGCTCAGGCTTCAACTTCTGCCCCAGGTGGTGGGGCTCAGGAACCTGGGCTTCAGACCCATGTGGTGGGGCTTTGGCTTTATGCCCTGGGCCCCAACGAGTCTAATGCTGGACCTGCTTGGAAGCCCCCCTGAAACCTGCTCGCGGCACCCTGGTTGAGAACCACTAATCTAGTCTGACCTTCTGTGTAACACAGACCATAGAATTTTTGAAGAATTCTCTGAAAGACAACATGCTTTTATATACATACCACCATTGCAAGGCCAGTACTGTACACACCAGCATGCTTTATAACACAGTCTGAAGACTTCATCATACATTTTGTTTTCCCTATTAATCCAAAACAACAACAAATTATTTAGAGTCAAAGACAACGTAACAGCAGTGAAAAATAAGGAATTTAAGCAGTTACTTCAGTATATAAAAGGCACACACAAAAATGCAACCAAACAACATGCAACACGCTATCACACCTCCCTCTCTGATCCTCCAGAACAAACGATTAATTATTTTTCTTATCCATTTAGGCCTAAATCTCTCTCACCTTACTTCTGAGATTGTAAATTCTGTAGGGCTGGGCCCATGTCTTACTATGTGTTTTGTAGCCTGCTGAGCACTCTGTCAGCACTTCACACATCAAAAAAAATCACATAAAAAATTAAAAACATTATTTAGATTGCAGAGTCAAACAATCAACATTTTTACCACTCAGTAATAGTGACCATAATATAATTACATTTAGTACCCTTGTAGTGGGAAAATACCAAAACATGCCAGCACAGTAACATTTAACTTTTTTAAAAAGGACTACAAAAGAATGAGGATGCTAGTTAGATGAAAATCAAAAAGAGCCCTCACAAAGGTAAAATACACCTCTACCCCGATATAATGCGACCCGATATAACACGAATTCGGATATAATGCAGTAAAGCAGCGCTCTGGGGGGGCGGGGCTGCATGCTCCAGCGGATGAAAGCAAGTTCGATATAACGTGGTTTCACCTATAACGCGGTAAGATTTTTTGGCTCCCGAGGACAGCGTTATATCGGGGTAGAGGTGTACCTTCAAGCAGCATGAAGACTACTTAAAAACACCATAACAGAGGCTCAGACTAAATGTATACCCCTAATAAAAAAAGACAGGAGGAGGACCAAAAGAATACCACTGTGGCTAAACTTCAGACTAATGGAGGCCATTGAGGGGGTCGGGTGGGGAATCCTTTAAAATCTGGAAGTCAAATCCTAATGTGGAAAATAGGAAGGACCACAAACTCTGGCAAGTAAAACATAAAAGTATAATTAGGCAGACCTAGAAAAAATTTGAGAAGCAACTTGCTAAAGACACAAAAACTAACAGTACTTTTTTTCTTTTTTAAGTACATCAGAAGCCGGAAACCCAGGGAATGGAACCACCGATAACAAAAGTGTAAAAAGAGCATTCAGGGACATCAAGGCCATTCTAGAGAAGCTAAATGAATTCGCTGCAGCAGTTTTCACTGGAGAAGATTTGGGGAAGATACCCACATCAGAGCTATTCTTTTGGGGCATAAATCTGAAGTACTGTCCCCAATTAGAACAAATTGATACCCTACACAGTAATAAGTCACCACAACCAGACGCTGGTCATCTAAGAGTTCTGAAGGAACTCAAATATGAAATTTTGAGAACTACTAATTGTAGTATGTAACCTATCACTAAAGTCAGTCTCTGGTCCAGATAACTGGAAATTAACTAATGAATGCCAATTTTTTAAAAGGGCTCCAGAGGCGATGCTGGCAATTACAGACCGGTAAGACTAATTTCTGTATTGGTAGAAACTATAGTGAAGAACAAAATTATCAGACACAGAGATAAACATGATTTGTTAGGGAAAAGTCAACAGAGCTTTTGTAAAGGGAAGTTGTGCCTCATTAATCTATCAGAATTCTTTGAAAGAGTCAAAAAGCATGTGGATAAGGGTGATCCAATTGATATAGTGTACTTGGATTTTTCAGAAAGCCTAAAGGTCCCTCACCAAAAAGCTCTTTAAGGAAACTATATAGCCGTGGCATAAGAGGAATGGTCTTTTCATGGATCAGTCACTCGTTGAAAGACAAGAAACAAAGGATAGGAATAAATGGTCAGTTTTCATAATGGAGAGAAATGAACAGCAGGGTCCCCCAAGGATCTGTATTGGGACCTGTGCTGTTCAACGTTCACTAATGTTCTGGAAAAGGAGGTTAACAGTGAAGTGGCAAAGTTTGTAGACAATTCAAAATTATTCAAAAGAGCTGAGCCAAAGCAGACTGTGAGGAGTTAGAGAGTTCTCCCCAAACTGGGCAACAAAATGGCAGATGTAATTCAATATTGATAAGTGCAAAGTAATGCACAAGTGAAAAAATAAAACTCTACATATACACCGACAGATTCTAAGTTTGCTCTTGCCACCCAAGAACATTATTATGGAAATGCTGTGGAGAGTTCTCTGAAAACCTCCACTCAATGGGCAGCAGCAATCAACAAGGCTTAGCAATATGTTAGGAACTATTTGGAAAGGGGATAAAAAAATAAAACAGAAAATATCATAATACCACCATGTAAATCCATGGTGCATCCATGTTCAGTTCTGGTCGTCCCATCTCAAAATAGATATAATGGAACTGGAAAAGGTTAAGAGAAGAGCAACAAAGATGATTCAGGGTACGGAATGGCTTCCGTACAAGGAGAGACTAAAAAGATTACGATTGTTCAGCTTGGAAAGGAGATGACTAAGGGGGGATATGATAGAAATTATAAAATCATGAATGGTGTGGGAAAAGTGAATACAAAAGTATTATTTACCCTTTCCCACAATACAAAAACCAGGGGTCACCCGATGAGCAGGCAGATTTAATACAAACAAGGGGAAGTACTATTTCGCACCATGCACAACTAACCTGATATTGTGATGGCCAAAAGTATAACTGTTCAAAAAGGAACTGGATAAGTTCATGGAGGATAGGTCCGTTAATGGCTATTAGCCAAAATGGCTAGGGACACAATCTCATCCCCAGGGCGACCCTAAACCTCTGACTACCAGGAGCTGGGAATGGAAGACAGTGGTGTATCATTCCATAATTGCCCTTTTCTGTACTCTCCCCTGAAGCTCTGGTATGGCCACTATCAGAGACAGGATAGCAGGCAAGATGGACTATATTCTGACCCAGTATGGCAGCTCTTATGTTCTTCAAGTTAAGAAATGCCACATTTAGAGTTACCTCTGCAACCTTAATTCTGCCCCCTTGTGTGTCCACCTTGTGCACTGGATGAGGCCGGGGTCTGGAAAAAGTAATGTGTGATCATGTATCTAAAGACTATCATAATATATATGCACAAAAGGGTTGAATGGATATTGCACAGGCAACTACAAATCTTGCATTTCCTAGCTTTTGAGTAAAAAGAACAGGAGTACTTGTGGCACCTTAGAGACTAACAAATTTATTAGCGCATAAGCTTTCGTGGGCTACAACCCACTTCTTCGGATGCATATGCTCTAATAAATTTGTTAGTCTCTAAGGTGCCACAAGTACTCCTGTTCTTTTTGCGGATACAGACTAACACGGCTGCTACTCTGAAACCTAGCTTTTGAGTGTTTGACTTTGCAACCTTAGTAATGTTCTTTTAACCTAGCTTTCATGGTATGCAATTTTTTTTTAAGGAAAAATTAGGAAAAGTATTAAAAATTCTGCCACATGGAACTGTAAACTAAACCCTCTATGCAGCATCAGCAGGTGCTTATAGTACTTTAGCTGCATGACAATCTACATTAGCTAATGGCAGGAAGGGTGGGGAAGGACTGCTGGAGTTATGTGCTGGGTATGGAAAGGTGGCTGGGGTCTCATCAGCATGGCTCTCTGTCCCCTTTCAGCACTTTGGGGGAGCTGGTGCCCTATATGGTACACCTAAAGGGGAGAACATTTTTTAACAGCTTTATAACTCAGGAGAATTTCATGGGACAAGAAAGCAAAAGGCATGCTTCTAGCCCTCGGGCTTTGTTCCTACCTAATTTCAGAGGCCCACTACAGACAATGAAAGTGTTAGAACTTCTTAAAAAAATGGAAGCTTAGAATGTTTTAATGGAAAATTTTAGGCAGCCTAAATATAAGAATCACTAGCAGCTCACCCTATGATACAAGTACCAAACAATTCTGATTGTCTTTACTAGGAAATCTTGGAAGCTTACATCTTTTTTGTAGGATACTTTTAGGAACACTTTCTTCTCTCTGTAAACATTTTGCACATCAAGATAGACAAATTCAGCAAGACTCAATTCATTTAAAAGATGTGTAATATACTAGAAAAGCAGAAAATGAACGTTCACCACTTTAGTGTAGTCTCTAATGACAGAAAGAAGGTTTATGAATTATGATATACAGTGGAACAGTATTACACACTAATGGCCAGTTTTTCAGAAATGCTCAGCATCTGCAGCTTCCCGTGAAGTCAACAGGAATTGCAGGTGGTCAATACCTCTGAAAATCAAACCATAAATCACCAACATGCTTTATGGCAAGTAGAAAATATGTAAAAAATACATGAAAGCTTGTTAAACCAGGAAACCAACACAATTCATTTCAAAGTATACGTCATATTTAGCCCCCCTTCACCTCCCCTTTTAAGCAAGTACCAGTGCAAATAAGATTTAGTAACTGATCTAAAGCCCCCTGCCGCCAGTGGGAGTCTTTCCACTGAGTTGAAAGGGCTTTGGAGCAGACCTTTAATGCACGTAAGTACTGTGGTAACAAGTTATACAATATACACATACAAGGCAAACAATTTATCACTGATTTAATTTATACTAATAAGCAGTGGTAATAACATTGTGCTAAAAGCTGCAATATTTCCTGATTAAAAGAGCAGCATTTTGGCAGCCTTTTTAACTTTGCTCTCAGCATCAAGCAATCCCACAGCCATTTATTCAAAGGGAGAGCCAGAATGTAGAACACTCTCAGTCATAACAAATAGCTAAACATGTTTTTTAAACAATAAAATCACACAAATCAACGGCCAAAACCCTTTTGGGTCAGTGACTATTCAAGTGGACAAGAGTTTGCACAATCAGGCCTCAAGGGGCAAATTCTCAGCTGGGCAAATTGGCATAGTCCCATGAATTTACACCAGCTGATGATCAGCTTCCAGACAGACCTAGTTAAAATACTGAGACTTTATATAAGAACACAAAGGGAATGCAGTGTAAGGGGGGGAAAGTGTATTTTCCTTTGTCAGTTACACTTACCACAGTGTGCACAAATAGGCAATTTTTGAACAGAACTACAAAAGTAGCAGAAGGCTCTATTCTTCTGTCGTCTTGTCATATGAAAAAATCAAAACAAAGCATTAAACAAAATCTTTAAAAGTAAAAATAGGTTAAAATGCTGAAGAAAAACAAGCATATTTACCTTTGGCATTTATCACATTCCTGTGAAATGCAAATTATAAATAGTTATTTTTCCCCATGTAAAACAGTCAATGTACAGCTTTTGTAATGATTCTGATATAATTTATGATTAGGTAACCATTAGATATATATTTATATTGAAACACTCAAATGCTTCTTTAAATCCAAAGCTCATGATATAAATAAATTATCATATAAGTATAAAGAATAACTTTCTAATTTAATGCAGCCAATGTAACTATATCAGTGGTTTCACAGAAATTTAAAAATTGATATCAGATGTAGTTTTGGTTATTTTACCATTGAAGCATTACAAGGATGTTTAGCTAAATCTATGTTGCCCCTTGAAGCTCTTATCTGCTTTTCACGTTCTCGACGATTCTCAGCCTTCTTGCGTGCGCCTGTCTTCTTTTTAGGCATTTTTCTCTTTCTGTCAGAAACAACAAAAAACAATACAGACACACAAATATTTTACACATATGGAAGCATTAATTAGTCCTTTGTGTTCAAGCCCTGTAAAGGCCAGAACTATTATATTAGCATCATCTACTTCCACTCATTCCTTTCTCTGAAAGCTCCACCCCTTCATCTTTGAATGTAATTTAAGGGCCCAATCCCAAAAACACTGAATTAGCTGTAGTCCCAATGACTTGAATGGAGTTACTCTGTACTGAACTCTGTGCTTGGCAATATAATCCATCTGTAAGGTAGTGGTGATGTTTTTTGTTGTTGCTTTAATTTCCCCACGTCTTACTAATGGATCACACATAGGGTGACCAGACAGCAAGTGTGAAAAATCGGGACAGGGGATGGGGGGTAATAGGAGCCTATATAAGAAAAAGACCCAAAGATCGGGACTGTCCCTATAAAATCAGGACATCTGGTCACTCTAATCACATATGAAGTTTATTTTCTTTCTTTCACCTCTCTCTCTTCCCTCAAATCTAGACACAATCTGGTTAATTAAGTCAGAGCACTGTTCTTCAATGGCAAAAGTCAGAGTATTGCAGCAATCCAAACTTAACACTTACCAAACAATTAGAGAGATTTAAATGTGTTAGTCTCTAAGGTGCCAGAAATACTCCTTGTTCTTTTAATTAGAGAGATGTGACTTGATTATAATAATGACCATGCTGAGTTAGACCTATGTTCCATCTAGCCCAGTATCCTGTCTTCCAACAGAGGCTGGTGCTAGATCAGGGGTTCTCAAACTGGGGGTCGGGAACCCTCCTGGGGTGGTGAGGTTATTAAATGGGGGGGCATGAGCTGTCAGCCTCCACCCCAAACTCCGCTTTGCCTCCAGCATTGATAATGGTATTAAATATATTTAAACGTGTTTTTAGTTTACAAAGGGGGTCGCACTCAGAGGCTTGCTATGTGAAAGGGGTCACCAGTACAAAAGTTTGAGAACCACTGTGCTAGATGCTTCAGAGTGAATGAACAGAACAGGCAATTATCGAGTGATCCATCCCCTGTCGTCCAGTCCCAGCTTCTGGCAGTCAAGAGCTTGTTTAAGGGTATGTCTACACTGCCCACGTTACACAGCGGCCACATCAGCGCTGTGACGTGGGAGAGCTCTCCCGGCGATTAAAAAAAAAACAAAAAACACCCCGAACAAGCGGTAGTAGCTATATCGCCAGGAGCCACACTGCCTATACTGCCACTTTTCAGCGCTAAAACTTTCGTCGCTCAGGGGGGTGTTTTTCCACACACCCCGAACGACAAAAGTTTTAGTGCAGAAACTGGCACCATAGACACAGCCTAATCTTAAAATACACCAGTGAAGCTGTGTCGCTGCTGCGCTTCAGTGTAGATACTATCTTCTACGCCGACAGAAAGGATTCTCCCATCGGCGTAGGTAATCCGTCTCCCTGAGGGGAATAGCTAGGTTGACAGAAGAAGTCTTCCATCAACCTAGCGCTGTCTACACACAAACTTAGGTCAGCTTAAGAATGCCACTCAGGGTGTGGATTTTCAGACCCAACTGACACAGTTAAACTGACCTAATTTTCTTGTGCAGACCAGGCATTGGGGACATCCAGAGCATAGGGTTGCATCCCTGACCATCTTAGCTAATAGCCATTGGTGGACTTATTCTCCGTGAAATTGTTATTCTTTTCTGAACCCAGTTATACTTTTGGTCTTCTCAACATCCCCTGGCAATGAGTTCCACAGGTTGACTGTGCATTGAGTGAAGAAGTACTTCCTTTTGTTTTAAACCTGCTGCCTATTAACTTCATAGGGTGACCCCTAATTCTTGTGTTATGTGAACCCATAAATATACTTTCCTGTTCCCTTTCTCTACTTCTATCATTAGGGTTTAACGTGGCTACACTGCTACACGTGTGTACTATGAACGGCAGGATCACAGCCCTGAAACAGAAATAAACCCATCACCAATGGCTTCTGATATCTCAAGGTGTAAATCCGTATCTCAAATTTCACTCAAAAAAAGGAAAAAACAAACCAAAAAAGCTTATTTGACAAAACAGTTATTCTGTTGAAGAAAAGGCTCTAGGAGAGTGTTACCACAAATTTCTGTGTAGAGGGCTAAAGAAAAATGTTGTTTCCTAAGGGGGAAAAATACCTATCTTCCCCTCTAATAGAGAAAGCAATATATTGTTTAGTCCAGATATTAAAATTTGCTTTTTGATAACCCACATAAGTCAGTTTGTTCACCTCTTAGTATTTCACACCAGGTTTAAATTGTATTAGAGTGTCATATTTTGTATTCAAAATTGCATTGCTGAGCTTCCTGCTGGCAACTGTCATTATTCTGGAGTGTTACATTTATGATGCTTAGAGCGCAATATCAGATTGTAAACTAATTTACATGCTACTTTAATACTGATTTAACAATAAGAACTTTAATGTTTACTGTTTATACATAACCTTGTCATTGTTGATTTCACATTCTGAGGCACTGAAATGGCAATTTTAATGAAAAACTTCACATTTCAAAAACAACTGGGTACACAGGTGGCGACAAATGCTTAAGATGTGAATTTAAAGAAAGCTGCACTAAAAAAAAATGTGGTGCAGGTTTCTTTTAATAAAGATCCCATATCAAACAACCCATTCAAACACTATGCAATAAATAATAAACAACACTTTGCACACACATCGTTATTTTCAAATGAGGATCTCAAAATACTTTACAACCATTAATTAATCCTCAACATTCCTATGAGGTAGGTATTACCCTCATTTTACAGAAGGATAAGATGAGACTCAGCGAGGTTAAATGTATTGCCAAAAATATACAGGAAATATGTAACATCTGGAAGCAGAATGCAGGAAACCTAGCTCCTGGTGCCATTCTCTAATCGCTATTTCCCCTTACTGTTAATTCCATATTGGCCTGAGTGACTTTACAGTAATGTTAACCCTTGATATTGTTATGGCTATAATGGATAGCTGTAACAAATTGCACATCTGAGTTACTGAGAGATAAAAGTGTGCTTCCCCCACAAGAGAAATCAATGTTTTCATAGTTAATGAGTTCAAATGTTAACACTTGGAGTAGGCTGTCCTTATTACCCAGATTTATATGCATGACAATTTATCCATGCACATCAGTAGGATGCCCCATACAGAGAAGGCAGCTGAAAAGCACACCAGAACCTTTCTTATAAGGAGTATTTGATCAAGGTGTCTATTAATCACTTTGAGCAGAATCGATATGACATTTTTATTTTAAATGTTTCCACTGTATTAACATCATTTGGTATTTATATTATTCAGTACAATGACTGTGCATTTATTATTTAACTACCACACTAGCTATACTCTCTAGTCACAAAACATGTAATGTCCTACCAATTTTATTTCTTGAATGTCTTGCTTTTTATAGGCTGAATCCTTTAAGTTTTACTCAGGCAAGACTCCCAAGAGCCCTGTAAACCCCAGCCAAATTACCTGCTGCCTCCCCTTTAAAATGAATGGCACACCTCTTGAACTGGCACTTGCTGCCAATTTCACCACAGTACACAGCAATTAATTATCAATAAAGAAAATTCTCTACCACTCCCACCTTTTCTGTATTGTTATTTAATCAAAATAACAGGTAACTATTTGAGGCATACATTCAAGTAGTTTTATGGCTTGATTTATGTTACTAATATTTCATCTAACAAAAATGCAGCATATTTTTGTTCCTGATTATTTTAGGCTTGACATTTCATCTATGCCAGAATATTAGCGACATCTTTGAAAGCTGGCGTCAATCATCCTGGAAACTCTTGCTGGTTAAACTTCAACAGAGTTCCTAAAGCTGTAGCTGCTACTAGCATGATTTAGAAATAGTCATGTTTTCTAGAAGTGCTGGAAACCTTTCACCACTCATACAAGATATCTAGTATTGTAAGTCTTTAAACTGTAAACCTAGGTATGTTGTTTAATGTCCAGCCTACATTGCAGGTGCTAAAATAAATAACTTTTCATGTTTTTGGAAATAACTGAGAACCAGGGCAGATTTTATGTTTTAATGGACTCTAAGTAAGAGAGGGGCCTAAATCACCCTTCAGGTGACCCTGTTTCCAGAAGAAGAGATCAAGCAGGACCTCATGCCAATGGCCCTAACACAGATCACAGCGGGATTCTTGGATCCAGCCTGCGAGGTATTCCCAAAAGCAAAGTCCTCAAACAGTGACGATCTCTTGGAGTCGGGCCCGTGGTTTAAACTACTAAAAGCAAATATTACAGAACATCATCCGCCTCCAGCTTCATTCCCCCCCCCCCCCCCTTCCCGGGGCCAGGGGCGCACAATGTCCCAGACATAGTCAACCTGAGCACTGGACAAACCAATGAGAATGGAGGTGGCTCCTGATAAGCCCCGGCACTACACCAGGGGCTCGGGAGCTCGAGGGTCTCTCCCACCGCCTACGGGGGAAGCAGCTTGAGGGTCTCTCCCCCCGCCGCCGAACGTTGGGACAGAAGTAGAACGCTGAAGAGCCCACCATTCTTTCCACCCCTGCTGATCCAGAACCAGGCACAGCTGGCAACCGGTGCCTACAAACCTCCTTCCACCCCCAGCGTCGCGCTGCCTCTCACCTGGCCCCGCTACTCTCGCAGCCGCCCGGCTTCTCCTCTGCGGTGAGTGAGTGTGCGGAAGCCGGAACCGGTCCCTCCTTAGCCGCTCTCGGCTTCACACACAGCCGCTCGCTGTGCAGCCTCGGAGGTTCCGGGCGGCGGCGGCTGTATCCCGGATCCTTTCCCCGGTGCCAGGGGCTCCAGGGCTAGTGTGGCCGCCCGAGAGCAGTATCGCTCTGCAGGGCGCACGGGCACCTTGGAAGCTGAACTTTGGGCGGACACGCGGCCGGCGGAAAAGCGCTCTCTAAAAATGCCCCTTCTCGTGGGGGGCAGCACAAAGCCAGGCGTGCTCAAACTTGACTGGTGCTGACGGCCACCGTGACCCTTGATCTTGCACCCAACTCCTAAGCCGAGACTTTGTTTCCTGTATGTCTGCGAAGTCCTGGATAAATAATAAATCATGTATAAGATAGACACATTGTGAGCCCAATAACCCCATCTGAGCAATTGTCTCTGGTCAGCATTGCCCCGGGAAATAAAACTAGATTGCAGGGTTTGTGTAATGTTTGCTTTTAGTGATGAGATAAGCTTTAAATATAAGCAAAGCCAGTAGCTGTTTGGGCTCCTATTGTGCATATGTGCATGTTAAAATCAGAAGAACTTGATTTAATATATATATTATTATAGAGAGAGAGCGCACCTCTTTGGCAATTTAAAGATAGGTAAGATCTCTACTGGAAAGAGTGTACAATCTAACCAGAGTAGGTGCAAATAAAGCATGAGAGATGTGATGTAATGTGATTCATCAGAACATTCTGATGTACATTTTATTTTTAGTTCCATCATTTGGGGGGGGGGGGTAGACTGAAGCAGTCAAGATGGGGAGAAAAAGAGATGCAAGCAGAAATGGAAAGGCTCTGAAAGTATAGGTCAAAACAACAGTCAAAGCGGATTTTTTGATGACACATACTAGCAAATGTTAAATATATAGCTGGTGTGGGAACTTCCAGGACGCAGTGTAGGAGCACAGCTTTTAAATTCCATTGAAATACATTGGACAGGGATTGGAAGAACACAATAGAAAATGGTAAATGTGTGGTCACCAAATGACGACTGACCCTCTTAAGCTAAGACAGTTGGCATATTCTTGCCCCTTTTGGCCCAAGTGGTTAGCCAAAAAATTGGGATCTAATAGGTTGTTCCAGTTAAGAGGAGAAACTGGTGATAATCAGGTTTCAGTCTCTAAGGTGCCACAAGGAGTCCTCTGAGCAAAAGCTCTTGGGTGGGTTCATATATTTCTTTTCTTAAGTGAGGGCTTATGCTTACAGTTATGTTAATCGAAGGGTGAGTTCACACCTATCATTCTCAATGGGATTTTAACTCAACCCATAATAAGATTTCACCCAGCTCATAACAATATAAACATAATTGTAATATATTTGCTTGTATCTTCCTTGACTGAAAACTAGAAATTGCTTGCTGTCTGAGTTTACCAGCAATAATAAACATTCATATTTGGTCTCTGTAGAAAAAGAAGGACCATGGCCTACATTTGATCTGTTGGGTTACGCTTTGGGTACCTGCGTCCTGGAGAGAAGCCAGAAATCTCTCTCCATCTTCATTAGTGTGGGTACTAATTAAGCAGAACATTTTTCTGCTGATTTTAAAATGTATGGTACTGGTACATTGCTTGAAAAATAATTGAAAACATCTTTCTTGTTAACATTAATAGCTGTATGTTACACCTTTGACACTCTCTTCTAATCTCTCAGAGAATACCCCTTAAGGTTTTAGGCCTCTTGCCTTCATCTGTCCTGGGCTGAAATCCTGTGATTCTCCCACTCTGACTCAGTCCTTAAGGTACACTACCCTGTGCATAAACCATGATTGATCAATAGGCCCAACTGGGCTCAGTGCCTCCAATCTTCCCTTTGGAAGCTGTGACCCAAACTATGACCAATACAAATTTTTGTTTAATCTTAACATCAGAAACATAGCAAAGAGAAAAAGGGCTTTAACACAATAAAAAGCCTGTCTGCATATCCATTTTATCTATAGGCTTAGGCATAGGTGCTGGGGGTGCTGCCACACCCCCTGGCTTGAAGTAATAATAACAACCCAAATATATGGTTTCCACCTTCAGCACCCCCACTATAAACATTGTTCCGGCACCACTTAGGTAGGCCAATCTTCTCACAGCTCCTTTTACCTCTGGGGCCTGAGTTTCAATCTATTCCCTAACAGTCTCTGCCTCCCTCTTCCCTGACCTTCAGGTACTCTCCATTTATCCACCCAAAGTTCTTTGTTCTATTTTTTCCTGTTTGTTACAAGCTGGGAAAACCTGCTGCCACCAAGATAGACTGGTTAGCTCAGAATGGTGGGAGGTAAAACTTCAAAGCGAATGACACCTGCATTGTCTTTTAAGTATCGCTAAATGGGGGCTGTCAGAAGCTATTGTCCTCTTTCCTGCTTATGTGCAACTCACCCCTGCCTGAATTAACTTCTTAAAATCATATATTAAACCACACAATAACAAACAACCAGATGGAACATATAATAGTCATAAAATATGACAGGCAACCCCCCATCCTTCATATATGTTCTGGTATTTTTCCATGTTTGTGCACATGTTCTAATATTCATTAGAAGATGTTTGGTGTAGTTATTAAATTAATATGTTCTACACAACTGAAGGTGAGGGAGGAAAGCTGGTAGTATTTCTAGGATGTCATTATGAGCCTTTGTGATGGGGATTATATACTCCTTACCTGGTTAGGATAAGAACAAATTAACAGACAATATATTATATATGTTGTCAGTACTGCGTCACTTAAATAAGTTTTCTTTCAGGACACTTGTTTTATTCACAAGGTGCTTTGATAGTTCTGTTTATTAGACCTGTGGGATAGTTGCATTATTTAATGTTGGACCTGGGCCTGGACCTCTTACTGAGGCTAATCTTCCAATGAAGTTAATGGGAGTTTGGCCTCAGTGAGGAATGCAAGATTATGTACTCATTTGGTGAAATCATGGCTCCATTGGAGTTGTGGCAAAACTATTGACTTCACTGGGGCCAACATTTCACCCATTGTATCCAATAGTTCAATTGTCAATCCTTTCCTTGAGGGAAAGCCAAGGAAGTAAACTTAATAGCATACTAAAAGGAAACCTATACAGCTCAATTTCTGGTTTAAACAAAATAATTGCAGTAATCATCTAGCCAGATATTTCTCTTGTGGGGGTGCAGAAAAGGTAGCATAAAAGTAAAATGTCATAAACACTTCTTATAATTTGGGCTATGCATAGTTTAAAGAAGAGAGTGTACATCTGTGCTACCACCACAAAAGGCAGATGTCCTTGTAAGCTTCCTCTAGATCTGCATCATTCATATTGTTAGTGTTATCCCTACTATTTGTATTCTGGTTGAGCCCACAATGTCCACACACCCAGGAAAGCAATCAGGATAAATAACAGAATTTGCCCAAAAATGGTCTGTCCTGCTCTAGAAAAAATATATAGATCAAATAATCCACTTTCAGAACCCAACGGGGCTGCTAAATCAAAGCAGATATTATCTTTGCAGAGGTGTCTTGGCAAAACAACTATTGTACTCACCTCAGAAAATCACCTCACTAAAAAATCTGATGTAAGAAAATAATCTGAAAGAGCACAAACTTACTTATACAGTGGAAAGAGACAAACAGATGAAACAATGAATAACAACTGGACAGATGGGCCAGCTGGCTAGATTTGTTTGTCAGTCTAACTTACACCGACTGAAGCAAGTACTGTATATTTATTTTGATCTTGTCAGCTATATATGCATTGATTAGGTTCCAGGAATCAACCTCTAGGTCACCGTAGTCAGACACCTCAATCTTAGAAGCAGACAGCAAACAGTCAATTTCCCCAAGTAGATAAAGGGTCCCAGAGCTGCAACACAAATTAAGAACAAAATAGAGGAGAATGGTCAAGATAGTACTAAACAATATTTAGCTTTTAAAATTTCAATTGGAGACATTTACTGGAGAATTTTGAAGATGTAAAATAATACCCATGAAAACTATGGATTATCTGCCTCTCTGCAAAGAATTTCCCAAGCAGTGTGCAAAAATAATGCTTATTGTCTGCAATGACACCAACCTACCACATTGTAAGCAGTTGGGGGTGAAATCTCCATTTTCCCCGTCAAAGCTCAATCCTCATCCCTCCTCCCTCTTGTGTACCTGTTTACTGTATTTTCCACTCCATGAATCTGATGAAGTGGGTTATATCCCACAAAAGCTTATGCCCAAATAAATTTGTTAGTCTCTAAGGTGCCACAAGGACTCCTCGTTGTTTTTACTGATAGAGACTAACACAGCTACCACTCTGAAACCTCAGTAGCTTTGTATCACAGCCATCATCCTTCCAGCTAAGGAAAACTGGACAAGACTCCCACTGGAGCTATCAATACTGCTCTTTAACTGACTAGGTGGGTTTCTGTTGAGTAATGCCCTTGTGTCAGCCTAGCAGCACTGACTCTGCTACAGCCCTAAACCATTCTGCCTGGGGACCAAGAGACCGAGACCAGAAATGAGGGACAATGAGGGTCACTTTGGATAAGCTAAGGGATACATATAATATTGTGTGCAGTATTTTTTGTCATATTGTTAGATTAATTGTAAATCCTGTGGTATACATGGTGGTTCCTTTCTTCTCTGCTCAAATACTATGTTGCCCTGCATCTTTGGTAGTCATGTGGAAAAGTGGGTGGAAATGGCTACCAAAGCAGAATGTTGGTGTTTTATACCCAATCTTCACTGGTATAAATTGTTGTGTTGTGTAATATGCAGAACAACAGAGACTCAAGCAATCTTTCTTTCTTTTTAATTCAGGTTTCTGGGGCTGGATAATTGGACTGAGCAGGAGCACTGGGGAGTCAGAGTGATATGCTGGGTATTGGTGCAGTGAGGCAGCAATGAACCTGCTGATCAAGCCTTCTCGTCACATCCTGCCTCCTTGACTCCATAACTCAGTTCATCAGCTATCCTCCTTACTGCCTAATATGCCTCCCTGGTTACGTCTACACTGCAAAACCAAAATAAAACCCCCCACAGCAGCAAGTCTCAGAGTCTCTGGTCCATAGTCTCAGGTTTGTGCTATGGCACTAAAAGTAGCAATGTAGACATTCCCTCCCACTCAGGCTGGAGCTCAGGCTCTGATATCCTCCCTCCTCACCAGGTTTCATAACCTGAGTGGGAGCATCTACACGACTATGTTTCGCACTGTAGCACAAACCTCACAAGCCTGAGTCTGTAGACCTGGGCTCTATGACAATGCCATGGGTTATTTTGTTTGCTTGTTTGTTTGCAGTGTATGTGTGCCCCCTGGCTTCTCTACCTGCTAGTTCAGAGGCTGTTGCTCATCCCAAAGTTACCTACAGTCTCTTCACTGTTGGTGTTGTTAAATTATTAACATCAGAAATTAACATCATAAAGCTGAAGTTACAGAAATAGTTATTTACACTAAGAGAAGGAGTTCTCTGCATGATTTGAGTCTCTCCTTTTGTGTCTTTGATAAACATTTGAGTCTTAGCAGGTTGAGAGGTACGCCTACTTGTTTTTATGCCTCCCCCAACCCTTTCACAGATTTGCTAAGATACACTAGCAATAAAGTATCTCAAAGTGGCTTTCCATTTTGTCAAATTTAGGAAGTCTGTCAGAGAAAGAAGCTGCTCCTTAGAGGAGATAGGTTGCAATGAAACACAGGTTGATGGTGTCAAGATTGGATAATGAGACATTATCAGTGCATCTCACTGTAAGTTCTCAAGTCATTTTGAAAATAGAATAAAGCTTCTTAGCTGTCACGTCCAAATAACTATGGACCTAATTGTTGTAATTTATTTTTAATTAAATACATGGCACTTGCCTTTTTCTCTAAAATACCCTGGCTGTTTCTATCTAATTAAGCCCCTGTTACCTTCCTACCTATTCCAATAATTACCTTCATTATTGCAATGCCTCTGTACAGCATTCAATATGTCTGGCTCCCAGGGCATTGTATTATAAAATGGATGCAGTGTATATGTTTCTAACTGACTTTTGAAAGTGCATACATCAAATGTAATTTCCTTTTAAATCATAGCCTTGCAGCAAGTGACCTTAAAAGCTATGTCAATATTTGCTTGATGTAAAATCATTTTGTCCAAAGACACTTGTCCCTGCTGATTTAACTATATAAAGAAAAAGGGAATAAAGAAAGGAACCTCAGGCAAACATTTACTGGTGTATAGTAAAGTATCGTGTTCAGATAGCATATTCTGAAATGTACCCTGTTACATTAGGTGAGGGAAAGATTGTATGTTTTTCTTTTGTTTTATAACTGATGCTTAGAATTATTATTCATAACATGCACTGCAACTCAGTAAGAAATCTCTAACTGGTCATTTCATCTGATCATGTGTTTGTGAAGTACACCAGAAAAAAAAATTGTTCCTAAGAGATTAGGATTCAGCAAAGCACGTAAGCACATGTTTAATGGTCCCTTGTGACCTTAATCTATTAATCTTTTTTGTGAATCTTAAATTGCAGAATTTCCCATTTCTTCCATTATGTCCATGAAGAACAGTGAAACCATCCATTCCATGTAATATAAGCCAAAGAGTGTAGCGGTTAACTGAGATTTATTACTGATTCTCATATTGGATATTTGATTCAGCCAGGGCTTAAAGAACAGCTCATGCTTTTGAAGACTTAAAATGTAGAAATGGGTATCATAGTGGTCTTGCATGTCAGGGCTTTCCAGTGCTGGCTCTGTTATCATGTTCTAATCTAGCAACGTATATTCTTCTGGTTCATCTGTCTCTTTCAAGGCCCCATCTTTGCCTGAGGAGCTTACCAAAGCATGATAGCAATGCAATCTGCAAAATAAGTCCTTGATCCTGCTGTGACGCACGTACATACTTAACTTTACACACTGTTCATGGGACTTCAATGGGACTACTCACATTGCATGTTAAGCACGTGTGTAAGTCATTGTAGGGTCAAGGCTTAAGATGTTAACAACATGATTCAATGTTTTGCCCTTTGACTTCAAAACATGCAGTGTAATAGTGGAAGAACTTTTATATCTGCCTATTTGTGCATGTGGAAAAAATACACATATGTGAATGCAATATAAGCAGTACGTATGTTATACGAGAGGCTTCTATGACTTCCATATAAACTATTTTTAAGGATGGTCCAGTGGTTAGGGCGCTAGCCAAGAATTTAGGCCAGCGTGGGCAAACTTTTTGGCCCAAGGGCCACATCGGGGTGGGAAAATTGCATGCAGGGTCATGGATTTAGGGGCTGGGGCTGGGGGTTGGGGTGCGGGAGGGAGTGCGGGGCATGGGAGGGGGTGTGATCAGGAAGGGGCTCAGGGCAAGGGGTTGGGGTGCAGGAGGGGTGCAGGGTGCAGGAGGGGGCTAAGGGCAGGGGGTTGGGGTGCAGGAGGGAGTGTGGGGGGGCTCAGGGCAGGGGGTTGGGTTGTGGGGGGGCTCAGGGCAGGGGGTTGGGGTGCAGAAGGGGTGCAGCAGGAGGCTCAGGGCAGGGGTACCTCCCCTGAAGCTCCCATTGGCTGCAGTTCTCTGTTCCCAGCCAATGGGAGCTGTGGGGGGCGGTGTCTGCAGGCGAGGGCAGCCTGCGGAGCCTTCTGCCTTCCCCCCCCCCCCCCCCGGGGCCACAGGGACGTCGTGCCGGCCACTTCTGGGAGCGGCGCAGGGCTGGCAATCCTGTGGGCCGGATCCAAAGCCCTGATGGGACAGATCCAGCCCGCGGGCCGTAGTTTCCCCACCCCTGATTTAGGAGATCAAGGCTAATTTCCCAGATCTGCCACAGACTTTCTGTGTGACCCTGAGCAAGTCATTTAAACTCTCTGTGCCTCTGTTCCCCATCTGTAAAAGGGGAATAATAATATTTCCGTACTTCATAGAGATGTTGTGGGAATAAATACATTGAAGACTGTGAAGTGCTTTGAGATCTAGTGATGAAAAGCACTATTACAAAGTTTTGTATTAAAGTGGTTACACATTTGAAATATATATGAGCTATATTTTCATATATGAAATATATATTTCCTTTAACAGAGGCAAGACAATCAGTTTGAGTGTGAAGTTTATTTAATATGTGATTTATACTTTTCTGATACAATAAATACTTGTGCAACTTGATCGGTTAACATGTGTATATATAATGCAATTGTGATAAGGTGGATCAGTTTTAGCCAAACGAGACTCTAATTTTAATATCTTCAGTATCACTCTCATCTAATTAGCGCTAAAATTAAACAGGAAAACTGTTCAGTATGCGTTTGCATAAGTCTTCTAAAATGGAATGCTATTGAGCAAGGTAAAGCCATAATTAAAGGGGGAAATTACCATCTAGTTAAAAAGCAATGAGAAAAAGGTACTGTGCCATGCAGTTTTGTGTTCAGGAATATATGAAACAGCTAAAGTACTGAATATGCTACTGCAATTGTTTAAGAAAATAGATGGAAAATTAATATTCTGTCTTATCTCTCCCAATGTCAATGGGATTCCTTTTCATTAGCTTCAATGGATGTTGAATCTACTTGATAGTAGGAGGCATTGCCTTGGAGATTTTTCCAATTATCTTCAAACACATAAAAACTTTTCAGAATTCCCCCCACCCTCACTGGTGTTTCTAACTTGCAGGGAACACTAAAATAGAACTCTGCCGTTAAACTCCAATATTGGCTATAGATAAGAAACAGAATTATACCCAGAGATTATAATGAAATCGCACAGCAATTTATCACAGGGAGTTTTATATTTCATTTTATGTAATACCTATATTAGAAATAATATGTCTGAATGTGAGTAATTGAGTGTAAAATCATATGCTTATAGAAGTGTGAATGACAGAGCTAAGAACCACTTCATGAGTTTTTCAGCAATCCAAGTCATGGATATCAATCCTCAATAATTCTGGTTCATTTCGAGAAACTATTTGGTTATATTCCACTGCTGTTTGGTTGGTATTCCCACAGCAGTTCTTATCCATTCTCATTTCTGTTTTCTTTGTTAAATTTCATTTGGACTGTGTGTTTATAATGACAGTTCCATCACTTCTCAATGTTATTGAAATGTCACTATATGCTCTATGCTGACAATATGCGCTAAACTCCTTATTTAGATTTATTGCAAAGTAATGAATCTGTATTGCTTTTTCAAACAGAAGTGTGTGAATAAGTAATGTATCCTAATAAGTCTTGTGGTGTTACACATATATATATATGTACATGTTCTAAGTTTTGTTTTTAAGAAGCCGAACAAAATATTTATTGATGTAGAATAATCATGGGTCCAAGGGTTTGTTGAATTATTTATATTTATATAAACAATTATACAAAACTGTACACTATAGTAGATAATAGGAACAAGCAAAAAGCAAACACTTCACAAAAACCATATTTTGGACACGTATCCCATTTCACCCTCAACGTCATCCTAATCAATTAACAATACATTTCTCGAACAACTGTGTTTTCCTTTTTGATAAGAAGGAAGTTCTTTCAACATGTACATACAGTAATATAGAATGTTTTGCATTACAGGTGTGTTGAATTTAATGGTAGTGTGATGTGCCAGAAGGATAGACTGGGAGTCTGAAGAAGTCCTATAAACATAGAATTACTATAACACAGGCATGGCAGTACCAGGTTTTACCCTTCTAACTTGTCTCAACATGTGCTTGGAGGGATCACCTCTAAGAATCAGAGAAGCTTGTTCTACACATGCATTCAATTTTTGGCTTCTTGGGAGAGATTACTAGTGTTGACCCCTACTGTAATAGTGGTTTTGGTTGTTTTGTTTTTATCTGGTTCTGGATCTGACTTTTTGAATGTAGATACCTGTCTAAAAGTAATGAGACTGCAGCACATATCACACAAGTCTCTGAGGAGCAGTTAGATGGTAATGACTTTTGGTCACTACTTGCTCCCTTTGGTCTAAAATAGCTTGAATTCGACCACCTGGGTATGTAGCAAAAGCCATTTGTTGAACAGGTCTTTTGAGAGAAGGATTAGGATATGTTCCTGGCTGTGATTCTTTTTTTGGTGTCAAGGGGAGGCTTTTCTGAAATTTTGTCCATTTTTATTGTTGCCTGCCTGAGGTAAAGTTTTATTTCCACTTGATTACTTAAAGGTGCTACCTGGTGAAATTACTTTGTGTGTGGTTAGTATTTATGTTGCTAGTTGATTTCTATTGTAAGTCTAGTTATTGTCCAGGTACTCAGACCTTCATATGGCTGTTCTTTTTTTTTTTTTTTTTTTTTTTTTTCAATGTTGTATGTAAATAAATATCCTGGAATGCTTTTAAAGCAGTGACCTAGAAAAGAAAGGCTTCACATTCCATTACCAATTCCCTGAGCCATTTGTCCCCTTGACTATCATTTACATTTGTTTAACATAAAACTTCCAGATAAAAACCCAGGATGATAGCTATTCAGCACACTATGGCTTTCAAATATGAAGAGATGAAATCTCATTTTCTCTGAGTTCATTTGTGACCTCAGGGGCCCTTTAACTTCTAAAGGCTGTAAACTAAGGTTTGAAAGGGGTCAACAAAGAGAATAAGGGGAATGAATATGTTTCTCATGATGAGCTGGATCCTGCTCTATTTGAAGACATTCGGAAGTTTTGCCATTGGCTTCAAGGGAGACTGGGCCCTTCTGGAAGTCTGAGGATTTCTAAAGTATGCCCTGCTGAGGCAGTGTGCCATTGTGTATGTTAGTATAGATTTCTAGGCAGGAGCATGTCAATGCATGAGTTAGTGCTGATTTCTAGGCACCAGTAAGCCTGTCATTTTGTGAGTCACTGATGATTTCTATGCATGTTTCTGTGCTGAAGTATGAACAAACAAAATCCAGAGCCTCCAGTCATTCCAAAATAGCCTAATCAAGGCTATCAGATAAATGGATTGTCAAAAAATTATTTCGCTTGCTGAATTTATTAATGAAGTTGCAGAAACAAAAGGAAATTCAGCATTCCAGGTCCCTCCCTGGGTCTTTTTTGAACATTTCATGAAGAGCAAAGATAAATACATGTTAACATATTCATGCTTAAGTATGTAAAATCAAGGGGGCAGCTGGTGGTGATTGTGCATATTGAATGGTGAGAGAGGTGCATCTTGTGTCATTTGCAGTGAATCACTTCTGTCTGATGTATCCTTAGACAGACTGAGAACTGGAAGCAATTGGTGAAGGAGGTAACTTCATGTAAGCATGTGAGTGACAGACTGCAAATATTTCATGAAGGAACTTAGTAAATATATGAGATGAAGTTTGAGAGTTCAGTTCTTGAGCATATGTTAACATCTATACTCTATATTAATGTATGCCAAGGATGTAACTTATCAAAGAAATGCAGACACTGAATCTTTAGAATACAAAGAACTAAGACACTTGGACCTCATAATAATCAAGTTAAGAACAGGCACAAAACTCTAGGCCAGTGTGTGAATATCTGATCCTTGCAGATATATATATATATATATATTAACTACATCTTAAAACTTTAGTTCAAGTATGTACTGTAGATAGTTTGCTACACTTAAGGAATGCTCTTGTACAAAGCAGGCTCCTCTCCAAAGCGTCTTGTTTAACCTCATCCCCAAAGCATCTTGTGTGTCATGGAATAGTGGACTTTTCACGTGATTAAAGAAAGTCTTGCCGAGTTTTCAAACAGAAGACTGGTAATCACAATACAGGGCATCAAAAGTAGGTGATGAGATAAAGTTGGGGAAAAACTGACAGAACCCACAGATCTCTCCATGCCCCAGGAGATCCTAGAATACAGAAATCATGAGGGGAATCATTATAATAGAATTAACTTATTTTTATATATTATATAAATCTAATTTTGTATACTATAAAGCAAGACCTTCCACAAGAGGGCGTTTCTTCAGTCAGGTATTTTCATTACAGCACTAGCACCGCTAGTACAGGAGAGATTTTGTTAAATCCAAACAAATGCTAAGAGTCTGGCTGAGTTTATAAAATCCACTGCTGTAGAACTAGGAGTACTTGTGGCACCGTAGAGACTAATAAATTTATTGAGCATAAGCTTTCGTGGGTTAAAACCCACTTAATCGTATGCATGCAATGGAAAATACACTAGGAAGATGTATATACACAGAATATGAAAAAATGGGTGTTGCCATACCAACTGTAATGAAAGTAATCAATTAAGGGGAGCTATTAGGTGAGATATTATCAGCAGGAGGGAAAAAAAACTTTTGTAATAATAATCAGGATAGCCCTTTCCAACAGTTGACAAGAAGGTGTGAGTAACAGTAGGGGAAAAATTAGCATGGGGAAACAGTTTTTACTTTGTGTAATGACCCATCCACTCCCAGTCTTTATTCAAGCCTAACTTAATGGTGTCTAGTTTGCAAATTAATTCCAATTCTGCAATTTCTCATTGGAGTCTGTTTTTGAAGTTTTTTTTTTTTTTATTGGAGTATTGTGACTTTGAGATCCGTAATTGAGTGACCAGGGAGGTTGAAGTGTTCGCCGACTGGTTTTTGTAGAACTGCAACTGCAGAGTTTGTAAACTATCTGAGGGTGTGATCCAAAACCTGTTGAAGTCAATGATAGGTTATGGTGTCAGCACACCAGTGCCCTAACTGTTGCCTATAAAAAAAACAACAACAACTTGACAGCATGGCAAAGCAGAGTTTTAAGGAGGAATCTGAAGAAGAGCAATGAAGTGGCTTTGCAGACATTTATGTGAACTACTTCCCAAGCACGAAGGTGCTTGTTTGAAAATTTAACTAGTGGGTCATGGAGGCAGGCATCATGGGTGAAGGAGAGATGATAGGTCATGAAGGACCTAGAAAGTGAAGATACAATAGAAAAGAAGCAGCCAATTGAGGGGTGCAAAGAGAGGGGGCTCAGAAGATAAACTTTGCAGCAGCATTCTGAATGGATAGGAGCAGGGCAAGTTTGTATTTGCCAAGGCCAGAGAAAAGTCCATTGCAGCAATCAAGATATGAGATGATGAGAGCTTGGACAAGAGTGTTAGCTGTGCAGATAGATAGGAAAGGCATTATCTTAGAGATGTTATTCAGAAAGAATCAGCAAGATTTAGACATAGCCTTGATGTGAGGACCTAGAAAAAGTATGAGTCATGAAAATGTCTTCAAAGCTGGTTTGCCTTTATGCTGGTGGAACAGCCTCATGTCATATCAATAGTGGGGGAGGGACAAAAGTGTTTTCATATGATTTTTTTTTTTTTTTTTTTTGTAGCAAAGTTGAGAATGGGACAGAGGGACACTTTCCATTGTAGCAGCCAAAGGATTTTTCTAGAGGAGGGCAGGAACTGTCATCTTTCCTTCTCTTTGAACTAATGACCTATTTTTCCCAGTGTGACTACATGTTCCAATTAGTCTTCCCTCTCATCCTTCCCAAAACCTCATTCTTAGGAATCTAAGAGCAGATGAGGGAGCAAAATGACTTGAAAGGTTCAGAAAAACCTACATTAAAATCGGGGGGGGGGTATATTCAATAAATATATTGAAGACTGAGATACAGGTTTTTAAAAGTAACTTTGATTTCATTTATTTCACAAGCTTTTAATAAACACTGGGGGTAAGATCCTGTTCTCAGCTACTCAACATTTATACCAGTGTAAACAAGAGCAGACTCTAGCCCTACATTTCTATTAACAAATAGTATGAGAGTTTTGTTACTATGGAACAATAGTGACCTCCTGTGGCCAGCTAGGTTAAATGCTGGTTTGTTTTGAGAGACCTGCTCCATATTTAAAGAAGTTAGTCTGAATTTTTGTTAGATTAAAATCTATTTTCAGTGCTAGTTAGAGTGGCCTAACCGTCTTGGGGAGAAGCCATTTGATTACAATTTAAAATTTGCTAGCATTTGGCCTATTGATTCCTCTTGCCCAATACAAATTTAATTACAGCTTATTTCTGTAACCTAAGATCAGTTGAAAATTTTCAATGAAACCAAAAGAAAACAAACACTTCAGAAGAATGTTCACATCAGACTAAACGTTTGCAACCCAAACATTGTAGCATTGTGCTAGTTTAGGAGAACCAAACAGAGAAGATGAGTCCTTTGTTTTCACCGTTCTTTGTGACTGAAATACAAACAGTAAACAATCAACATTGATGGTGAAAAGTAAATTCGATTTCTAAAAATATTTCATTATAAATAATCTTAGGTTGTGTTGACACTGGTAAGGATTTTTAAAATGATATTTTTATCTGATAATATTCCCTTAAGGTTGTAAAACAGTTTTAGTCATAACCCTCCTGATTTTGATGCTCCTAACTTTCTGAAATATTCATATTTCTGGATGTTTGATCATCATCCAAATGTTAAAAAAAAAAATCTTTTCAACTAGTTTTGATATTTATATATGTGTTTGGGTAAGACAGGGAAAACTGCACTTTTGTATAGCCGTTGCCTCTACTAGATAACTCAGTAATGGCAACACTTTGAAACTTGACACATAAATAGTCCTGAGTAGCTGTGTGTGCCCTAGAAAATGTTTGTTCTCATTTTTCTACATGGTGGTCGCCACAGTGTAAACAGTAATGTAAAATGAGCTACATTGGTGCTGGAAAGTGGGTATACAAATTTCTAGTCTAAACATAGCTATTGAGGAGCACATCTACAATTCCCAGTTACTTTGAAGAAAGGCATGGTTAGAAATGTACAAAATTCATTGCCACAGGATGTCATTGAGGCAAAGAACTTAGCAAGATTCAAAGAGGGATTGGATGTTTTATATGAATGACAAGAATATGCATACTTATAACAGTTAATGCTAACACAGAGTATTGGAAGGGATATGAAACCTCATGCTTCAAGGTTTAAGGCAATCTCAAATTAGAAGGGATTGTGAGGAGACCACCCTACATCTGTCCCATATTTCCTGTATCTTCCTCTGAAGCATCTTGTGTTCGCTACTGTTAGAGACAAAATGCTGGCCTAGATGGACCTCAGGTCTGATCATATATGCTAATTCCTGTGACTGTGTGAAAAGGTTGAGCAAGTAATGTAGAAAAATTCACACATCAGAGCATTCCTATTTCTACCCAAACCACCTCCAAAATGCATCATCAGTGCATAATCACCCTGGTGTTGTAGAAACATTGCTACCATTGGTGGGATTGCATCAGTTTAAAGCAACTCTCTGCTGCTTCTCCAGTTGCTCTGATACAGTATGCCCCTGATTTGTGTTCACATTGGTGGAACACTATGGGCATTGAACGTAAGGCACTATTTTTCTCCCCAATTCCGCAACAGGTCTGATAGTGGTTGAGGCTTACACATCAATTGGAGCACCACTAAGATATACTAGTAGCCCAAAGGCTGCTCTAATTTAGACCAATACCCAATGGTCCCATGGAGCAGTTCCAGAGCCAGGGATCAACTCTTGGAGTAGCAACTGCTCCAGTGATTTGATGCCATCCAAAGACTCCCTTATGCTGAGGCAGTCCTTCAGTGGCTGGATACCATGTACCAGAGAACTTTAATATATTTACAAAAGAGGAGAAAGGTGGTTGTGGTTTGTTTTTTGCCTCTGCTATAAAAATGAGAGAGAAAGTTTGATAAAGACGGTTACATGACTCTGTCCAAGGACTGGCACCCTCATGTGGAAGATGCTGCAGCAAAATCTGCCAGGCCCTGGTCACCTGAAAGAGAAAAACACAAGGAGGGACATTAGAATGAAATGGTAGAAAACCCAGGAATATACTAAATAGGTAAAAGCTACCCTACTCCCAAATAAATTGTAAGGGCTTGCTTCTCTGGTCTTGCACCAGAGAAAAACCAGAGATAGCAGAGTTCTGCTCTAGCATGTCTGTCCCTTCCTCCTCTTGCCCACATCCTGCCCTAGGAACACACTGCATCCTTCCCCTTATGTGGGTCTTGCAGGATGGAGGGGGATAGGGGACACAGATTCAGATGATGGTAGAGCCACCTCCACAAACTTTATGCTGGAAAAAGAACAGGAGTACTTGTGGCACCTTAGAGACTAACAAATTTATTAGAGCATAAGCTTTCGTGGGCTACAACCCACTCCTGCATCCGAAGAAGTGGGTTGTAGCCCACGAAAGCTTATGCTCTAATAAATTTGTTAGTCTCTAAGGTGCCACAAGTACTCCTGTTCTTTTTGCGGATACAGACTAACACGGCTGCTACTCTGAAACCTGTCTTTATGCTGGAAGAGATTCCCCTGAGCAGGGACAATTCTCCACTGACCTTCTCTGCCCACTTTAGTGACCGTTAGCAGACCAGAGACTCTAGCCCGGGATCTCAAACTTATCATCTAGTGGTGCTTGATCACCCCATCCCCTTAGATTACAGTCATGGCCATGTTGGAATCATTGCCATGAGTGACTGGCACATGAACTGACTGGACTGAGGGATTCGTACACACCCTACAGAATAATTTGCTGTATTACTGCTGTTACTCTTACTGAGCTGCAAATCACAACAATGAAAATGTCTATATCACTTTCCAATGAACTTTCCTGTCAGATCCTCAGTGTAATGTAATGTCTGGGAAAGTACAGTATAGCAGATCTATTTTGGGGAAGGCCATGGAAATTAGATCTGTACCTCTCCTCAGGAAGCTGAATTCCCTATCACCTCTTACTGAAATTCTCTTAATATTAATTTCTTGTTCCCTGATTAGTTTAAAAACCCCATGACCTAAGAAATGTGTTGTAATTTATGCAAGTTAGACCTTTAAATCAGCCATCTCACAACCCTTACAATGTATGTGATGTTCCTGCTCAGGAAATTCTCACTCAAACTGAGACTGGTGGGGTCGAAGCAAATGTACAGCAGAACCAAAGAAATGTGGTTTACTGGAAACCAGAAGAAGCTTATCTGGATCACAAGTTATTTTTATGCACCGTGTAGCAACATGAACTGAAACTGAAAGGCCAAATGCTGCCATCAGTTATATGTGCACAAATCTGCAATGGGGTGTCCACACCACACAGGACTGGAAGAGGTAAGGTGGCCAGGTAAGCCTATTAGCTCCACAGACTGCACCTGGAGGGAGAGCCAGGGGGCAGGGAATTGATTGCAAGCGAGTTCAGCTGGGCAGGAACAGGTGAGGCCTATAAAGCCTGGAATCTGGCAACAGACAAGTACAGCAGTCACTCCCTGGGAAAATGGAGGAAGGTTTGGAGCTGGTACTCCCAGAGAAAGGGGGTAAATTTGGACTGGTAGAAAGCAGTCTAGGGAAGGAGCAGTGAGGGTTGGGAGAGTAAAGCCCAGAACTGCTTGGTTGAGGGTCTCTGGACTGGAACCTGGAGTAGATGTTGGGTCCAGGTTCCCCTACCAGCCACTAAAGGAGTGACACTTGGGAAGACTGCCTAGGACTGCTGAAGGAAAGACTTTGCTATACCCCAGAATCATAGGATTGGAAGGGACCTCAATAGGTCATTAGTCCAGTCCAGTCCCCTGCACTGAGGCAGGGCTAAGTATTATATAGACCATTCCTCACAGGTGTTTATCTAACCCAGAGGTAACTAATTATTTTTTGTCAAGGTCCAAATTTCTTGGTCAAGGTACAGTTAAGGTCTAGACTCCAAAGAAAATAATAACAAAAAAAATTACAATAATGATAATAAAGGGTAAATAAAAAGATTTCAGGGTCCATTCAAAAGCATCTGGTTGTCTGGATTTGGCCCATGGTCCACCTATTGACTACCCCATCTGTTCTTAAAAACCTCCACTGATGGAAATTCCACAACCTTCCTAGGTAATTTGTTCCAGTGCTTAACCACCCTGACAGTTAGGAGTTTTCCTGATGTCTAACCTAAACCTCCCTTACTGCAATTTAGGCTAGTTACTACTTGTCATACAATGGTGCAGCTATAATTGTGCTGCTGTACCATTTCAAGTGTAGACAAGTCCTAAGTAATTCTTAACTTGTTCTTTCCCTATTTTAGCCTCAGATCCCACCCCATTAATACTGATGTTTGTTATGTTAGTTGTCTGATCACTGCTAACCTGTTTGGTGAAAACTGTAAGTCATTGCTGCATTATTGTCTTTCCCTCCTCATTGAGTAATGGGCCTACCCAGTCCTTGGTCGTCTTCTTGCTTGTAATGTACTGGGGAAATGTTCTCTTGTCACCCTTTATTTCCCTAGCTAGTTTAATCTCGTTTTTAGCCTTGGCCTTCTAATTTTGTTCCTGCATGCTTGTGGTGGTTTTTTTTTTAAAAAATATATATTGATCCTTTGTAATAAGGCCTCATTTTCCTGTGTGTGTGTGTGTGTGTGTATGTATGTATGTATGTATGTATGTATGTACCTATATATGAATGTATATATACATACTATAAAAATATGTATGTAAAATTGAGGAAGGAACAGACAGAATGAAGAAGTTCACCAGCAGTCTGCATATCCCCCTGAGTACTGGTAGTTTATAAAAGCTCTTCTTCACTATATACCAATGGCAGATGCCACGTAAATATTAAGTCATGGCAATTCTGTCTTTGAGGAAACAAGAGCACTGTCTTTCTAAGAAAGGTTAATAAAATCAAAATAAAGATCAATATATTGCTTGAATCTCCTTTCACAATTTTTAAATTAAAATGTCACCTTACTCATAAATTTAGGGTTGTATTTGAACCTTTCACATAGCAACAGTTAGGGGTTTCTCTTGGCCAGGACTGTGACTTTTCTGAAATTTTATTCTAGCTGAAGATTTCTTTTTAACATCAGAACATTATTGAAAATATTACATTGAACTAAGTAAATGAAACCAGAACTTAATAGAGGCTGTGAACTAAAGGTTAACTGTAGTAATTCATAAGATGTTATCAAGGAATCAACACACTGTTTAAGTCTAGAGCAGGATTCTGTATTAAAGTCTATGGAAGGTAATATGGATATTAATATCTGAATATAAAGGTGAATTGAGAATTAGTCACTTGGATTTAGAAAAGATTTATTGCACAATTAATTCTTAATGGAATTTTTTTTTTAATCCCTGAAATATTATTGCTATTGAATGAAGATGGGAGTGTGGATTGTTTCACCCTTTGTGTGATTTTTGCAGTCTTTTAACATCTGCCTCTATTCTACCCCAGTTACAAACAGGAATCAATTTCTGCAACATATCCATTGGCAGAGATTAGAGCACTAAGATAGAGAGCAAGAGAGTGCACCCCATTCTCTCCCTGGCTTAGGACACAGTTCTTCTCCCAGCTCCCCATCTTCCTCAGTTGGTGTGCTGAGCTCTCCCGCTCCTGTTTCAATTAACTTTAATGACTGTCCATATGCATAGAAAAATGCTTAAACCTTTGTAATCTCTGCAGGAAGGTGCAGAAGGTGACTAGCAGAGATGGATTTTGCAAACCTGCAAAGAACATGGCCATGTAATCCCGTGTGTCATGCTGTCTGGAGTGGCTCACAACCATCAGTGCCAACCTCACAGCTAGTTTGGGGTCTCTGCCCTATGTTCTATAATTAGATTTCACCAACCCAGTAACAAATGTGAACTCCTGAAGCACTAGAACTGTCTTACTATAGAGTCACAGACAGTTCCCTTGGGTATTCCAATTTATCTTGCTATCCAGGCAAGCTGGACTTAGTGATAGATGGTAATTTTACACCAAAAATTACAACAATATTCAGGTTACTCCCAGTCCCAAAGGATTATTCACTTACCCTAGGTCAATTTTCACCATAGACTTCACACCAAAGACAACGCGTGTAGCCAATCCTATAGTAAACTATATGAGGATTTATTAACTTAGCCCTGGTCTACACTACAAAATTACTTCAGTATAACTACATTGCTCAGGGGAGTGAATAGTCCACACCCCAAGCGATGAAGTTATACCAACCTGAGCGCTTGTGTAGACAGCGTTATGTTGGCAGGAGAGCTTCTCCCTCCGGCATAGCTTCCACCTCTCATGGAAGTGGAGTTATTAAACCAACAAGAGAGCTCTCTCTCATCAGCCTAGAGTGTCTTCACCAGAAGCACAACACTCTCTACATTTGTAATGTAGACCTGCCCATAGGAAATAAATGAGAGAGTTATCACAACACTGAGGCAGGCAAGCATATATATACAAATTAGTTAGTCTGTGGTTCTAAAAGGTGACAGAGTTAGAATCATAGAAGATTAGGGTTGGAAGAGACCTCAGGAGGTCATCTAGTCCAACCCCCTGCTCAAAGCAGGACCAACCCCAACTAAATCATCCCAGATAGGGCTTTGTCAAGCTGGGCCTTAAAAACCTCCAAGGATGGAGATTCCACCACCTCCCTAGGTAACCCATTCCAGTGGTTCACCGTCCTCCTAGTGAAATAGTTTTTCCTAATAGCCAACATAGACCTCCCCCACTGCAACTTGAGACCGTTACTTCTTGTTCTGTCATCTGCCACCACTGAGAACAGCGTAGCTCCATCCTCTTTAGAATCCCCCTTCAAGTAGTTGAAGGCTGTTATCAAATCCCCTCTCACTCTTCTCTTCTTCAGACTAAATAACCCCAGTTCCCTCAGCCTCTCCGCATAAGTCATGTGCCCCAGACCCCTAATCATTTTCGTTTTCCTCCGCTGAACTCTACAATTTGTCCACATCCTTTCTGTAGTGGAGGGGCCCCAAACTGGATGCAATACTCCAGATGTCACCTCACCAGTGTCGAATATAGGGTAATAATCACTTCCCTCGATCTGCCGGGAATGCTCCTGCTAATCAGCGGCGGCTCCAGGCACCAGCGCAGCAAGCGCGTGCCTGGGGCGGCAAGCTGCGGGGGGCGGCCTGCCGTTCTCTTCGAGGGCAGCAGTCAGGCAGCCTTCAGCAGCATGCCTGCAGGAGGTCCGCCGGTCCTGTGGCTTCGGCGGCAATTCGGCAGCGGGTACACCGAAGCCGCGGGACCGGCAGACCTCCCGCAGGCGCGCTGCCAAAAGCCGCCTGACTGCCGTGCTTGGGGCGGCAAAAAACTAGAGCCGCCCCTGCTGCTAATGCAGCCCAATATGCCGTTAGCTTTTTGGCAACAAGGGCACACTGTTGACTCATATCCAGCTTCTCATCCACTATAATCCCCAGGTCCTTTTCTGCAGAACTGCCACTTAGCCAGTCAGTCCCCAGCCTGTAACAGTGCATGGGATTCTTCCATCCTAAGTGCTGGACTCTGCCCTTATCCTTGTTGAATCTCATGAGATTTCTTTTGGCCCAATCCTTCAATTTGCCTAGGTCACTCTGGACACTATCCCTACCCTCCAGCATATCTACCTCTCCCCCCATCTTAGTGTCATCTGTGAACTTGCTGAGGGTGCAATCCATCCCATCATCCAGATCATCAATGAAGATATTGAACCAAACCAGGCTCAGGACTGACCCCTGGGGCACTCCGCTTGATACTGGCTGCCAACTAGACTTTGAGTCGTTGATCACTACTCGTTGAGCCTGATGATCTAGTCAGCTTTCTATCCACCTTATAGTCCATTCATCCAATCCATACTTTTTTAACTTGCTGGCAAGAATAGCGTGGGAGACCATATCAAAAGCTTTGCTAAAATCAGGATATATCACCTCCACCACTTTCCCCATATCCACAGAGCCAATTATCTCATCATAGAAGGCAATCAAGTTGGTCAGATATGACTTGCCCTTGGTGAATCCATGCTGACTGTTCTTGATCACCTTCCTTTTCTTTCTCAAGTGCTTTAAAATGGATTCCTTGAGGACCTGCTCCATGATTTTTCCAGGGGCTGAGGTGAGGTTGACCGGTCTAGCTCCCCAGATTCTCCTTCTTCCCTTTTTTAAAGATGGGCACTATATTTGCCTTTTTTCCAATAGTCCGGGACCTCCCTGATCACCACGAGTTTTCAAAGATAATGGCCAATGGCTCTGCAATCACATCAGCCAACTCCCTCAGCACCCTTGGATGCATTAGATCTGGACCCATGGACTTGTGTAGGTCCAGCTTTTCTAAATAGTCCTTAACCTGTTCTTTCACCAGTGAGGGCTGCTCAGCTTCTCCCCATACTGTGCTGCCCAGTGCAGCCGTCTGGGAGCTGACCTTGTCTGTGAAGACCAAGGCAAAAAAAACCATTGAATACCTTAGCTTTATGCACATCATCTGTCACTAGGTTGCCTCTCCCATTTAGTAAGGGTCCCACACTTTCCCTGACCACCTTCTTGTTGCAAACATACCTGTAGAAACCCTTCTTGTTACCCTTCACATCCCTTGCTAGCTGCAACTTCAATTGTGCTTTGGCCTTCCTGATTACACCCCGTCATGCTTGAGCAATATTTTTATACTCCTACCTAGTCATCTGTCCAAGTTTCCTCTTCTTGTAAGCTTCCTTTTTGCATTTAAGTTCACCAAAGATTTCTCTGTTAAGCCAAGCTGGTCACCTGCCATATTTGCTATTCTTTCTGCACATCAGGATTGTTTGTTCCTGTGCCCTCAATAAGGCTTCTTTAAAATACAGCCAGCTCTCCTGGACTCCTTTCCCCCTCATATTAGCCTCCCAAGGGATCCTGCCCATCAATTCCCTGAGGGAGTCAGTCTTTGCTGAAGTCCAGGGTCCGAATTCTGCTGCTCTCCTTTCTTCTTTTTGTCAGGATCCTGAACTCGACCCTCTCATGGTCACTTACCACAAGGTCCACACCGCGCTGGGTCGACAGGAGAGTTTCTCCTGTCAACTCCCCTTACTCTTCTCATTCTGGTGGGCAGAGGTGAAAGTAAGCCGGTCTGGTCTGGCGTACCAGCAAGAGCCAGTATGCCGTGCCAGACTGGACCAGCTTCCGCGGCGGTGATTTAAAGGGTCCAGGGCTCCAGCCACTGCGGGGAGCCCCGGGCCCTTTAAAGCGCTGCTGGAGCTCTGGCAGCCGGGCTCAGGCAGGGATTTAAAGGGCCCGATGCTCCTGCCACTGCGGGGAGCCCCGGGCCCTTTAAATCCCCGCCAGAGCTCTGGCAGCTGGGCTCCCGTGGTGATTTAAAGGGCCCGGAGCTCCACAGCAGCCGGAGCCCCACGCCCTTTAATTTGCCCCTGAGCCCCAGGGCTCCCAGCCGCCTCTGCAGCTGGTAGCTCCGGTGTGATTTAAAGGCCCTGGAGCTCCCAGCCACAGCCGGAGCCCCAGGACCTTTAAATCTTGAAAGGCCCCGCCTCTTCCGGTTTAGGCCACGCCTCTTCCAGTTGAGGCCACACCCTTGCTCAGGACTCCAGCGTACCAGTAAGTCCTTTAAGTTACTTTCACCCCTGCTGGTGGGGTACCGGAGTCAACGGAAGAGCAATCGGTGGTCGATTTAGCGGGTGTTCACTAGATCCACTAAATCAACCCCCGGTGGATCGATCACCGCAGCGTCAATCCCACTGTTAGTGGAGACAAGCCCTTAGTCCTATAACTCACCAGAATACACAGAGCACCTTACAATGGCTGGGGACCTACTGGTCCCCAGACCCACATCTTATTTAGACAATTGTCTTTTCTTGCAAAACTTTTCTAAATGTTGGTACCTATGCAAAGAACACAGCACAATCAGCAGTGCTCCACTTCTCTTGCAGCAAAAGTCTGGTGGGGGAGGATCTCTAAAGGTCCAAACACACACTTAATATAAAGTACTAAGAATAATTCTTTATATAGATAATAATTCTGGATAGTGTTACGGAGGAGCCCCAGTCATGGTACATATTGGTACCAATGATGTACGGATAAAAAAGTGGTAAGTGATGTGGCAAAATTTGCAGATGAAACAACATTATTTAATTTAGTCAAGACCAGAGAAGACTGTGAAGACCTTCAGAGGAACTGGACAAGGTAGGTGGATTAGCAGCATAGTGGCAAGTGAAATTCATGGATGACAAATGCAAAGTAATACATGTTAGAAGGAATAATTTGAACTAATAATTCACATTGCAGGGTTCCAAATTAACTGTGTCCACTCAAGAGCTGAATTGAGGACAGATAAATGAAAAGCTCTGCTGTAATTTCAGCAGTTCAGCTGGCCAGTGACTCCTTAAGGTGTCCATAAGTCTACTGGAGTATAAAAAAGAAAAGTACCAGACACTGTAAACATGACTGGTACAGACCATGAGAACAGGGACATTCCCGGTTTTCAGGACCCCATTATAAAAATGGAGGGCTTGTCTACCGAGCGAAGTTAGTGTTCAGTAAGCGAGTGTGTGAATTTAAAGCACACTGTCTACTACACCCTAACTCCCAGTATGGACACTCTCTTACTGAACATTAAGAGTGCCCTTGGCTGGCTTAGCTTGATGAACACTCTTACTGTTCACTAAAAGTGCCTTTGTGAACAGTAGCTTAATGCACTTCCTAAGTACATTAAGCTACTCTGTACACAAGCCCTTTTAGTATCCATATACTGAGTTGGTGTGGAGTAGGTAGGCTAGTACTTTGCACTAACTACTGTAGGCTTTCCCCCTATATAGATAAGACCTGAGCCTGTGCTGTTCATTCACATCAAAGCAAAGTGGCATTTGATCATGCAGGACAAGAGTCACTTGCTTTTCATTTCTGTGAGGAGGTGGGTGGAACACAGGTCAGTAGTTTTTTTTTTGGAGGAGAGGCATAAGGTAGGGTAAGGTTAGTGGCAAAATAATTTGCAGGCCTGGGAGGAATGGTAAGGCTGGCAGGATGTCAAGTTAATGGTATTACACCTCTACCCCGATATAACGCTGTCCTCAGGAGCCAAAAAATCTTACTGCGTTATAGGTGAAACCGCGTTATATTGAACTTGCTTTGATCCGCCGGAGTGCGCAGTCTCCTCCTCCCCCTCTACCCCGGAGCACTGCTTTACCGCGTTATATCCAAATTCGTATTCTATCGGGTTGCATTATATCGGGGTAGAGGTGTATATTCCTATCCCAGAGCAAGAATGGAATTTTAAGGAACTAGACAGAAGGAGAGTTCAGAATGATCTTGGCAACACAAAAAATAAAATGTTAAGTAGAACTGCTGTATATTTTCACTTCTCTATTATTCAACATTGAATTACAGTAGGTCAAATTAATAATTATTTATTTTAAAGTAAGGTACTGGGAATAAACAAGTCTTGCTGTCTTTACTCCTAGATTGACAGATTTTTGAGGCAAGAATGGGCCATTAGATCTAGTCTGACCTGCTATATAATATAGACCAAATAACTTGACCCAGTTACTTCTGTATTGAGTCTTGTTTGACTAAAGCATGTCTTCCAGAAAGGCATCTACTCTTGATTTAAAAGACTCCAAAAGATGGAGAATTCACCACTTCTCTTGATAGTTTGTTCCAATGGTTAATAACCCTGAATGTTTGGGTTTAAAAAAAAAAAAAAAGGTGCCTTTTCCCTGACTTGAAGTGTCTGGTTCTAGCTTCCAGCCACTGGTTCTTGTTGTTCCTTTCTCTGCTAGATTAAAGAGCCTTTTAGTACCTGTTTAGCTTTTTTTTTTTCTTCTGTGAAGTTATTTCAAGTATACCCTAATCAACTCACATCTCAAACGTATTTCTGATTAAACAAATTCCTGATTGAGCTCCTGAAGTCTTTCACTGTAGAGCATTTTCTCTGATGCTGGAATTTTTTTTGTGGCTGTTCTCTGCACCCTCCTTCATTTTTCAACAGCCTTTTAAAAATGTGAACAGTAGAATCGGACAAAGTATTCCAGTATCATTTTCACCAATGCTGTGTAACAATATTCTTCAATTAATGGCCCATGGGCCAGATCCATCCTGGTAGGGCCTTCCATTTGGCCCACTGGGTTTTAGCTGTTCCATCCTCCTGGGAGATCCAGCTCCTTTCTGGGCTCTCAATGGCTCTTCTCCCTACATTCCCCTGATGGTCCTGACTTCAGCATCCCCACTGGCTGGAGGGGCCTGGGGCAAGCTGGAGTCAGATAGCAGGGCCCCCAGCAGGAAGGGGAACAGCTGATGCCTGGTAGGCATAACGAAAGGCCCAACAGGTGCCTCCAGTCACTGAACCCTTCTGCCAGGTTGCCTCTTTCCTTCCCTGGCTGCAGAGCATCCTCTGAGCTGGCAGTTGCTGGCCTGGGTGGAGTAGTGGTGCTCAGATGCGTGTAAGGGCGGAACCACTGCAGCCAGGACCACCAGGGGAGTGCAGGAGCTGGAGCTGCTGGGAGCCATGGGCCCAGCCAGAGCTGAGTAGTGGGACCATCCCTGGTCTGCTACCAAGAGCTGAGAGCGGAGCTAGAGCTGCGTAGCAGGGCTGTCCGTGGTTGGAGATGGAGCCAGGTAACAGGGCTGTCTTTACAACAGATTCTCCAGATGGGAGCAGGAGTCAGGGGAGGCAAGAATGGGACAGGCTCTGGGTGGAGTAGTCCCCGTGCTACTCTGGCTCTCCCCCAGTTCCCCCACTGTCCTCTCTTCCTCCCAGCTCCCTGCACTCAAGCAGCACTAAGGAGGCTCCTGTCTCCTGCAGCTACTCCCCCCCTCTCTTTTCCCTTGGGACAGAAAATGCTGATTACCCAATGAGCATGGGGGATATACTGTTCATCTGGATAATCAGGATTTTGGGTAAATTGAAATTCAGATAAACAGACTTTAACTGTACATGGCATGATGGTAATCAGAGGGAAAATATACTGAAGTGCATCCCAAAACTTGCCCCTGATGGGACTATCAGTCTGTGTGCCATTCAAAAACCAGCCGATGTACAATCTCTGGCATGCATGCCATCAGTTGCCAATCCCTATCAGATGGGTGAAGAATTTGTGTGCTTTCTCTAGGGAGCAAACACCTGAACAGCTCTTTGCTTCTCCAAGATTTGAACATTGCTTTATCTGGCCCCTCAAAAATAGAATTGAACACCACTGCTGTATAAAGTGGTTTATTAATCTTAGCCAGTTATTAATCTGTCTGCTTTATTGATATTGTATAATGTGAAATTTGTAATGACTGTCATGTGGTACAAAGGAAACTGCCTTACAGAAGTCTAAGTAAATTACAGCTATGCAGTTACCTTTATCAACCAAAATTGTAATCTCACCAAAAAATTAAATTTTGTATGATAAGACCTATTTTCTATAAAATCATGTTGACTGGCACTAAGTATATTCCCATCCTCTTATTCTTTTCCATGATTTTTTTCTAAGACGAGACAACCTGTAATTACATGGGTCATCCCACTTACCCTTTCTTGAATATTGGCATAACACTAGCATACTCTGTCTTCTGAAATTTCCCTGGTAATCCAAAATTTATTAAAAAATTAAAGTCAAAGGATTAGTGATCTCCTAGGCCAACTCTTTTAGGATTCTTGGTCTGGACCTTTTGGTTTAAAAATGTTTATCCATAGTCGATGTTTAACATCCTCTTTTTAGTTATTAATAAGCGGGAAAATACTTCATCATCCACATTTTGCCTTTTCTGCATCATTACTAACATTCTTACCATCTAGATCTAGTAAGGGGGTCTATACCATAGGAACAAAAGTAATCATTACAAATGTACTTTTAAAATCTCGGTCTTATTGTGCTTAGCTCTGCCAGGTCTGGATTTTTCCACTGATGTATTTAGCTTCCCTTATCAATTTTCTGTTCTTCATAACTTCTAATATATTGGTTGGTATATACTTCCCCTTTTTTTCTATGTTATATCCTTTCCCCCCAATTAGTGCCTTCATTTCCATACTGAACCATGATGGGCTTCTACCCAAAATTGATCTGTTACTTGTTTGTGGATTTTTGGCCATCTAATAAAAGGCAATTTAGGTTGGACAGTAGGAAAAACTTCCTAATTGTCAGAGTGGTTAAGCACTGGAATAAATTGCCTAGGGAAGTTGTGGAATCTCCATAATTGGGGATTTTTAAGAGCAGGTTGGACAAACAGCTGTCGGGGATGGTCTAGATAATACTTAGTCCTGCATTGAATGCAGGGGACTGGAGTAGATCAGTGGTTCTCAAACTAGGGCCGCCGCTTGTTCAGGGAAAGCCCCTGGCGGGCCGGGCCGGTTTGTTTACCTGCTGCGTCCGCAGGTTCGGCCGATCGTGGCTCCCACTGGCCGCGGTTTGCCGCTCCAGGCCAATGGGGGCTGCAGGAAGCAGGGCAGGCCGAGGGGCATGCTGGCTGCCCTTCCTGCAGCCCCCATTGGCCTGGAGCAGCAAACCATGGCCAGTGGGAGCCGCGACTGGTCGAACCTGCAGACACGGCAGGTAAACAAACCAGCCTGGCCTCCCAGGGGCTTTCCCTGAACAAGCGGTGGCCCAAGTTTGAGAACCACTGGACTAGATGACCTCTCAAGGTCCCTTCCCGTTCTATGATTCTTCTTAAACAACTCCCAATTTTTATTCACACTTTTGATCTACTCTTCTCCATTTTAGGAAATCAGCCCTTTTGAAGCACCACAGATATGCTACTGGTAGGGTATATCCTCTGCCTACATTGAACATAACCATGTAGCAACATAACTTAAAAGTCAAATACTGCTTTCAGTTTACATGCACAAGTCCCATGTAAGTCAAAGGGCAACAGCAGAGTTTTATCCACAAGAAGATTAAAACAGACCATATATGTTCATCATGTCAACTATCTGTTTACAATAAAGAATAAATGGCCATTGCAAAGTATAACTTTTTCTCTTTATATGCAACAGATTCTGATCTCATTTGCATTTGAGTAGATACAGAATGACTCAGTTGTGGTTTAACACTTTTCATATTGGCGTGAAAGAGATCAGAATATTAACCACATACTTACTCCCTGTGAGTATTTTAATTCCAATTATTATCCATAATAAAGAATCAAAGTTCCAAAACATTGACTACAGCAGCTCCAGGATTTTACCCATTCCTTTTTTGCCCCGCACTTTATGCTTGACTCACCTATTTTAATAGATGTTGCCTCAGAAGTTCTATTGGGTTTTTTTAAGTTTCACATTAAACATTCTTTATATTTGTGTCAATAGTTGACCTACTTGTTTTTGTGTTTAAATCTGTTTATTGTGCACATCTGTTTTGAAACAGAATGTTTGTTTCCTAATGTATGCATACACACACCTCACTATAAATATACATACACACAAATGCTTCTCTCATTTAATAGCATAGCACACACTTGTTTATTGTTACAGACCCATATAATAACACAGAAATTCAATGGAGAACTGTCCTTTATTGCTTTCTTTTCTTAGGAACATTAGAACTGTTATAACAGGTCAGAGTGGTGGGCCATCCAATCCAGTGCACGGTCTCTGGCCGGGGCTAGTAGCAGATGCTTCAGAGGAAGAGGACAGTGATCCCATTGAGGGTAGTTATGGATAATTTGCCAATAGAGAAAAATTCTCATTGGTAGGAGGCAGGACACCAAGTAAGTTAATTAAAATAGCAGGGTCCAAAAGGTGATTTTTAAAGTCCCTAATCTTAAACTTCAATTTTCTCTCAGATGGTTTGGTAGAGTGGTTTTCAACCTTTGCCATTGGTGGACCCCTAAAAATTTCAAAGGAAGGTGCACACTCCTTTGGAAATCTTAGACAGTCTGTGTGCACACACCCCTCTCCCCCTCCAGTTGAAAGCCACTGCTCTAGGGGAGGGGTTCTCAAACTTTTGTACTGGTGACCCCTTTCACACAGAAAGCCTCTAAGTGTAACCCCCCCTCATAAATTAAAAACACATTTTTATATATTTAATACCATTATAAATGCTGGAGGCAAAGCTGGGTTTGGGGTGGAGGCTAACAGCTTTCGACCCCCCCCCCCCATATAATCTCCCAACTCCCTGAAGGGCCACAACCCCCAGTTTGAGAACCACTGCTCTAGGTTAACAACCTTTCACAGAGCCTGGCTCAGACATAGTCCTTTTCCCCCTTCCCCTCGCAGGGGTCCGCAGACCACAGCTTGAAAGCCACTGCTCTAGAGTCTGGTATCTTCCCCTCCACCGGCTCACAGCCTGGTTCTGCCGCTGTCCCGCCTGTCTCCCAGCAGGTGGCGCTGCTGCCCCTCCAAGGCTGAGCGCCATTAAAGCACAGCCGCAAGAGCTCTTGACATCACACCAAAGCCCCTCCTGCACGCGCCTCCCCTACCCCCGCTCCCCCCAGAGCCAGCATCTCCTCTGGCGAGCCGCCTGCACAGCTACCCGGCGAGGGGGTGGAGCGGGGGAGGGCGAGAAGCACCCCCCCGCCAGCTGCCTATAGCAAGAACGCCTCCTCCTCAGCCAGCCGGAGCTCCCTTTTGAAGGGGGTCCCACAAGCTCCCGTGCAGTGTGTGCAACCACCCCCTGCCCCTGTAGGGAGAGGGAAGCGACCGCAAAGCCAGGAAGGAGCCCGAGGGGGAGGGGTAGAAAGGGAGACGAGGGGGAGAGAGCTACGGAGCAAGGCGCTAAGAGGCACGGAAAAGCCCCCAGTGAAATGCATTACAGCTGAGGTTACCCAGCCAGCTCCCACCCCCCTCCGGTGCCTCGCACGGCCGGATCCCAGCAGCTGGAGCAGCCGCCGCCTAGCCCAGAGCAGGCTCCGGTGCCCGCTCGCACACGCAGCCGGGCCGGAGGCGAGGGGGGAGGCCGAGGAAGGATGGCAATGTCTCTGATCCAGGCGTGCCGCAGCCTGGCCCTCTCAACATGGCTGCTCTCCTTCTGCTTCGTGCATCTGCTCTGCCTGGACTTCACGGTGGCCGAGAAAGAGGAGTGGTACACGGCCTTCGTGAACATCACCTACGCCGAGCCGGCGGCCGGCAGCCTGGAGCTGCGCAGCGAGAAGAGCGAGTGCGGGCGCTACGGGGAGCACTCGCCCAAGCAGGATGCCCGGGGCCAGGTGGTGATGACCGTCTCCGCCCACGACCGGCTGGCCTGCGACCCCCACACCCGGTTCGCCGCCCCGGGCCAGGGCAAGAGCTGGGTCGCGCTGATCCCCAAGGGCAACTGCACGTACAAGGATAAGATCCGGCACGCCGCCGCCCAGAACGCCTCTGCCGTGGTGATCTTCAACGTGGGCTCCAGCAACGCCAACGAGACCATCACCATGCCGCATGCAGGTGAGTGGCAGCGGGGCGGGAGGAGAGGAGCCGCCTCTCCTCACTTGGAGCCCCTAAGGTCTGCCCGCAGAAATCCCTGCTCCCGGGATACGCTGCCCGCCAGTCCGACGCTTTTAAGGCCAGTTGGACCCCTTCGTTCACCCCGCTCGTTAACAGGGACCATGCCTGCTGGTACCTGGTAGCCTGTTTGTGGTGTTACAGCCAGCTTCGCTCGCCAGTCTAGGAGTTTGGTGCTTTGTGGAGATTGGGGAAGAGAATGTCCCCCACTTCCCCAATATCTGGGCTGAGCTGATAGCTGGGGTGGGCTGGACGGACCCTCTTGGTCAGTTTGTATATCAGTTATCCTTGCCAGAAGTTAGCTGTTTCATTTCTGCACAGAAGATAAGTGTTTTTCTGGGCACCTTTACAGGTTGTAAATACTCTTCTGACTGCTGCCATGGAGAGAAATTGACAGGTTGCCAAGACCGATAAATAATAACATTCAATCTGGTGGAAAAGTTCAAAAGCTGTGAAGTTTTGGCTACTTTTGTGGATTTTATGGGACCTGTGGTCCCTTTAGAGGGCAGTTAGGCATCTGTAAGCATTTTGTTGGATCATTAAGATCCGGTGGTCCATGTCAGGCAGGGGCTGTGGGTGAGATTGAGCTCTTCAAGATGTGAAGGATAACATTGTTTCTTAATTACTAGGAGGTTCAGCAAAGTAGGGAATGCAGTGTCTACCATCATCTTTGCAATTATTTTCATCTGTGGGACCAAACACTGTGGAGTATCTGATTTTATGAAATACAGGTGCAGACATTTGTCTCAAATTTTGGTTTCTCATCCTTCCCATGTGTGCCTTTGATGTCTGGAGATGGGTGTTCAGGACTCAAAGAATTAATCAAATTGTGCTATGAGAGAGTCAACATAAACATAGCCATCAGAAATAACAGCAAAGCCAGAACAAACACTGGGTTTGCTATATAATGAAAACATTGTTTTTATAAAAATATTTGTTTTGAAATAGTTGTTTTAAAGATCAGCTAATCAGATTTATTTTTAGGGACAAAGTCTTCTGCCAGGGGCCACTAGTCTCTTATGCCAAGAACATATGCCATGCAGACTAAAATGCCACCTATTAGCGGAATCTCTGGTTTGCATCCAGTAACTAATCATACCCAGCTCTTTCATGCCAGTTTAGTGTTGTTGGGGGTAAATTGGAACATGATTAGGTTACAAAGCATGGATATTTTAATTACATTTTTACGTTTTGCAATAAGCTAGCCAGGATGGATGAGAGGTAAAAGAATTCCTTGCATTACTAACATTATAATAGTGCAGCTATTGGACAGAACAGTTTGAACATATTGCACTCAGTCTTCTGTGAAGAGATTAACTGTTTACTGGAGCAAATTCATATGCTTTTGAGATGGGTGGATTGGATCAGAGGAAGGTTTTTATTTTTTTTAAAATCTTGATATTGCTTAGGACTTTTCATGGCTTTAAAATTAGAGCGCCTAATAGTTTTAAAACTGTTTTCAATAAACTGCATATGGTTTAGTTTCTGTTTAGGTTCTACTTCCTATTACTTTAAGTATTATTATAAGATTATTAATAATAAGATTATTTAGCAGGCAACATAATAGAAGCTTGACATATAGAAATATAAGCACTCTTAAAGTCATGCTCAGGGTATTTCAACACAAAATAGGATACACCATTTGTTCCTGTCTAATAAGTTTCTTTAAAACTGCCAACATGTTGGATCAATTAATGGCTTGCCTGTTTTTGAAGACTGTACTAAACTGTTTTCCCATCTAAATAGTGTTTTATTTAGAAACAGTGGAAGTAAAAAAGTCTTCTAACAATTTAAAGGTTAAAGGCCAAAAGGAATGAAACAAATATTATTTATTACTGTTTGTGCCCTCTGCTTTCAGAAAAATACTAATACTATACCAGTTAACATTGGGACAGCTTCTTTAGTGTTACCTGGCACCTTTGCAGCTTATTCAGAAACTCCTTTTCAAGCACTGCATTGGTTTCCATTAGAAATGCTACTTTCTTAATCAGGAATACCCAGCCATGTGATTCATTTCATTTCAGCGTTTGGGATGGCAGAAACTTTTAAAAAACATTCTTATAAACTATGATCAGTCAGACCATTGAGGCCTTGAAGCTAATTTATTTTTCAAATTAAATTCAAAACTCGTTTTTTCACATTTTCTCAAAAAGCAATGACCATTTTAGTTTTGTGATGCTGAAAAACAGTTCACACTCTTATCTTAGGAAAACGGTGTCCTCTGCACAATTGAAACACAGAGGTATTTTAGGCCCAGGCCTATTAAAACAGAAGAAAAATAATTTAAACATGGTTGTAGGGATATTTTGCTATCTCCTAGGTCCTGCCTAGTTGATATCTGAGGAATTAGTGGAAACCCAGGGACTGATTTATCCATACCCTGCATCTGGTGTAATCATTAATAGCAAAGCAAAGTGAGTGTAAAAAGAGTATAAAATCATAACTGCTACCAATTTGACTTGTTAGCATTTTACACTCACTTTACTCTGGTGTCAATGATGAGACAAGGTGCAGAGCAAGGTTGAATTGGGCTTTCAGGCCAGCCACATCTGCTGTGTGTGTTGCAAACACTAAACTCCCGTAGTGGGAAAATGAAAAGGTTCCACCATGGAAAAATGTAGAAACAGAGATGGTTTTGAAATGCAACCTGGAAGTATTTTAAAAGTCAAAAGAAATATGACACCAATTTATTTTGTACTTTATTTTACCCTTGTTCTTTTCAGTTTTTATATGTAAGGTCAAGTGTGAATTTTGACTTTCCTTATAGCTGTTACCATTTCCTGCTGTATAAATGTAGTGGTTCCTGTCCCTCACTAACAAGAAAATGCTTCTAAGAAAGAGCTTTGGTTTCTTAACACATTCTCTTCTCTGGAATGTTTTGGTTTCTTTTCCCCCCATTGTTTTCTATCTCATTTCCTCTGCTATCATCAGTTTTTCTTGCTGCTTCTCTCCTGCCTTACACCTACCCCCCCCCCCCAGTCATTTCTGCCTATCTATTCTCCATTCCACTGTCTCTTATTTCCCCTTCGCCCAACCCCACATCACTTCCTCTTCTCCCAACTATTTTACCCTATTATATCTCAACTCTTTCCCCCCCACCCAAAACTCTCTATCTTCTCTCCCTCTAATCTGTTGACATGAAAACCATGTGCTGCTGTCTGTGCATACTGATGTCCTTTTCCACTGAGTGACTAAAATGTGTGGCTACTGTGCCTGCATTCTCTTCCGTAATTCAAGATAATAGTTCTCTCTGATATCTTTTTGCAGTTTCTAACAGATTTGAACTCATAGTTGTTAAGGTCATTCTGGTATGTAAGAGAGGTGCTTTGAAAGAAAACAGGTGTTAAATATGAAACCAGAGCCTATCATTGAGCTATTCCACAAACCCTGAGACTTGTATCTGAAAGTTTTTTAGTGCCCCGTTGCTCCAGACAAAAGTTTAGATTTGCATTGAATTCAAACTCTATATTGAAATCCTCACTGTCACAGGCCTGATCCACTGACTTCAATGTGACTTCATTGAGCTTTGGAAGTCTTCCCGCTGACGTCAGTAGGCTTTGGATCAGGCACCAAGTGAACACCACAGGCATGGCAACTTTAATTCCAGTGAAATGTGCAGAAAGACATGCTGATGATTTTTTATTTCCTGATATGTGGCTGATACTTAGAAATGAGGGACAAAACTTAAAATGCTGTTTAGTGAAAGTCAGGTATATATTTTAGCAAAAGGTGTCAAGTTAATGCTTGTTCTTATATTTCTTATATTTTTCAAGTAAATGTAGTTAATGAAAAGTGCCAGATTGATAGGCCTTGGAGAGTGAAGTCCTCTGTGTATTCACAAAATTGGTAATACTTGTGCAAACCTACTTGATCTCTTTTTTTAATTTACCCTTAAAATAGGGTTACCATTCGTCCGGATTCCCCCGGACATGTCCGGCTTTT
>NW_020664417.1:16346639-16386070 GCF_002925995.2 Terrapene triunguis | reverse complement strand
GGATAGGGTCCTAGGGGGCCAGTTAGGATGGGGGGAGGGTCTCAGGAGGGGGCAGTCAGGGAACAAGGAGCAGGGAGGCTTAGGTAGGCGGTGGAGTCCTGGGGGGCAGTTAGGGGCAGGGGTCCCAGGAGGGGGCAGTCAGGGGACAAGGAGCAGGGGGAGGGTTGGGGGTTCTGAGGGGGGCGGGAAGTGGGAGGGAGTGGAAGGGGCAGGGGCGGGGCTAGGGCAGGATGGGGGCAGGGCTACAGCAGGACGGGGGTGGGGCTCCTCCCGTCCTCTTTTTTTGCTTGCTGAAATATGGTAACCCTAGTTAAAATTTGGTATTTGTTTTTAAAAAAGAGGGATTCAAAATCGCAGACCCAAACTTCATAGAGCTTATAAAGGGCCAAACCAAAACCCTAAATTCAAACCATCTTGAACTTGCGTGTTCAAAATTTGCATCCAAATCTGAACTTTCCCAGACCTAAGGAGTGTTTAGGTTTGGCCCTTAACGACTAGGTTGAGCTACAAATTCTGATTGGAATGTAGCTTTGGGGTTTTGTTTTGTGCCCATCTCTAGAATCTGAAAGACACAGGTGGTGATGAGCTTTTAGTACATCTCAAGATTTTTAACCTGTATTAAAATGTAATTTGAATTTCGTTCATATGTTCTTGGGTCATTGGCTACATGTCCATAAACCAAACCTCAGAGAAACAAGGTAGCTTTTTCATGTTTACTTGCGGAAATACAAACTTTATTGAAAAAATGTCAGTACTGGTGCTAGCGAGACTCTCAGTATTTGTGTTGTAAATGATGAAGATTTTATTAATTGTCTTTTAATTTATATTGGTCTGAAGTGCAGTATAGAAGCTATTAGCTGGAATGTGCTTACTTTTCATTTAAATAGTTTTTTTAATTATGGGAGAGCAAAACATCTAGAATTTCTGCTAGGTTCAGAAGCTTTTATCACTTCTAAATAATGAACTTGTATGAAAAAATGTGTTCATTAAAAGAGATTTTTCCAGGATGGTAATCCATAATGTCAACTAGGCCTTTGAGTGTCTGCCCCGCCCCCCATTTAAAACGAAATAGCAGTTGTTTAGGTTTGAAAAGTAGCTAGCTGCTGTGCATAATTTTAATAAAATACTATAATATATGGCAGTCTATATAGATAATTCATATTCTATACCTAGTATGAATAAAATAAATCCAACTGAAATCAGCATAATTTACAGTATTGAACAAATGTCACAATGGGTTCTCTGGTGCCCTCAACATTGTGATATTGCATCTGAATGCCTCACAAATTTTGATCCAATCACCACATTTATTTAGAATGTTGTAATTGTTCTGAATAGCACATATACAGTACATGAGTCAAGTAGTCTGAATTCCACTGTATTCAGCATTTATGGTACATGTCATCACTAATTTTTAGTGGCATGTTGTAAGTGGAAAGCGACATCCAACTCTCAATAAGAAGGAAGTGCTTTTTGGATTTTTGAAATGGCTGTCGTGTTAGTAATGATTGTCAAAAATATTCTGTCTTATAATAAAAGCAGAGTATTATGATTATTTTCATTAAGAACCTGGGGTGAAATCCTTGTTCCATTGAAGTCAATAGCAAAACTGGCAGTGACTTCAATGGAGGCAAGATGTAATCTCTGGTCTTCTGTTCTGGAGTCATTTTTTCTAGATCACTCTTTGGAAGCAAAAGTGCTTCTGTCCCACACTCTATCAAGGTCTCTACCCAGCTATTTCTTTTAACATGTTTTAGAACATACAGGTTGAGTTATTTTGGACTAGTAATACACTTTCTCCTGCTTCCACCTATAATCCTGTATTGTATTAAAACTAAATTTTGGGGCTTGCACCGATATGCAAATTAGAATTCACATACATGATCTGTAGAACAAAAGTACTGTAATCCAAATACTATATACAAAAATACCTTTTGTACTATCATTAGCATACTAACAGGGAAAACTATGGCTCGGTATACCATACTTCAAAGAATTTTTGTGAATATTTTTCTGAATACTGTAGTTAAAAGCCTGGAATAAGTATTTGAAATTCTCAGTCTTCTTACTATAAACAGAATTTTCTTGTCTTTAGATGCACTGAATGCTGAAGAGAAGGTTATTTGTATTTATTATTTAAAAAAACAGAATCAAACACGCAAACTATGTTAAACTCCTATGAAGGCTGTGCTTAAACCAGCAAAGTAAAATATATTCCGCACATATAATAATGTATACTGTGTGTAGGGTCAAATTTTCAGCCAGCTTCAGTCACAGTCTCTGATGCCTGTTCAAAAAAAAAATCATGTGCATCTTTGGTGCAAATATCCATTCCTGCATGCCAATTAAGTGATGTCCCAACTACCTGATTTGTATGCACAAATGCCCATTTTCACATTCAGATAATGGCATGCACATTTTTTGTGAGTGCAAACATTTATGGACCTATTTCAGGGGACACAAACAGAGAGACTGCAGTTGAAAATGTATCCCTTTACTGAGTTTGAGATTTAATTCAATATTGTATTTATTTTTATTTGTTGTTTTTACAACTGACCTTAAATATTGCAGTAAGATAGTTATTTATGCTCTATGTGTTTTGAGTCTGGATTTTAAAGCTTCTGCTGGATTTTAGATAGTCTATTGAACTCAGTACAATTATTTGTGAGAATAGTCACATTAAATATATATAAAATGTTGAGTGTATTTAGGGTTGGATTTTCAAAAGCGCCTGAGTTAGGGGGATAAGTTCCATTGGCTTTCTGTGGGAATTGTGCTCCTAAGTCACTTAGGGACGTTAGAAAATACTTACTTGAATGAGCACTAAAAGTGGGGTTCCTAATGCCTGGCTTGAGCTAAGCATAGTGCAAATAGGCACTGTACAACCTTTCCTACTCAGTTCTGCCAGTGAACCTCACTCCTGACTTACAGCTCTGCTAGTATTCCAGTTTTGGGTTTCTCTTTAGCAGAGACTGTCAGTTATGTCCAATTGTGAGGTGTCTTTGTGATGTAGACAGCTAGTGCCAAATTCATCTCTGTGTAACTCAAAGAGGTTACAACAGGGATGAGTTTTGACTATGGAGACTAGGAAGAGAACACCAAACTAACTTTAATCACTACTCTATGTTCCCTGAGGTGAAAAAACTACTCCTTTAATCTACTGCATCCTTGGCCCCCTATGGATAAAATTCATTGCTCCAAGTTGCTCAAACATTTTCCCCAGTTTTTCCATAAGAACGGCCATACTGGGTCAGACCAAAGATCCATCTAGCCAAGTATCCTGTCTTCCGACAGTGGCCAATGCCAGGTGCCCCAGAGGGAATGAACAGAACAGGTAATCATCAAGTGATCCATCCCGTCACCCATTCCCAGCTTCTGGCAAACAGAGGCTAGGGACACCATCCCTGCCCATCCTGGCTAATAGCCATTGATGGACCTATCCTCCATGAATTTCCCAAGAAAATGGATTTTTTTTCTGACTTATTGAAAACTTGCCTCTCATTTTAATTTGAATCTTTTATCTTACACTTATGTTGTGAGCACCTGATCCAAAACCCATTGAACTCAATGAGAAGATTCCCACTGAGTTCAATGGGCTTTGGATTAGGCCTTGAGAGAGCATCTGGTCAGTTCATTAAAGCAGTAGGTTCACTGAGGTATAGTTTGTAACTTTTATTGACCAAACTTTACTAACTGATTGACTTCATTCCTCCTTTTCACCCTCCCGTTATCTCAGGCACTGTGCTAGCTGTTGTTCAGAATTGTACTTGCACAGTCGCTAGGTTCTGTGTATTATATATAGTTTAGCCAAGAGAAATCGCTTCCTTTTAAATGAAACTACATTAGCATTTGTTCTAACCTCTTGTCATTAATCTAGTACTCCATTTTGGTATACTGGCCTTGAGAGGATGGCTTACAATTACAGCAGTAGTTCATTATTGTTTGTTTGTTCTAGTCCCATTGGTATTTTGGCATTAAAATGATATTTGCTAATTAGAGTTGTTATGATATTATGGCAATGCAGTCTGTCACTATTGTGTTAACACAGATGCAGCTCATTAACTCATGCAGATATATGTCTGCAGTGACCCCCCACCGCCTCCCATTTGCAGTACATCTCCGTGCGTTACAACTGGAATGCTTTAACAGAAGAAACAAAAATGAAGCTGCGTAAAAGTTGTCACTCGGGGGGGTTGCTTTCCTTATAATAGAAAAGGGACACCATTTTCAAATGTCACAAAAGGACTGAATGAGTCCATTATTTTGCCCAGTTGGTTTGCCAGACAATGTAGTGCATTGTCATGCAAGAAGCCTGAGTTTCAAATGACCTCTATCTCCTTATACCCTGAGCCAGCCTTGTGAAGACTCATTATGAGGGATAGTCCTGTTTAATGCTTTTCCACATTCCAATACCTTCCACTTACCTGCACAGAAACAGTATTCATTTCAGACAAGGCCTATTTCTGACCTCTCAGCTGTATCCAAGTGCTGGGTACTTGGCTGCTTATTTGGTACAGAAGGAGGGGTACAATAAAATCATTGAATCGTAGAAAAGACCCATTAGTTCATGTAATCTGTCCCCTTGATAATGCAGGATTGTTTCTTAGAGTATATAGTCTAGTGCTTTTACAGCTTATTTTTTATATAGCATCTTCTATAGAAAAGTATCACAGGACTCTTCAGAGCCAGTTACAGTCTATATATACACCTGGATGATACTGAAACAAGAGATATTAAAAGTAAGAGGCAAGTAAGCCAGAAGTAATGTGTGTAGGAATAATATTTCATTGTGGTAACATCCACATATGAATGCTCTTGGCAGATACAGGCAGTGGGAAAAATGAAGTAGGGTACAAAGATCCAACAAAATCACTGTGTTGTGCAATTTCAGGGGAGATTGGGGGCTTAATAAGGCAAATTGCGTAAAACAGAAGAAATAAAATGGGATATGATCACTCTGGAACTGTTGCTGGGTGGGAACCAGATTTTTCATTTAGTGGAAAAATCTACTATTTCAAAACAAATTCTATTGTGAAACAGAACAAAACCAAAAGGTTTCAAAATACTCCATGAAAGAAAATTCTGAAATAAAATTAATTTCAGGTTAAATATTTTTGATAAAATCAATTAGCTTGATTGAAATGTCATTTTGAAACAGAAAATCAAACTATTCCATTCCAAAACATTGTTTCAACCTTATAAAAAATTCTTTAAAGGTGAAATTTTGTTGAAATCAACATGTTTCTGTGAAATGTTTGGCTTTTGACAGATCTGCATTTTCTGATGGGGGGAAAATATTCCATTGGAAAATTTTCTGTTGAGCTCTTCCTGGACCCTATATTTAGCTTAACGTATTATCCTCTGCCTTCGGGATATTATTTTATTAGGTGCTCTCGTGTCAGTGTGACACATGAGGCAACCCCATCTTTCCACCTCCATCTGTTTATTGCCACGTTTCTTGCTCCATTATAGTCTGTTTCCATGACAGCGACATCTTTCTCAGTGGTTTCTTATGTCATCTGTTGTCTTCCACCAGCTGGTATCCAATCAAGGGCTTGTCTAGGAATATTGTTTTCGGGCATTTGTACAACATGTCTCCTACCCACTTCAGCCTTATTTCTCAAATCATTGTATTTGCAGTGTGCTAGTCCATCCTTTATAAAGCATTGGTGTTGGTTACTTTATCCCACTAATGGACACCAAATAGATAGAATGCATGAAGAATTCTGTTGTGAGTTTCTAGCATTTGCCTAGTTTCGGAAGCATATAACAATGTTGGTATCACAGTGGCCTTGAATAACTTTGTCTTGGTTCTTGTGTGAATCTCCTTATTTTTCCAGGTATTTGTCCATCACAAAAAGGCTCTATTTCTCTTCCCAGCTCTTGCTTTCACCTCCCATTGGAGTTGGTCATTGGCACTAATTGTGCTTCCAACATATATCCTAAGTTAACCAAGATGTATTCTTCACTGTTGATCACATATGCTGCATCATTGCTATCTCCTCTTTCAACTATCACAACTTTCGTTTTCTTTTGGCTGATGCTTAGTCCATTTTTTGGTTGCCTCACATTTGATGATAGTAGTGGTGTTTTGGGGGAAATGGTGGTCTTCTATTCAGCATGCTGGGTGGGGATATCTGGGAGCAACCCTCTTGCCCCAGTTACAATAGATTGGAAAAACTTTATAAAGGATCAGTTTTCTGTGAGATGACTATATTATGCAACTATATTTTACAAAAGAGGCCTAGCGATTGCATTGTTTATATTTTGGCTTCTCTTCAGAAAATTCCTTTAGTTAGGCTTTTGAAAACTTTATTGGAGAACTGAAGGGAAATGGTGAAAAGAATTAAACAGTTTGGTGATTTATTGCTGTTTTGCATTTACATTTGAAAAAAGTCTTTTGATTCTCTACCTCAAAAAATGGTCTCCAAACTCTCAGCCTAAGCAAAATTTAAAAAAAAAAAATCACTTTTCAGTTAGAAATAATAGAAGTGCAAAGTCATGAAGGGTTAAACTGTGGTCCCGAGAGTCAGTGTAGGAGGGCATCTGTTGCACTGTTACATGGAAGGAAGCATTATGTCTGCATAAAACATGATGCCTCCATGACTAGAGTGAACTGGGTGAGCAGTGGCTCTTGCTACACCTTTTAAAAAGTGTGGTCTTGTTGTTTCCTATTGGTATTACCATAGTGGCTGAGAGCCCTATCATGGATCAGGACCCCATTGTGCTAGACAAACACAGATCAAAAAGATGGTCTCTGCCCAAGCAAGCTTACAATAGAAGTATAAGACAAGAGTCAGGCTGGGAAATACAAGGAAACAGTGAGACATTGATCAGAATGATAGGCAACGGTATCACCAGTGCATCAGCATCCTAACCCTTGTCAAGTTTTATGCAGGCGTCACAGCAAGGAGGGTTTTAAAGGAGGAAAATGAGTTCTGGAGATATTTATGGGGAGCTCTTCCTAAGTGTGAACGGCAGCATGGGAGAAAGCATGAAGGTGCTTGTTTCAAAATTTAACACATGGGTGATGGAAGCAGGCATTAAATGTCAACATCTGGATAACAAATGAGAGTGTGATAGATAGGGTAGGGATAGGCTGTGAAGGGCCTTGAAAGTGAAGACAAGCAGCTTATGTTGGATGTGATGAAGAAGCAGGGAGCCAGTGGAGGTGTGACATGGTCAAAGTGATTATTCTCCTAGCCTATCTTTGAAATAGAGGTTTCACTTTCTTTTCCCTCCTATGCAGACCAGTCAGCATTTGCTTCTGTGCTGGAGGAGAGACTGAACTATGCCACACAACACACAGTCATAACCATTCTGGGGCGGTTGGCACTGATGGCAGTACTACCCACCTCCCTTCATGCTTGCATTCCATGGTGCCTTCAGCTCTGTTATGGCTTTCTCTGATGTTGATGTGCTAACGGAGGCAAAAGGGTTCCCTGCATCCCCCACATTGCCCTACTCCTTTAGCACATCTTTATAGGCCCAGCCATAATTTGGTTTTGAACATTTGACTCGTTTGTGGTGTAGCATTATTTCCCATCATTCTCCTTACACCTTGAACTTCCTCCCTATCTTTGTGTTCTTGTTGACTTTCCTATTTTCATTCAAGTATCTTCTAAAACATATTTCTTTTGCAGGTCATTGCACCAAAATCCCACCAAGTACTATAAATATTTTAAAAGAAGCACGTGCCATTTGATGCTTAGACTTTCAACCTTGTGCATTATATATCTTTAAACTGTGTTTGTTTTATTTATTGCTTGATTTTTTTACAATCCTGGTCAAAACACTTTGTATTGCTTGTTCTAGTATTTACCATCATGATCATGTTGAATGTGTCTGTGATTACACCTGGGGCCCAATCCTTCTTCCTAGTTGGTGCAAGATTGGGCTCAAAAGCCTACAGTAGGTGCTCTTTCTAATTTCATCCTTATGTACTTGGCTCAATTGAGATTAGGAATAAAATACTTATTCAATAAACTGATTTAAAAAAAAAATCAATGTGTGAAACACTAGAGACATGTTCTCCCTTTAAGATTTTGCATCTAGTTGTTGTTCCAATCAATACCTGAGTAATTAATTAAAATTCTCCATGATCAAAGTTCCAGCTTGGGAGGCTAACCTTAGTCTCTGCCGGAGCTGCAGCATCCACACAGCTATTTTTAGCACTCTAGCGGGAGCCCCAGTAGCACAAGTCTGTCTGCCCAGACTGGGAGACATACTCTTACAGGCATAGACATACCCTTACAGGCTTCACTTACCTGTTTTAAAAAAAACCAAACAACCCCCAAAAACATTTCCTGATTTCTCTGACTGTGCAGGTGGTCTATAGGAACATCCAGGAAAGATCTCAATGCTTTTATTGCCATTGTCTATCCCAACTGTCTGCTACCCAGACAAAATATTTCTTTTTCTCTTGCAGTGTCTTGCAGTACTACATGTTAGCAATATATTATCCTTCTGTGTGGGTTGTGTGGTTTTTCTTAATAATCCCTTCAGTAGACTGTGAACAATGGCACTTTAAATCTCTGACCATTTTTCTATTGCAACTGTGTCTTTTTTACAACAATACCTTTAAACCATGAAGATCGGATACAGCTGTCTCATTATGTACACTCCTTGTGTTTATATAGAATGTTTAGCTTTCCCCTCTCATGCCTTTTTAAAAAGTTTGATGCATTCTCACTGTCTCAGTTGTACTCAATTATATCTGACTTCATAAGCTAGGCAGTCTCCTTTCCCACTAATCCTCTCCTTCCCACATCTATAAGTAATCTCTCATCTCCCTTTAAGTGAATCTTGACATGTCCATATATTCTGTGTTTGTCTTTATTGTTTATCTACCTTGTCATTTTCTCTCTCTCTTTTTTGGTCTTTTTCTCAGTTTCATTTTTTTCTTCCTCCTTCTCTAGTCACTCTATGTGCTCTGCAGTTTTTCTTTTTCTCCCTTTTTTACTTCTGTAATTTCTTCATTGCTCTCACCTGTCCTACATCTTTCTTTTTCTCTCCCTTTTTTCCTCATTCATTTAACTGTGAGCTCTGAACTTCCATTTCCTCTCTTCTTGTTTTCTCTCTCTCTCTCCCCCCCCCCCATCCCTCCAGCCAGGTTAACATCAACAACCAAAGGCTAATGCTTTTATACGTGGAGCTGTCTGTAAGATTGTGTGAGCCTAATCTTAGTCAGTTTCCCTTTGCAGCTGATTCTAAGTTTAAAGAGCTTCTGTTTGCTGCTGGTGGTGATACTGATTGATGATTTTCTCTTGGCCACGGACATGAGCCATACATCCATATTCATGTTAATTACTCCTGGGGGAATTCTGCGCCACTGTGGTGTGCAGAATTTTGCAGAATTCCGTGTTTCACCGCAGAATTTCTGGCCTCCACTAGGGCCAGCTGGACTCTGCAGAGCCCAGCTAACAGTGAGCGGAGTGCCCAACCTGATGGGGCTGGAGGCTGCCTGCTCTTTGATCCTTATTCTCCCGGGGATGGACGAGGACCTGGGAGAACCCTCATCCTGTGCCAGAGCTGGCTGGAAGGGCAGGGCTGCACCACACCATGTCCCCTGGCGGGACTGTAAAGAAGCTGGGTGGAATAAAGGCTCTGGGCGTGCTGGTGTCTGGGGGCTGCCCCACAGCTGGGCTCTGTGGGGAGGGAGGGATGGTGTCTTGGACCAGGGGTGGTGGCTTGCCTCTGGGTGGAAGGGAATGTAGGTGTCTGGGCTTGGGGGGGCACCACACAGATCCCTCCAGTTTGTTCCATTGTCCTACTGTTCTTACAGTTTTCCCTGAGATTTAATCTAAATCTGCTATGCTAGGTTGTTGTAGGAGTTTCTTTAACTCTCTCTACTCCTGGGAGAATCTTTTTTGCAATTGTCTGTATTGTTGACATACTTGTTAACAGGTATTTTGAAATAATTTATTAAAATAAATAATTGAAACGGAAGTGATTATATTGTTATTTTGACAAATAAAATACGCAGAATTTTGCAGAATTTTTAATTTTTTGGTGCCAAATTCCCCCAGGAGTAGTTACTGAGTGTTTCCTTAGCATCTGATATGGTCAGCCATGGAATCCTGATGCCTCATCTTAGAAATGTGGTAGTGGTTAGTGGGATCATGCTAAGATTACTTCAGTCATTCCTTTCAGACTATGCTCGGATGTCTATCACAGCTCCCTGCTCCTCCATTGCCAGAACTCTTACCTGTCTAGGTCCACAAGGATCCATGTCGGCCTCTATCTTGTTCAAAATCTATATAAAGCCAATAGAGGAAATTGTTATACAGTTCAGCATAAAATGCTGGAGATATCACACTCAGTTCTGAATCACCGTCTATCAAATGCAAATAGCACCATCTCCAAGTTGTTCAAAGGTCTGGCTAAGATAATTAATAGATGAGGCGCAACTGCATAAAGCTGAATCTTGTAGAGATGAGACTGTAGGGAGAGGGAAGCTGTTAAAATATCTTGTAATCTCTAACATACCTACAGTAGGAGTGCATACATAATATTTGGATTGGGGAGATATAAAACCTCTCCACCAATCCATATGTCATCCCTTCCTCTTTCCACTTTCCTCCTGGCTCTTGTTCCTTGCCTCAACGCCATTGCTCTGTTCCTATCCCCGTATACCTTCCTCCTGCTCTTGTCCCTCTTATCAAATAATTTTACAAACTGAGGGGCGATATCACTATTGGTGTAGGGTGCCTGTCTGATTTTCTGCCTAGAGTTGTAAATTTTCTTTGGCAGTATTCGGTCTGCTGCTGAAACTCTGTCTCTTTGGTTGGCCTGTGCAGTGGGGAAAGTTGTATTGATCAAAGAGTATGGAATGAGTAGGCATGTTCCCACCATTGTGGTAAGGGATGTTTCTACACGATGTAACTAGAAGGGAAAACAATAATCTATCTTGTCATGTGGCAGTCAAGGACCTCAAAAGTTTATAGACCCTTGTCCAGCAATTATACTTATTTGCTCCTCCCACCATCATGATCTAGCAGCCTTGCTTCTTAGACTAAAACTAGTGTGTGCGCCATCAGTAAATCTCTTAATATCCAGTGATTCTCTTCTTTTATTACAAGAACACCAATCTGCTGCTATTCATTACTGCTTATTATTATTATTATTTATTCATACTTTACTGCTATCCAACCATGCTACCCAAAAGTCTTCTTTTGCAACCGTAGTTCTTACAACCAGAAATGATTGAGATGCAGTACATAACGTGGCTAATAGCCAGTTTTTAAGAAAGAGTTGGATTATTTTCACTGTGTTGAATGGAGGAGGGTGAACTGGTGAAGGACATTGTTCTGTAAGATGGAATAGGTATTACCTGGCTTCTAAAATGGGCATGACCTCTCCTTTCTTGTCTTTCTGATAGTCAAAGGGCTTTTATTTCTATTATCCTGTGTAATTATAGTCTGTGTAACTATATATCCTGCTCCTTTAGACTTCATGTTAGTAGAGTCATAAAAATAATACTGTGAGTGCTGAATTTTAGCATCTAATGTCATTTAGTGATTCTTTTTACACAACTGACATGAAGGTTTGTGAATTTATTATTTAGGTTTTGGCCAATATGTTGCTTAATCAGTATAGTGGATTGTGCTGTTAGCCAATTCAAGGTGATTATCCTGTGGTCCTAGTCCAAGTATATTTTCTAACTGTTCAGGTATATTTAAAGATAACAGTGCTAAGTTTTAACTTTTTATTGCAAAGTTGTTGTCTGTGACCCAGTAAAGTAGGGGTGTGTGTGTGTGTGTGTGTGTGTGTGTGTGTGTATGCTAATTAGACCCGTACATGAACTAGCCTGCAAAGCAGAAGTTACTAGACGCACATACAGCAATAAACACACTGGGCTGTCCAGTAGTGCTGATTTGTGCAATGAGATACAACATACATGGTATTTCACTATGACAGAGTCCAAAGTCTTATTGTCATTATGAAACAGGTATCTTAAAAATAAATATTAAAATTGACTCACGTTTTTTTGGTGCCGTGTTAGTGAGTTTCTATGGCACTTTATGCATTTTAGATATTTAAAAATTTAATGTGAATATTATATTTAATGTTGATTAGGTAACTTGGGGGTGCTTCTTGCTTAAAGCCCCAATTCAGGAACATCTTGCTGTTCAGGAAAGCTCTTGCACACATGCTTAACTTCAAGCACATGCTTAGTTCCCATTAAGTAAGCACATACTTTAAGTGGGTGCTATTTTCCTGAATTGGAACCTAAGTGGTTAAAGATGGTTTTCATGAAAAAAAATTACTCTAAGGCAAGAAGCAAAAGTGTCTATTAGCCCAGAGCATTGTTATTACCAATGTAAACATGGGAGCATCCTTATGTTGTTGCTGTAATGTGGTCAACATACTCTCTGTCTGGTGATCTCCTTGACTACTTTAAAACTTAGGGCTAGAAGGGACTGCAGGGGTCATCTAGTCTACCCCCCTGCCAAGATGCATGATTTGTTGTGTCTAAATCATCCAAGTCAGATGGCTATTCAGTCTCTCTTTGAAAACCTCCAGTGAAGGAGCTTCCATGACTTCCCTAGGCAGTTTGTTCCATTGTCCTACTGTTCTTACAGTTTTCCCTGAGATTTAATCTAAATCTGCTATGCTGTAGTTTGAACCCTTTGCCTCTTGTCCTGTCCTCTGTGGCAAGAGAGAACAATTTTTCTCCATATTTTTTATGGCAGCCATTTAAGTATTAAAGACTATCACGTTCTCCCTTAAATCTCCTCTTTTCCAAACTAAATATACCCAGTTCCTTCAGCCTTTGCTCGAATGGCTTGCATTCCATCCCTGTGATCATCTTTGTCGCTCACCTCTGGATCCTTTCCAGGTTTCTCTACATCCTTTCTGTACAGCGGTAACCAAAATTGGACACAGCGAGTAGATTGCTACGATCACATCCTGTGACTTGCATGCTATGCCTCTATTAATGCAACCCGAAATTGTATTTGCACTTTTTTTGCAACAGCATCTCACTGTTGACTCATGTTGAGGTGGTGATTCACCACAACACCCACATCTTTCTCAGCAGTGCTGCTGCCAACCCAGTTGTACCCCATTTTGTATTTGTGGATTTGTTTTTTCTTTCATACCTTACATGTCTTTGCTGAATTTCATTTTGTTGTCTAGCCAGTTTTTCAGTTGATCAAGATCCCTTTTGAATTTTAGCTCTGTCCTCCTAAGTGTTTGCAACCCTACCTTCCACCCCAGCTTTGTGTCATCTGCAAATTTGATCAGTATGCTCTCTATTCCTACATCCAGGTCATTAATAAAGATGTTAAATAACACTTGACCCAGAACAGATCCCCATGGAACCCCACTTGAGCCCTCCTTCAAATCTGATATCATTCCTTAATAGTTACTCTTTGACCAATTGTATATCCATTTAATGGTAGTTCTACCGAGCCTGCATTTCTCCAGCTTGCTTGTGAGAATGTCATGTGGGACCATGTCACTGATCTGATCTGGCTGATGCTTTCAGAAGTCCCTCCCTTTCCGCATTCCAATGATAAATATGGCTGCCTCAACTTCTTCCTGTCCCTACACTGCAGTCTTTTCAATGCCTGTCACTGCTCCTCCTTACCCTTGAGGAATGCTTAAACTTAACAGACCTCTGCGTGCGCTCTCTCTCTCTCTCACACACACACTCACACACTTTATTTTTAAAATAAAGTTGTATTTAATATCTGGGGCCAGAGGTGCACAAAGTGTCAATGGTAGATGAGGAAAGAAGGGGTAGACCAGGTGTTGTGTGCAAATGGATTTGAGGGCAGTGCCCAACCAAATCAGAGTAATTCACAGTAGCCAGTCAGGATGGAGAAGTTTGCATAATTAAAAAATAACCATACAGTGATCATCTACTCTTACTAATAAGGGAATTGCATAATTGAGAAATATACATGTATTTAAGGCTTATCAACTGTACAGTATCCCTACTCCTTGAATGGTTGAGACAATTCCATTTTCAGTATAATTTTAATTTTTTGCTGATTTTTACTGTTTACAACCCTCACCCTTCCCTTGTGGCTCCATCAGCATGTCAGTTTTACTTTGTATTGAGAAATTCAAGTGGAGGCTGCTTAATGTGCCTGATTGTATACATCAATTCTAAACGGCACTAACTCTCTGATTTGGCAGTGGATGTTGTAGTTGGGAGACTCATAGGCATGTGAACAGAGGATGCTGATTGGTGTATGATGAGGAAGGAAAACCTCAGCCAAGAGTGAGGGAAGGAAAATTGACAGTCATATATTAAATATTCATATTCATTGTTTAATTACCATATTTACTTACAGAAATTAATCTGGAGCTAAGTTACAGGGCACAAGGTTATATTTGCTATTCTGGTATTTTAAATTTGTCCACATAAGAATTTTATAATCACAGGAAAACATGCCAATCCAGCCAACAGTGCTGATTAATGAACACCTTAGGTGGCTTATGTCTTGTACTTCCAATGCCCTGGAGACATGTATGCATCAGCAAAAGCCCAATTCTAAGAAATGCTCGTTCCCCTCAATGCAAATTAACTTCAGCACCTTTCTGCAGGTGCTCAGCCCCTTGCAGGCTTGGACCCCAATGTGTCTCCTTTAATAAAACCTAATTAGAACCCACCCTTCAGAGAATTACTGCAGTTTTGATTAATTTGAAGATTAACCTGGTGTTCATGCTGTTACCCTAAAGCAATAGAAAAACTTGTTTTTAATAGATTCCACTATTTATGATTGCATAGTAAGTCTTTATTCAAATGAATAATATTTTGTTGACTGCAAAAAGTAATTGTAACTTCTTTTGTTTTCAGTCATTAATATTTTAATGTCTCTATCAGAAAAGAAGATAAAATAGGCAGTGCTTAAGTGCCCTGGATAAACAACAAATGGATTATGCCTTGCACTTGTGATAAAGTTTCATTGTACAGGCTTGTCTTTTTGGAATGTCCACGATGTCATGAAGTTTTAACTGAGGAGATAGTTTTGGTGCCCCATTGTCACAACTGCTTTGAAGAGGAGCACAAGCAAACTGCAACAGAGCTTTACAGGAAGTTCCATGAATTTCATGAGTGTGACTACTTGTAGCCATTCACCAGTTGGAAGAAGGGGTTCACAATCTGGCCCAAAGTGATTATATTCATTATGTGGCCAGTGTAATGACTGTTTATGACTGTCTCGCTGTCTGGAGTGGCTCACGATCGTGACTGCCACCCTCAGGGCAGACACCCCAACTGATGATATGTTCTATAATTAGATGTCACCAACCTAGTGCTAAATATGTATTCCCAAAGTATTAAAATAGTCTTACAATGGAGTCACAGACAGTCACCTTAGGCACTGCAGTCTATCTTGCAACCCAGGCGAAGATGGGCCATGTGGTAAATGGCAACTTACACCAAAAATCACAACAATATTCAGGTTACTCCCAGTCCCAAGAGACCAATCACTCACCCAGCTCAACCTGCATCCTAAATCTCTCACCAAAGACAACGCTGGTAGCCAATTCTATAGTAAACTAACTAAAGGTTTATTAGCTAAGAAAAAGGAATAAAAGTTATTGAGAGGTAAAAGCAGGTAAAATATATGTACAGGTGAATATCAGTCTATAATTTCAAAAGGTAGCAGTGATATAGTAATCTGCCAGTTTACCAAAATTATTTTTGGACTACCCGGAGTAACTCTGGGGGTCTCAGTTTTCTTGTTCAGTTATTCTGCCTTGTTAGAATCCAACAGTCCAGAGATGAAGAATTTTTAACTTGTGTCCATACTTATAGCTGCTTTTCACAGAAAAACAAGTTGACACTTTGGCTACCCACGTGGGTTCTTTCTTTGATGGTGGAGAGAGAGGAATGATCTCTGATCATCATACAAAATGACCAGTTGCTTTTCAATGTGCAGGAATTAGCACCTTCCTGCTATAGTCCTTAATTTGCATTACACAAGGCTTCTTTCTGTTTGATGGGTTACTTAGTTGCAGAAATATATACAATGCAAATGTTTGTTGTTGCATTATAACATGGGGCATAGTTGAGTGAGAATAATACATGCAGCATCCTACAAGCATGTTATAAAACACTGAACACATTCTTATGAACTTAACATCTAATATTTATTTTGATAATGCCAACACACAGGTAAGCAAAACTAGCTTCCAGCTATCTATTTGTAAGTGTTCAGTGAGGCCTGAGGCCTTGGCATGACCTGGCACCTAGTTTGCCAGCATCACAATTACGTCACTGTTAATTTTCTTCCCATGTGAGTACTTGAGTTTTGTAGGTGACATAAGTAAGTACACTGCTGCCACTGGTTTGTGAAACAGTGTTCTGGTTTTTGGAATTTCTTGTATAGCTAACATCTTGTTTGCAAGAGATCCATGGCTATTGCATCAAATGGATTGGATTCAAGCATTACTGCAGGGAGAATCTGAAAAAGCCACGTTTGGGAGATGTACAAGTCAGCCAGGTGACCATTATGAACAGTGAGCAGACAGCCACACAACAGCTGGAAGAAACACTGCTGTCAGCCAAAAGTCATAGTTCAGAAAAAAGTTTCCAAATCTCAAGCAGCTGAGTACACTACAGAGATGATGTATGCTATATTTGGAGCGTGCGAGCAGTGTAACTTTCACACCATTCCTCACTGACTGATCTACTAAGAAGAAATTGCAAGGACACCCTTCTCAGAAATATTTCTCCTTTGATGTAACTGTCAGAGGAATGGCTACAAATTAATAGTAGTGGAACACAATGAAAATTTGGAATCTAAATTCTGTATTGTCTGAATTAATATGAACCATTGTTTCAATGCCTTCAACTTGAAGAGAGAGTAATAGAAAAGGGGTATAACTATAATAATTAGACTGGAGGTGATTAATTACCTGCTTCCAATCTGACCAAATTAAAATGGCATTTAGTACAGTCTAAACATATTTCAAACAGGTGGTTACAGTAGCTGGTAGACTTTGAAACATACATTGTTTGTTTGCTTTTCTCAATTTTCCTGTAAGCCCTGTTCAAGTGGAAGGAAAGCAGTACTGTAGCTGTGCTACACAGCAATTTAAATGCCTTTGTTTTAACATGGATATGCTGACCACTCTGGTGGGTGATGTTGAACTGTTTGAGAAGTTGTGGACTTCTCAAAACCCATACCCTGTTGTTGTCATTTGGCTCCCTGTAACAGACTTGGTGTCACTCATTTGTTGGTGCCCCATGACAAACATTGAATGGCCTGATCAATTAAAAGTTCATGTATTTTCATTTCCCACTACAACTGATGCTTTGGATTGTTTGAATCTGTTTGGCATTGTTTCATGCTCTATACAATGGGACAAATTCTGCCTTTGGATGTAGGTGGGCAGAATTTTACCTAGTTTGTCGGAAAGCCAAAAGTCTACTATAAATGACTGTGCAGAATGAATTTGGTTGCAGGAGTAGAGTTTGAACTTTTGTTTTAGCTGTTCACTAAGTAAGAGAAAGAAGCAGTACTGTTCAGTTGTTACAGCAAATTTGCTGAGGGCTAAAGGGAGGATAGAGCAGTGTCATTTCCATGCCTCATATACCCAGCAGTCCGTCATTGTGAATGGATAAAAAGATCTGAATGTAAAAATTAGACATGAAGCCTCACAGTTTTTTAATTAGCTTTTATAGAACTGAAATGTTTCACTTTTCTTCTGGTATTGTAAATTAGTAACTTGTTTCTACCAAATTGCTGCTGGGTATATCTTTTTATAGTGGAAAAAATATTTTTAATTTTCACAAGTTTTTGTAAATGTTTAAATAGTATAATGTACAATAACACATTTTATGTTTCTACTATCATAAATACTATGGGCAAAATATTGTACTGTAGTCCATAAGATCCCTTATGCACATTGTGGATACCTATTGGATATCCTATAGCTGTTCTTCCCATGGAACTACTACTGGTGGCAATGGAAATTCTGTACAGAATAATAATAATAATAATACTTAACTTTTAGGTAATGATTTGCATATTCAAAATACTGTAGCAAAATGCATGTAGAGTTTGTAACAGAGATCCACAATGTGGATAGGAGATCTTGTGAATTAGAGGTAATTTTCCCCTATATGTTTACTAATTATGGCTCCCAGACTTAGTGAGAAATACATAATTTGTCATCTTGGGGCTTGATTGTGCAAACACTTTCAGCTATTGTGCTTACTACTTTGAGTAGTTCCACCGAAGTCAAAAAGTTAAGCATTTTTCTACTAGTAAACACATAAGACAAAATTCTTTCCAGCCATACTGAAACCTCTTGACTTTCCTGGGGCTACTCATACCAGCAACCATTTCATTTGGTAGTGTTTACAGAACTGTACCTTTTTATTATTAAGAATGTTTTACATATTTTCTATTAAGTGCTGTAGTTCTTGTCAAACTCTGGAGTCCAGATCTAAGTACACTCAAGTCATTATTCATTGTGTGTGTATGTATCCCCAAGAAAGTGGATATACTGTAATTTCAAAGTTCTTGGCATTTTGACTAAGCTTAAATATACCATTAAGATGTAAATTGTACTGTAAAATTTATTAACCCTAATTTGGGATATTGCAGATTATGTACATTATATGTTTTTTTAACCAAACTTGCAACTTTTGGATAATTTAAGTGTTATACCCGGATGAATAGAAACTTTTTCATTAATCTGTGTTTTTTAGATCATTAATCTAAAATCTTTAATAATTTAAGTCCGTTTAATAACTGATACATCCTATAAAAGGGTACTTGCAGAGGAACAGGCTCAGTGATTTACTTTAAGAAGTCTATTCTACCCAGGGCCAGCTCCAGGCACCAGCGAAGAAAGCAGGTGCCTGGGGCGGCCAATAGAAAGGGGCGGCACTCCGTCCGTTATTGGGGCAGCACGTCCAGGTCTTTGGCGAGGGATTCTTCACTCCCTTTCTTCCTCTTTGGCAGCATTTCGGTGGCAGCTCAATCGGGTTTTTCTTTTCTTTTTTTTTTTTTTTTTTCTTCACCGCTTCGGGTGGCAAAAAAGCTGGAGCCGGCCCTGATTCTATCTCAAGTAAATACAGTTCTATGTACTGTGAAAGGAAGCAATATTTCCCCCAGAGACAATAGAACCAACAGTAGGTACTGAGAGTGTTCTGAATAAATGGAATGGGAAATTGCCTCTATTCATTTGACATTTTAAAAAAAATAATTTGAGTGAGTGATTGTCATTAAGATGGCCCTTTGAAGCCGTGTGATCACAATTATTTGCAGTTATTTCAGCCAATATATATCAGCAGCCTAGAATCTTAACATATTACTTATCAAAGGATGGTCTGTATTAGATTGTAAAGCCCTGACCTCATCACTGAGAACTATACTTCAAGCCAAAATGGACAGTGAAACATTATTTAAAGGATAATAAAGGAATTTTCCAACACTTAAAACATCTTCACATTTAGTAGACATCTTCTCTGGGGTAAATCCTGCCCTCATGACCATTGAAGGTAGCCTAACAGCAGAACCAGTGCAACACTGGGGATAGGCCCCTACGGCATGGTGAAGTAGCAAGGACAGGTGATCTGCTTCAGCACAGATCCTTTAGTCCTTTCCCTCATGGCATGAAAGAAACAAGGTGTGAGAATGGCTGTTTCAGTCAATTGATAGATTCTCATCCTCCAAACTGCAAACTAGCCCTGGCGGCTAGTTCTTTCTCCTCTTCTTGCATATGCCCAGCATCCTCTTTGGCTGGATGCTGCAATGTCTCTTAAAAAAGAAGAAATTAATCATCTAAAAGGAAGATTAGAGTATGTTAACATTTCACTTAGAAGCTGGCAGTGAGAGGAAAAACAGAGATCCAGAATGGGAAATATAAGCCATAAACAAATTAAATTAAGCACTGATTATTTTATACACCACTAAATATAAAGCTTTCATTCATCTTGACTTACAATAGCTGTAAAACCTCAAAGAATGCATTATAAGGGATTATGGACTGCTTTGGCAAGGGATATCATTATTGTCCAAGTCTGTAATCTCTGGTAGTGCCTTATCTAGTCAGTCTATTTGTATCAGTAGTTTTCAGTCACCCTATCCAGTGCTGCATTTCAGAGATTTTTTTTTTTTTTTAAAGGGCAGAAGGGGCCATTATGATCATCCAGTGTGACCTCCTGCATAACACAGGCCAAAGAACCTCACCCAGTAATTTGACACACATCCATAATTTCAGTTTAAACTATAATATATCCCTTCTAAAAGCATTCAGTTTTCATTTAAACACTGAAAGTTGATGGAGAAGCTACCACATCCCTAAGCAAGTTGTTCCAGTGGTTAATTGCCCTCACTGTTAAAAATGTGTGCATTGTTTCTAGTCTGAATTTGTCGAGCTTCAGCTTGCTTCCATTGGGTCTTGTTATGCCTTTTTCTGCTAGATTCAAGAGCTATCAACTATCAGAAATCTTTGCCCCAGTAGGTACTTGTAGGCCATGATCAAGTCACTTCTTAACCTTCCCTTCAATAAACTAATAGATTGAGCTTCTTTAGCCTCTCACTATAGGGCATGTTGTCCAAACTTTGAAGCATTCATGTAGCTCTTTTCTGAACCCTTCCTGTTTTTTCAACATCCTTTTTGAGATGTAGACACCAAAACTGGACACCGTTTTCCAGTAATGTTATCACTAATGCCGTATGTAGCGGTAATACCACCTCCCTACTCCTACCTGATATTCCCTTGCTTATGAATCCAAGAACTGCATTTGCCCTCTTAGCTACAGTGTAACCCTGAGAGCCATGTTCAATATGTTACGTACCATGGCCGCTAAATCCTTTTCAGAGTCACTGATTACCTGAAATCAACATCTGAAACCTCTCATCCACCCCCCAATCACTTATATTTGTTCTTCCAGAGCTTCACCTAGGCTGTGGGCTTCCCTTTAGGGACAACACAGCAGGAAAGCAGGGAGCATAGGCTTAGCAGAGGAATTTCCTAATCACAGAAACTTTACTATTAAAGCCCTCGAGTCACAGATGTTTGAAAACAGACCAGGGGATCTCAAGCCTTCTGTTGATTTCACCCTTGCTGTGAGTTCGCGGTTTGTCACTGTTTCAGGCTGGGCAGAATCCTTCCTGCCAGTCCTGCTTATATGTGGCAGTGACTGGTCCCTCCTCAGGCTCCTCTGCTCAGACCAGCACCCATCTGTTAAGTATGACACTCCCCACCTCTTCCCATCATTCTCCCCGCAGGTCCCTGGGTACAAAAAACATTGTGCCATGGGGGTGGGCAGTTAGTTGAGAGACCATCAAAATCGAAGCCTCCAGATTGCAGTCTTGATGGCCTCTCAGGATAGTCCTTCAATGAAGTGTTAAGTACCTTTCCTGGACAGGGCAACTGTCTGCAAGGCATTACAGTAGCCTGCCGTCAGACAGGTTTAGACGTGTTCAGCACACACCACTTTCTGAGTACTTCGGGGGGAGTATTTCATTTTATTTCTTAGGTAGAAGAATGGAGGGGGAGAAGTCCAGCAGGGAACAGTATGATAAGCATGCACCTGTGGAGAAACATTGTGCACTTATTGTAAGATTGCAACCAGGTTAGAGTTTAAAAAATAGAGTTTGAAGCTATTTTACTTTGAGTACCCAGAAATTCTCATGAGGAAATTGAAAGTCTTGTCATTTGAGACATTTGAAAGCACTAGAAAATATACAGAGGTAGACCAAATAATCCTCCTTACTTATGCTTCTGGGAACTGGCTACTCTTTGAGATAGTTGAGAACGATGGCCCATCAAACATGGTTATACCTCTTAAATAGAAACAAAGTTTCTGTCTGTACAGGTGTCTTTTCAGAGCTAACATCTGGTCTACACTACACAGGTAAACGTAAAACAGATTACGTTGATGTAATTATATCAGTGGACACACTACAGCCTTGTCTCACTGTTGTAAGTGCCCTACTACACCAACACAATAATTCTACCTCCATGAGAGGCGTAGGGCTTATGTCGGTGTATTTAGGGTGATGCAGCGTCTGTATATCTTATATTAGCTGTTGGTTGTCTTGTCAATTTCATGGCTCCAGGCGAGAAGCTATGTGGAGCTGAGCACCCTGACTCAGCCCCCCCATATTGCCCCTCTTCAGTCAGTGGACTGCGATGGCTGTAAGATGACCTAACATAGGTCGACGTAAGATTGTAGTGTAAATATGCCCTAAGAAGGAAAAATGGTTTGAGTGGTAATCAGAGGCACTGATAAATAGAGGTATGTTGCTGCTTCAGTAACATTCCTGTTTGCAATCTCCTGTTTATTGCAGGACATATTTATGAACGTCCTATGTTTATTACCACCAGAAAATATATTAAACTAGAATGAGTTTAGAGAAGACCAGATAAAGTGAGTAAAGAGGCTGAAATGGAAGGACTGTCTTATAGGGAAAGACTAAAAGATCTAACTGTCTGGGCCAAGAATAAAAATAGAGGCCTCGATTTAAGCTCCTAAAGTCATATTTAGAGACCTAACATTAATGGAACTACTGGGTGCTCGATGTCTTTTGAAATTCAAGACTCATATTTAGGCACCTAAATATGGATTGAGAAGCATTTAAAAAATCATGACAGACATATCTTGGTTGTAGAGTTTGGCTACATAATAACTATGGGGAACACAATAGCCTCCGTATTTCCTTTGTAGGCTGAATATCTGGAAAATATCCTGTCTGAGATGCTAAGCTGTTAAAAATTTCCCATGGGATGTAGTGACTGCCCCATCTCTGTGTAAGTTTAAAATTAGACTCAACAAAGCACTAAAAATGTGCTGTAGGGAAAAACCCTGCATTGGCAGGGAAATGGACTGGATGATGTAACAGGCCTTTTCCATCTCTTCTGTGATCCTGTAAACTATTCTTTACTCTCCTGCTGGCCTTTGAGAGTCAGTGGCAATGGAAACATATCACTATTGTATAGCAGACAAGTCAGTTAAAACTGGTAGCTCCAGCAGTGCTGGAAAATCAAATTTTAAATATTTTCAGAAGCACCGTGTGAGGTATCATGCATAAATTAAAACTGAGAAACCATATAAGCAGCATACTGACTGGGCACTGTGAATGCTTCATGGAAAAACATGCAGTGCTTCTTGTTGCCAGCAGAGCTGCCTAAAATTAACAGATTTTAAAAAGATGCAGTGGTCCCTTCTGGCCTTGGAATCTCTGAACTTACATTTTAAATGTTAAGCTGCCATTATTGAGTGATGTGTTTTGAAGATCTTTTTTTAAATAATAATTCTGTCACCTCAGTAACGATTAGTTCAGGCAATAGGGCAGCAGTGCAGACATCTTTAAAACTTACTCTGTTTTAAACATTAATGCCATATTTCAGCAGGACATATTGAAAATGTAACTACCGGTACTACTTTGGAATACTGAGAAATAATCTCTTTTGCTTAGTCTCCTGACTACAAAATAAAAAGGATCGATTGAGCCTCACTGCTATCTTTTTATTAGATTTCCTGCTGTATAAGTGGCTTGGATTCTGATATGATAGATACTACCAAATAACTCCTTCGTAAGTCCTTGGCACCTGTTGTTATGATATAGCTTTGCATGGCAAAGAGATGTGCATTGAGAGAACCCTTGCCTCGGTGTCAATACACGTTTTGCTGAAACCCATGAACATTTTATCTTTTGAGCTTAGGTTCATTAAAAATATATCTTCAATGGTCCAATTAATCACAGAAGGATAAACCTAGATATAACACATATTGGACCTGTTATAATTATATAAAAATAACAGATGTTGAAGTTTACATCCTGCCGAGAATAGATTAGATTAGTCAGAACAGAATAGGGTATAGTTGCTGGAGTTCAGTATTTAGGATGGTAATGAAGGCTCTGAGCCTGCGAGCACTTGTGCATATGAGTAGTTTAGGTGGCTAAAAGCCAAATGAAGACAGCATGCTGGTAAACACCCGTTTAAGAAGCAAGATAGAATTACCTCCCTTTTGATGTTTCTTCATGTAACGTGGTAGCTAGCCCATTAAATTCAACTGGGTTCAGCACTCCTGTTCCAGTCCTGGTGCGCCCAGTTGGGCCAATTGAGAGGGCAGGGCAGCACCTAGGGGCTGTATGAGGCCTGGTGAGATCCAATCTATCCGAGCAGACTGAGTCAGTCAGGAGGTGAGAGCTGCCAGAGAGTGTGTGGTTTTTGAGAGAGTGCTGAAGGGAGGAGAGCAGCAAGGGATTTGCTGGCTGACATCCCCAAGCCAGGGCTGGAGAGGGCTGAAGGCAGGAGGAGCAGCAGCAGAGGGAGATGCCTTCTGGCTCTAAGCCGGAGAGTCTGAGCCGAGGGCTGAAGGATGGGGAGCAGTGGAGGGGCTTATCCCCTGACATCTCCTTGCCAAAGAGCTGGGCCCCAGAAGAACCATGAGCGGCTCCCAGCGGAGACGCTGTAGGAGTTCCCACAGGGAAGACTGAGGTTGCACCCTGGAAAGAAGGGCTGAGTTGGCTATCCTGGAAGAACAGAGGATGACCGACAGAGACCGGGTGTAGTGGAAGGCACCGGAAAGTGGTATATGTTATGTAAATAGCCAAGAAGCTATGTGATTTCTAAGAACTATTTGCACTAGGGTGATATCAACTATGCTTTGGGACTTTTGCACTGTTTGTTTAATAAATTATGTTGATGGACTTGAGTACATGCTTCCATGGAGTTACCGGAGACTCAGAAGGGAAACTGAGGTGAGTGGCTGCCCTGAGGCCATGAGGGGGTGCCTGGGAGAAGGCAGGTCAGTTACAAGGGATAACACTAGGAATATTTACATTCCCGAGTGGTAGTTCTACCTACTGAGCTACAGATGAAATCTTAACATTAGTATTCCTATTTGAGGGTGTTAAGGAAAGACTTCAAAACCTTTAAATAACATTAGTCCTTCCTTAAGGGATAAGACATGGCCTGAATAGTGTCAGGAGGACACATTCAGGGAGTAAATTTAAAATCAGGTTTGCAGTTTGAATTTAACTTTGTAATATCTTAATCTTAACACTGACATTTGGGAAGTTTTGCATTAAGATCAAGTTTCTGAACATCTATATTTTAGATGGAAAATCCAAGGTCTTGTTTTGGACCGTTATACAGTTATGAAATTCACATCAGATCTGGGCTTTTTGGTTCAGGTATATGTCTACTTCAGATGATCAGGTTTCAGTGGGAAATGCAACCTAGGCTATATACATGGGCTATTCATAGGGGATTTTCATTGAGGAAAAATCTCACTTGTCGGTAGATACTATCAAAAGATCTGAAAACTATACTCATTTGAATATAAAAACAAGGTAACTTGGAACTAATTAATAATATACTATGAGTAGGGCCCTACCAAATTCATGGCCATGAAAAACGTGTCACGGACCGTGAAATCTGGTCTCCCCCTCATGAAATCTGGTCTTTTGTGCGCTTTTGCCCTATACTATATAGATTTCACGGGGGACACCAGCATATCTCAAATTAGGGGTCCTGACCGAAAAGGGAGCTTCAGGGGGGGTCACAGTATTGCCACCCTTTCTTCTGCATTGCCTTCAGAGCTGGGCAGCTGGAGAGCGGCAGATGTTGACTGGGCACCCAGCTCCGAAGTATCGCCCCGCCAGCAGCAGTGCAGAAGTAAGGGTGGCTATATCGTACCATGCCACCGTTACGTCTGCGCTGCTGTCTTCAGAGCTGGGTGGCCAGAGAGTGAGGGCTCAGCTCTGCAGGCTCCTCTGCAGGAGGTGTGGCTCTAGATGGACGATAGTCTTTTTCTGTTTTGATATTTTGTGTTTCATTAGTTGATCAATATATCTTCAGTACACAGGCTGCTATGATCGTTAAAAGTTAGGAGTGGATGGGTGTATGAGCCAACATAAGTCAGGAATAGAACCCAAGTCTCCTGATTCCCATTCTCTTAGCTGAAGAGCCCATTAACATCAGCCCTAACCCTGATGCCTGCAGTACCCTACTTCTCCTCTAACTCAATACTTTGCCATTGTTGTTATCTTCTTTATATTTATTATTCTTCCCTTGTTAGTACTGTTTCCATGTGACAGTATTCCTATCAAAGCTAGATTGGATTCATTTGCCAAGTGAGATTTCACAAGACTTACTTGAATGCTTAGCTAAAATGCATCTATATTGCCTCTGCTGGATTCCCTTTATTCACTAGTCTTGTAATTCCGTGAAAAAGGACTTTTCCTCATGTTGTGTGTAACTTTACTAGGGTTTTAAGTTTGGATTTACTAGGTGGTAATGGCTGGGATCACTCTCTCTCCTTCGAGAATCTTGCTCCAAAACCAGTCGGAGGTCAGGGGTACACCAATTTAGCATATTCTGGTGATACCCTTGAAATTCAGTATCTAAGAAACAAATACATACTCCAGGTGTCAGTGTTTACAGGAAACTATTGTTCCGTTACATATTCCCCTCTCGAAAAATAGAAGTTGACTTTTGAAATTCTCCTAAGGGGAGGCGGGTATTGGTTGGTTTGTTGGTCCAGCCCCCCCCCCCCCCCCCCGCAAATGCATTCATTTGCTGAGCTGCATTTCATGGGCCTGCATGCATTTCAGCCCTTGATCTCTGCTTGGATACGTGAAAAATCGCACCTGCTAATTCTAACACTTGCATTTGAATAATTTTAACATCTACATGTGCATTTTGGGGTGTTTGCACCTTAAAAGTATAGGCATGTGCACAAATGGAAGCTAGATAAAAACCTGGGTGAAAATGTGTCTAAGCCTACGTCATCAGACTGTTAGGATGTTGGCTTCTTCTTTTTTTTTATAGTTAGCTAATTATGTTTAGAACAATTTTAAAAAATTGTTTAATAGTTTAGGCTTCTTTGTAATTAGAAATAGAGATTTAATATTAAATTATATTGCAGCTCTTTAACAGTGAAAAGGTCTGGATTAAGTTTTTTTTTATTGAAAGAACTACATTAATTATTAACATTCCAATATTTTCAGTCAGTTCCTTGAGAGGAACAAGGATCTTTCACGTAGAATTAAAAGGTGCTTAGGTAGGGTTACCATACGTCCGGATTTTCCCGGACATGTCCGGCTTTTTGGTCCTCAAATCCCCGTCCGGGGGGAATTGCCAAAAAGCCGAACATGTCCAGGAAAATGCTGGCATCCCTGCCCCAGTCCCCTGCTTACCTGAGCGGCTCCGGCAGGCTACGAGCTGCAGGCGGATTCCCCGCTGCGGCAGCGCGTGCTGCTGCTGCTCCCCCCAGACACCTCAGCTCTGTGCAGCTGAAGAGCGGAGCTGCCCGAGTGCTACCGGCTTCACGGTTTGCCGGGCAGACCTCCAGACCCTGCGCCCCCGGCCGGGTGCTTCCCCTCCCGGGCTCCGGCTGTGCTGGGGAAGCGCCCGGCTGGGGGCGCAGCGGGTCTGGGGGCTGTCCGGCAAACCATGAAGCTGGTAGCACTCGGGCAGCTGTTTTGTGTGGCTGGGAGGGAAGAGGGGGAATGCGGGGTGCTCAGGGGAGGGGGCGGAGTTGGGGCGGGGAATGGGTGGAGTTGGGGAAGGGGTGGAGTTGGGGCCGGGCGGGGCCCCGTGGAGTGTGCTCTTTTTTTTAAAAAAAACCTTAAATATGGTAACCCTAGCTTAGGTGGAATTTATTTCTGAAAGAGACTAGCTGGTCATGAGAGAAGCCCATTCTCAGGTTCTGTTGGAGGCCCAGCATATGCTGTGTATGACTTAACTTGTAGGCTACCGTGTATTATGGGGTGTTGCATCCCAGTTATAAAGAAATGGTGAGTCATTAGCCACAGCATTTGAGAAATAACAGTTAACTGATGGAAAAATAAAATCTCTCTTTAGTCACAGCAGTAGCTCACCATTCTCCACTCGTAAATAGTAGGATCTAACTTTCCCATTGTTTCTATGTATTTGTCAATATAAAGGAGCTTGGGTGGCAGGGGTTAGTTTATTTATAGAAAACAATCTTTTGAGATCATTCTGAAAAGGCAAAATTCAAATGGAAAACAGGTTTGAAATTTAAAGTTTTTGGAAGAGAATTTTAATGGACTTTTCAGTCACTTAAAAGACTTTTCCTTGGTTAACCAGAGTGTTAGAAGTTTTATATCTGTCTATTCAGATTTCCTTATTGTTCTGTTTCAATAGCAATAGCTTGCTGACGGCACGCTACCGTTTTCCATAGTTGTTTACTTTACTGTACAGCACATGACACTGGTGTGTAATGCAAATTTCTGGAAGTGTGTCTAATTGCACTGATACCAGAATTTAGCACCAGGGTATATTTGCATGCGCCAGATACATCATCTGTGATGCTAAGCACTGGTGTTGTGGTTTTTGGGCATTGTCTACTTTCCATATATGCTGCCCTGTATGTCCAGTGGTCATCTATGTGGGATGCCCACAGCTTCACTTCAGGAGTCAAGCTGGCAAAGCGTAGGACTTGTGCAATGTCTGGTTCTGTTATGTCTGTTACTGCTCACAAAACAGAGGATCAGTGCAGGCACAATCCAGAACCCTTGGCTCTGCTTCCTATTCTGGGAGCACTTATGAAGGAGATACCCCAGTTTCTGTCTGAAACAGATTCTGATGCCCATTTCCATCTTAAAGTAAGACTGATGGAAATAGTTTCTCTTATGATTAGAGCAGCAGGCACCCATGTTGGGCATCTGCTACCCTACTGGCACACTCTCTCCTATACTATCCTCTCCCTGTGCATAGGCCTGCTATTGATTTGTTTGTCATGTAACCCAGTGGATTGGACTACAGAAATGGCTGATCTATCTGTTAGTCAGACACTCACATTGTCAGATCCTTGTCACTGGGGAAATGACTTTGAATTTGCATGTGGGAGTAACAATCATCTCCCCACCACTTAGCTCCCCAGGGTCAGGTTGCTGACATCTCCTTGCACTGCGGTTTCTTTACACACTTCTCATCATGCTCTTTCAGACACATTTCCTCTCATGCCAGCTGTATCTTCCTCGATACAGATCTTAGATTGCCCTGCTGTTTGGCTGCCACAGTGATATCTGCTGTCCTGGCCCATCCGACTCTTCCTCTAGGACATCCACGTGACCCATCTCATTATCCTCAATCACCTCATACCCATCCAGCACTTCATCCTCTCTTTCAGCCTCTTTCCTCCACCTCAAACAATAGTTGATTTTCCTTTACAGCATGTGCGCCACTGCTACTGAGCATGTTTTACCCTTTCTTGCCTGCCTGATCATTTTTAATACTTTTTCCTAAAGTGATCTTTAATCTCGTTATACAGATTCGATAGCTCTGGCTTGCTGAAATACCTAACAGGACTCTAACATACAATAGTGTCACTCTGAGCTTATGCATCTCTATTCTAAAAACAAATATTAGAATAATAATGTTTTTAAAACTCCACGTTTTTTTCTTCTTGTTTTGGAAAATCAGCACAAATGGTGGCGGGTGGAGCCACAAATAAACTAGACAGGTCTTCCTGATCAGATTAAAATGAATATCCAGATCTTCATCTGTAAATGAGCATAGCTTCATTGACTTCAATGAAGCTATGATCACTTATACTAGCTGAGGATCTGGCCCATAATCTTTTATACTGCACCATAACATTTTATTTATGCCATATTTCTTGTCTTTCCTGGTTAGGTTTTAGCAGCACTATTTAGAGTGTAGTTTCTACTTTTCCATTCCGCCCACCCCGATTTGAAAAGCCCCATTTCCAATCTGAGCATGCACTTCTAAACCAGAGGAAAAGTTATAACAACTTACTGGTACTAAGAAGATAAAATTCACACATATCAAAACCCTTTCCCCAGGGTGTGTATGTTTTTAATATCAAAATATAAGTCATAAGAGGCTCCTGGATTTCTTTTTGTACCATGAGACTTCAATAAAGAATCTGAAAAAATATTTTGAGGATACATGCCCTAGGACCTCTTTTACATACCGTATCAATTCTACTTACTTCTCTTAGGCCTGGTCTACACTAGGAGGTTATGTCGAATTTAGCAGCGTTAAATCGAATTAACCCTGCACCCGTCCACACAATGAAGCTATTTAGTTCGACATAGAGGTCTCTTTAAATCGATTTCTGTACTCCTCCCCGACGAGGGGAGTAGCGCTAAATTCGACATGGCCAGGTCGAATTTGGGTAGGTGTGGATGGAATTCGACGCTAATAGCTCCGGGAGCTATCCCACAGTGCACCACTCTGTTGACACTCTGGACAGCAGTCCGAGCTCGGATGCTCTGACCAGCCACACAGGAAATGCCCCGGGGAAATTTGAATTCCTTTTCCTGTCTGAGCAGTTTGAATCTCACTTCCTGTTTGGACATCATGGCGAGCTCAGCAGTACTGGCAACGATGCAGAGCTCTCCAGCAGAGGTGACCATGCAATCGCAGAATAGAAAGAGGGCCCCAGCATGGACTGATCGGGAAGTCTTGGATCTGATCGCTGTGTGGGGCGTTGAGTCCGTGCTTTCGGAGCTGCGATCGAAAAAACGGAATGCGAAGATCTACGAGAAGATCTCAAAAGCCATGACGGAGAGAGGATACAGCCGGGATGCAACGCAGTGCCGCGTGAAAATCAAGGACCTGAGACAAGGCTACCAGAAGACCAAAGCGGCAAATGGACGCTCTGGATCCCAGCCCCAGACATGCCGTTTCTACGAGGCACTGCATTCCATTCTAGGTGCGGCCTTATTGCATTCTCCATGGTAGGAAACTTTTCCGCGCCAGGCTAGCAGCAAGTACTCTGGGATCAGTGGCTCGCACAGCATGGCTGCATACGGCCCTGGTTTTTGTTGGCATTCACGCAGCATGCGGTCTTTCTCAGTGTCCGAAATCCTCATCAGAGTGATATCACTCATGGTGACCTGCTTTAAATTAGGGGAATGTTAGTATTGGGACTGATTGCCTGTTCCTTTACATAACTGTAACCGGCGGTTTACAGCCACGCGGTGGAGGCGGGACAGGGGCAGCATACAGGGAACTTTCCCGGGGACAGCCGCGAGGGGGGTGGGATGGGGCAGAGTTCATGCTGGCCGGATTGCCGGCAGCAGGAACTGGCCAACGCTAGGGGCATTGCTTTCAACGTGAAAGGAGGGCACTGCTATAAACTAAGCTTTCAGCAGCCAAAAGTCTACGGCTTACCATGTCCGCCTGCTACCCGAATTCCGCTGTCCTGCCCCGCTTGTGTGATCTGTACTCCAAGACTCCAGGCACTGAATGAGAAGGCCGAAAATTCGACCTTGTCCTGAGTGCGCATGTGATAGCTGCTGTGCATGGTCTTGTTCACAGAGAAAGACTATGTTCATTGTTCACAAAAATGTATCTTTGTGAGGAATTCACTCCCTTTTTCCCATCCCACAGCTGCGAGTGTCTCCCGACCTACCCCGGCATCCCCCTCCCAGAGGCTGGCGCAGATTAGGCGCTGAAAGAGAAGGACACAGGACGAGATGTTCTCCGAACTTATGGGCTGCTCCCGAGCCGAGGCGGCACAGCAGACCCAGTGGAGGGAGAACATGTCTCAATACCAGCGATCACACAGCGAACGGGAGGAGAGGTGGCGGCAGGAAGACCAGCAGGCGACTCAAACGCTGCTTGGCCTACTGAGGGAGCAAACGGACACACTCTGGTGCCTTGTAGATGTTCTGCAGGACCGGAGGCAGGAGGACAGAGCCCCGCTGCAGTCTATCTCTAACCGCCCTCCCCCGCCACAAAGTCCCATTCCCCCCTCACCCAAAGTCCCAAGAAGGAAAGGCGGCAGGGGCCGTGAAAACAGTCACTCCACCCCTGCAGACTGCTCAAGTACCAGACGGCTCTCATTCCCAAAGTTTTGATAAGTCCTTTCCTTCACTCCAAAAGCACCTCACCCAAGCCCCCGTCCCAGTGTCATCCCCTACCTGTGTAGCTGTTAATAAAAAATATGTTTCTTTTAATTACTGTTTCCGTCAGGTTCTTTTAGAGGAGAGTGTGTTTGAAGGAGGGAAAAGAGGTTGGTAATTGGAGAGGACAGTCACCTTTACCAGGGTACAGACACAGGGGCAGGTTCAGCAGCAGGTCACACACACATTGCAGTCACTAGGCACCCTGGTCAGTCTGGGAGGTGGTTTTCATGTTCTGTGTGGGGGGGCTATGTGAGTTTGTGGCGGGGGAGGGCGGTTACAGATCTTATGCAGCGGTCCTTAGCCTGGATGACAGAGCCACGCAGCAGGGGATCTGTAACCGTCCTACCCCTCCACAAAGTCACATAGCCCCCACACACAGAGTCCCGAAAAGGAGGGGTGGCAGGCTCCGTTGAAACAGCCAGTCCACCACTGCGGACCGCTCTAGGAGCAGGAGCCTGTCATTCCTCGAGATTAGAAGTGTCCTTTCCATCACTACACCCGCTCCCCACCACAGTCTGCGTCCCAGTTTCAACCCTTTACCACGAAACCCTTAATAAAGAAAACGGTGTTAATGAACAAAGTTCCATTTATTTTATTTTTAAAGGTGTGTTGGAAGGGGGGAAACGGGGTGAAGGGGGTATGTAACTGGAGAGGATAGTCAACATTAACTGGGTAAAGAAACGGGGGCAGGTTCAGCTTCTCTTTAAACAAACTTAATAGTCACAGGTTACCCTGCTCACTGTGGAACCTAGCTTTCAAAGCCTCCCGGATGCACAGCACATCCCGCTGGACTCTTCTAATCGCACAGCTGTCTGGCTGGGCGTAATCAGCAGCCAGGCAATGTGCCTCAACCTCCCACCCTGCCATAAACGTCTCCCCCTTGCTCTCACAAAGATTGTGGAGCACACAGCAAGCTGCAATAACAATGGGGATATTGGTTTCGCTGAGATCCGAGCGAGTCAGTAAGCTTCTCCATCTCCCCTTGAGACGTCCAAAAGCACACTCCACCACCATTCTGCACTTGCTCAGCCGGTAGTTGAAGAGTTCTTTTTCAGTGTCCAGGGCGCCTGTATAGGGCTTCATGAGCCAGGGCATTAGCGGGTAGGCAGGGTCCCCGAGGATCACTATAGGCATCTCCACATCCCCCACAGTTATTTTGTGGTCCGGGAAGTAAATACCTTCCTGCAGCCGTCTAAACAGACCAGAGTTCCTGAAAACACGAGCGTCATGAACCTTGCCCGGCCATCCGACGTTGATGTTGGTAAAACGTCCCCTATGGTCCACCAGTCCTTGCAGGAGCATTGAAAAGTAGCCCTTTCTGTTAATGTACTGGCTGGGCTGGTGCTCTGGTCCCAGGATAGGGATGTGAGTTCCATCTATAGCCCCACCGCAGTTTGGGAATCCCATCGCGGCGAAGCTATCTATGATGACCTGCACGTTTCCCAGGGTCACTACCTTTGAGAGCAGTAGCTCAACGATTGCGTTGGCTACTTGCATCACAGCAACCCCCACGGTAGATTTGCCCATGCCAAAGTGGTTTGCGACTGACCGGTAGCTGTCTGGCGTTGCAAGCTTCCAGAGGGCTATGGCCACTGGCTTCTGGACAGTCAGGGCTCCTCGCATCCGGGTGTCCTTGCGCTTCAGGGCAGGGGACAGCAACTCACAAAGTTCCAGGAAAGTTCCCTTACGCTTGCGAAAGCTTCGCAGCCACTGTGATTCATCCCAGACCTGCAGCACTATGCGGTCCCACCAGTCCGTGCTTGTTTCCCGGGCCCAGAATCGCCATTCCACAGCATCAACATGACCCATTGCCACCATGATATCCATGGCGCGGGGTCCCGTGCTCTGCGAGAGGTCTGTGCCACTCTCAGACTTAATGTCCTCACCGCGCTGCCGTAGCCTCCTCGCCCGATTTCTCAGCATCTGCCTCTGAAAAAGGTGGATGATAAGGTGCGAGGTGTTGACAATGGCCATAACTGCAGCGATGGTCGCAGCGGGCTCCATGCTCGCAGTGCTGTGGCGTCCGCGCTGTCACTCACCAGAAAAGTGCGCGAACTGATTGCCCGCCGGCGCTTTCAGGGAGGGAGGGCGGGAGTGATGGTTGAATGATGGCAGTTACCCAAAACCATCCTCGACACATTTTTTTTCCCCAGCAGGCATTGGGAGCTCGACCCAGAATTCCAATGGGCAGCGGGGACTGCGGGAACTGTGGGATAGCTGCCCACAGTGCACCGCTTCCAGTGTCGACGCTTGCCCCGTTAGTGTGGACTCACAAAGTCGAATTACTGTTCTTAGTGTGGATCCACACGTTCGACTTTGTAATATCGGTTCCACTCATTCGATTTAAGTAAAATCGAACTACTCTCGTAGTGTAGACATACCCTTAGGTTCAGGGAACAATTTCATTTTGCTCTCTCCAGCCTCCCATTTTCATCAGTCTCCTTTGTATGGATACAAATTAGACCAATGAGGGCCCACTTCTGTAACTGACCTTTGCACACTGTAAACCATGCCTGCACTCTTGAAAAGTGATCCCAAACTCATACTCACTATTAGTTGTATTCATTCTAATAGGAACTAATAGAGTTCTGTTAGTCTGACTATATCTAAATTAATACAACTCTGACTCAATATAACACTAAAATCATGTTAGACCTTTTTATATAGGGTCACAGAGCAGGGTACTCTTCAGCCCAGCATGTGGGTATCCAGCTACACAACTTCAACAAACATTAATGAGCTGTATGGCTAAATTTCCCCTATGCCCCACACTGAAAATTAATGCTATCTAACCTTTTTCCGTATCTCTTTTCACATTCAGTTAGGCATCTCTATTAGTGAATCTTGTTATAACTTGACATAAATGATTTTTAAAAAAAGGTTGGAAACAAACACTGTATAATTATAAAGCAATATCCAACAGATAATAATCAATGTGTGAGCATTTGAGTGGATTCTGGTTATTTTTTTCAATACATTTGAAGTGATAAAATCCATTTATAGATTGCATCATTAATCCTATGCTGTTTCTTTATCACAGATTTGTTAACATAATATTTCCTCTATAATTTTGCTAGCAGGCCTGGCAGAGTTTAACATTTTAGTGAGAGATTCAGCTCTCTTATAAAAAGAGGGAAATCTTGAAAATATTTACCACAATAAAATTAGAATAAACATTTCTTATCTGGAAGAAAAAAGGGCAATGAAAGGTTAGTTTTTGATTTTAAGTTCAAAGAATTTAGAAGTGTGAGAAATACTGCTGTGTTTTCTTCCACATTTCACTTGGGTAGGCAACAGCAAAGCAAGATAACTGCAGCATCAACGTGTTTGGCTTCTGTGCTACATAAACACACACATTCTGGTTTTGTGGCTCTTTTGATCTTCCATGGTACAGAATGCTGGACATAGTTTATATCAAGTGGATTTTTTGTTTTCTGTCAGTTTCTGATATTACAAAGAATGACAGCTGCCTTTATTAAATATTGCTATTCATAATATCAAATGTTAATCATGTAGACTAGAAAAATATTTAACGTCATAGGTTAAAGACGATGAGTGACGGGGTAAACAAAAAAAAGCCCATGGAGTGGCACTTTAGGTTTACTGTCAGTTTGTCATAGAAAAATATCTATTATCACAGAATCTCAATATGGTCAAAACCACATAGTTTCTTGCAATTAATCTTAATGCAAGAAAAATGCATTAATTGGCATTGGGTCAAGGAAAAAAAGGAAGAATAATGCTAAATTAAGAAGGCAAGGAGTGAGCATTACTAAATCTTATCATATGACCTTATTCCCCTTCTGCTTTCAGTAATGCTACTGTTGTTTCTTGTTGCCATTTCCACAGAATATGTTATGTATAATGCTCCACAATGCTCTTAGCTATTTGTATGATGATATTTGTACTGTTTTTCTTGATCCAGTAATTTATTTTTCACATCTGTGTGCAAATTGGTCAGTAAAGCTGACTACTGTGTGTTAAGTCCCATGTTAAAGGCCCAATTCAGCAAGTTACTTAAGCATATGCCTCATTCCATATGCAGTCACTCCATTTGAAGTCACTAAGACTACTCATGTGCCTAAAGTTAGGTATATGCTCAAGTACTTTGTTAAATTAGGGTCTGTGCTAGGAAGCCCTATGAAAAAGCATAATAGCAAGTTGCTGGCTTTCCTTGTTGTGTAGAACAAAATTGTGTGTGCTATGCCATCATTTCACAGTTTCATTGACTCATTGGAGGCTTTTTGCCAACATTGTACTTCATCTGTTACTGCCAGGCGAATAATCTAATGAAAAAGCATGTGCACATGTTGCAGAGCTATTCTGAACTCCAAATAGGGTGAATAGAGACAAAGAGGGAAGTGAAGAACTTAAGGTGACCAGGTGTTTGTTTGTTTGTCCGGAACACCCAGTTGAAAAGGGACTCTGGTGGCTCTGGTCAGCACCGCCGACCGGGCCATTAAAAGTCTGGTCGGCGGTGCTGCAGTGCTAAGGCAGGCTAGTCCCTACCTATCCTGGGGTACCGTGCTGCGCCCCGGAAGCAGCCAGCAGCTCTGCTCCTAGGCGGGGGGGCCACAGGGTTCTATGTGCTGCCCCCACCCCGAGCACTGGCTAGAGCAGCACGCGCAGAGTCTCCTCCACCCGCTCCCCCCCACCTACTAGCGCTGGACCTGCTTGCCACTTCCAGCTTGCACGCACGCGGTGTCAGGACAGGCAGGCAACCTGCCTTAGCCACCCCACCCGCTGCACCACTGATGGAGAGCTGCCTGAGGTAAGCCCACATCCCAACCTCCTGCCCCAGCCCCCCCAAACCTGGAGCCCCCTCCTGCACCCCAAACCCCTCATCCCTAGCCCCACCCCAGAGCCTGCACCCCAAGCCCCTGCCTCAGTCCGGTGAAAGTGAGTGAGGGTGGGGGAGAGCGAGCCACTGAGGGAGGGGGAATGTAGTGAGTGGGGGGCGGGGCTTCAGGGAAGGTGTGGGGAGGGGCAGGGCCTCAAAAGGGGTGGGGCTAGGGTGTTCAGTTTTGTGCGATTAGGAAGTTGGCAACCCTAGAAGAACTGTTACAGGAATGACAACCTACAGAGAAAGATCTTCAGAGAGCTAGAAGACTAAAATGTGAACTGTTAGAGAAAGAAAAAGTAATAAACTAATAGCTGTCACAAAAGGAAAATGGGTGTAAAAATAAAGGGATGCTGTCAAGATAAAAATCCTGGGTCACATCCTGATCCCTGCTATCTTTTTGTGCCAGTTCCTCTATGGAGACATGCCCAAGTGACATAGAGCCTGCTCTCCAACAATTTCCTTCCCCATCACCACCAAAATTTAGAAACTGAATGTTTATAGTATTGAAGGGAGAAAAATTGTTGTTATCCTCTGAGGATAGGACAAGAAGCAATGGGTTTAAATTGCAGCAAGGGAGGTTTAGATTAGGAAGCTTTTCCTAATGCCCAACTCTCAGGATGGTTAAGCACTGGAATAAATTGCCTAGGGAGGTTGTGGAATCTCCATCATTGGAGATTTTTAAGAGCAGGTTAGACAAACACCTGTCAGGGATGACTTAAATAACAGTCCTGCCATGAGTGCAGATGACTGGACTAGATGACCTCTCGAGGTCCCTTCCAGTCCTATGATTCTTAACTTGTTCCTGAGCTGCTCATTTGTACCCTTAGGGATTTCTCCAAGTGGTCCAGTAATCCCTGGGATCGTCTTTGCTCTTGTTTTCAATAATCATTCCACTTTGTGGCATAGTTCATCATACTTTGCTGTCTTTCCTTATTGTTTCTTTTTTATGGCTCTGTCTCCTGATATTGCTATATCAATTAATATGGCCTGGTTTATGTGTGCCCTCTGCTGCTTCATGCTGCTGCATGATGCTATACAGTAAAGGGCAGAGCCACCCTGCTTCTTCTTAGTGTATATCTACGCTGGAAGTAGACTCCGTGGCTGGCCCATGCCAGCTGACTCGAGCTCACAAGGCTCTGGCAAAGGTGCTGTTTAATTGTCGTGTAGACGTTGAATGTCTATACCACAATTATCAGGGAGTAGCAGTCAGGGCTGCCAAGAGCGGGTTTGGGCCCTGGTGAAAACTTTTTTTCGGGCCCCCCAGCAAGGGCGGACCGGCTAAACGGGGCCGATGAGAGGAGGGGAAGCCAGGCCCCGGGCCCCCTTCCGGGCCCCAGTAATTTGTACCGGCTTTCCTCCCCCCCCCGTCGGCCCTGGTAGCAGTGTTAGTCTGTATCCACAAAAACAACAAGGAGTCCGGTGGCAACAGCCCTTTAATCTGAGCCTCACAAGTCCAAGTCAGCTGGCATGAGCCAGCTGCAAGTTTGTGATTGCAGTAGAGACCTACTCTTAGTTCCTTCTTATGACCCATGATAGCTGTTGGAACATTCTGTCTTGCTACTGCAGGTGTTTCGCTTTCTTACTGTGTATGGTTGTTTATTTAATAGTTAATTTTATCAACCAATTCCCACTTAACCCAGACCAGGGAAAAACAAAAGTAATGGGGCTGAGGATATTACCCTCATTATTTTTGTCACTATGGCCTACTCCTGCATTTAGTACCAGTTTTGGGGCCTTATCCAAAGCCAGTTGATGGTAATGGATATTTGGCTCAGGCTTGTAGACCCAGATCCACAGATGTACTTACATGCCTAAATCCCATTTTTAGGCACCACTGCAATCCATAAAACCTCACTCAGCTGCCACTAGGGTGACCAGACATCCTGATAAAATCGGGACCGTCCCGATTTGTAGGTGTTTGTCCTGCGTCCCGACCGATCAGGATTTGGTCGGGATACAATTTGTCCGATATTTCGCTCTGTCAGCAGGTTTTTTTTGCTCCGCCGGCGGACGGACACCTCTCCCTCCCCCCCGGTGTCCCGATATTTTCTTCCTCTCATCAGATCACCCTAGCTGCCACTGATGTTTTTGCAGTACAAATTCCCGAGGGTACGTCTACACTTACCGGAGGGTCCGGCGGCAGGCAATCGATTTTCTGGGATTGACTTATCGCGTCTAGTGAAGACGCGATAAAATCGATCCCTGATCGCTCTGCCGTCGACTCTGGAAATCCACCGCGGCAAGAGGCGGCAGCGGAGTCGACGGCAGCGGTCGACTTTCCCCCGTCCTCACAGCCAGGTAAGTCGACCTAAAATACGCAACTTCAGCTACGGTATTCACATAGCTGAAGTTGCGTATCTTAGGGACCCCCGCTGTAGTGTAGACCTAGCCTTAGATAACACTGCTTCCTAAATATGAAAGGAATCCACTAAGGATAAGCCCCTTTGTTTTTAGTTTAAATCAATTTTTACAAAAAGTATTATTCAGTTTTTTTCTGATTTTCACCCTTCTTTTGTATGATTAATATATAAAAAATAACTATGAGGAAAATACATTGCGTGAGACTATGTATTACAATAATACATTAGTCTGTGTGTATATGCAAAGCTGCCTGTTGAAGTAAGGCTATGTATTAGTCTAGAAGATACGCACAAACAAACAGGCACGGACACAAGCTCTGAAGTGTGTGCGCATCTGAACGTACTGATGAATCTCAGGCCCACCACGTACACATTTCAAGCTGTTAG
>NW_020664417.1:16298325-16341639 GCF_002925995.2 Terrapene triunguis | reverse complement strand
TAGGGGGAGGGACCTGACGACATGTACCCAGAACCCCCCGCGGCACTGTTTTGCATCATCCGGGCATTGGGATCTCAACCCATAATTCCAATGGGCGGCGGAGACTGCGGGAACTGTGGGATAGCTACCCATAGTGCAATGCGCCGGAAGTCGACGCTAGCCTCGTTACTGTGGACGTGGTCCGCCGACGTTATGCACTTAGAGCATTTTATGTGGGGACACACACAATCGGCTGTATACAACCGATTTCTATAAAACCGGCTTCTATTAATTCGATCTAATGTCGTAGTGTAGACATACCCTAAGACTGACTCTGAGGCTACATTTGCATCAATACTAGTTGGAAAAACATCTTTTTACTTACAAGTTGTAAATTTAATATGGAAAGTATTGAGAAGCATAAAACATTGGAACCCCACCATGCCATTTTTCTAACATCAGTTTTCAGAACAGAGCTGCACCTTAAAAATACTCACAAGCTATTATTACTGTGACAGATATTACAATATCTTGCAATATCCTGGACAAACCTTATGGAATTAGGCTAAATCTTACTGAGTTGAGTTTGGGTATTTTGGGAGTTCATTTTATTGAAAATGTAGATATTTGTGGGATTGTGTGGAACTTCTTTGGGAGGAGGGCATGACTAATGCAATCTCTGGGCGATATTAGAAACTTCAAAGAACTTTTGGGGACAGTACAATACTTTTGGGGAGTAGGTTTATTATTAATACTTGGGAGGGATGTGTGTGAAGGAAATGCAAATAACCTGCCTCAGATCCATCTTTTTGAAGCTGCACTTTGAGCAGAGACCTACTGTTTGACTGATGACCTATTCACAGTATCTTCAAAGAACCAAATTGGATAAATGAGTGACTCACAGAGTCATGGGTTGTTAATGTTCTGAGCAGTGTGTGTGATGAACCTGAAACTTCTTGGCGGGGTTTTGAAGGACTGCTCCTGCCAAAGCCCATATTGGAAGGGATGAGCTCTGGTAAGCTTGTGAGCATATGTGTAGATTCTTTTAATTGTTTTTAATATGTTTTCTCTGTAGTGCTTTTACCTTCAGAATAAAAAAATGCTTGCTTAGAAAGAGCTGTGTGGTAGCTTATAACCACAATTACAATTGCATCCTGTACCATCTCTGAGGAGAGAAGTGATGCAGACCTGTTTAGGCAGACTGTCCTTCGCTGGGGATATAACACAGTGAAGCCAGGGGACTGTTCTGCTTGGAAATACTCCAGTCAGAAGGGAGAGAGACATGGGTCTCCACCCAAAAGAAGCAATGGCTGTGGATCCAGAAGCCAGTGTCGGTGACCTTGCTGGACCACTGAGGGGAAATACTCAGAGCTCAATTGCTTTGAACTGTGACAGTTATTTTCTTTTTCCTCAGAACTAAAAACAAAAAACCCAACCTTGTTTTTAAAGAGTTTCTGTCCTCCTATGGACTTGGGTTTTGAAGAAAAGTCTCTGACATTTTTGTGTTTTTTTTAAATGTGGTTTACAAAGTTAAAAACACTTAAATATTGTGTACTACAGTCCTAGTCTTCTACTAACTTTTTAAAAAATATACTGAGATACAGCACTTATGAGATATGTATGTATTCTATAATATTATTGCTGTTTTGATCTTATATACTTTAACCAGAGGTTTTCTCAAATTTTGACCTGAACAAATAATCCGCATCTATGCCTTGTGAAAATACTGAGTGAAATATGCTGATAAAGAATTTAACACTCTCTATGAACAGCCTCAGTACATTTTTAAAATTTTATTTTAATCTAGAAATTAAATGGGTAGGATCATCTTTTCATTCTTCGTTTTATGTTTAAATAGTCTGATTTTCAGGTGTGCTGAGCACCTGTAGCTCCAAATCAAGCCATAAACGTCTTGGAGTCTATTTCAATCATAAATGTTTTTCAACAGGAACTTCTTACTGGAAAGACAGCATTCTGCCCTTGTAAGACATTACAGTTGCTATGACCGCTACTATTTTAGGTAGTTTATCTATGTAGCTTCAGTGTTCAGAGCATATTTTAACAAGAACAAAAAACTGGCCTAAAACACGGCTACCCCTCTGATACTAAAACAAAGTAGTTCAGCTTTGAGCGCAGTAATTTCTTGATTGTCAAAACCTGTTATATTTGCTCCAGAGAAAAAAGCTTTAGAAAAAATATCCTAACCTAAAAGAGGAAGTGGCATTTAAGAGACACACACACACACACACAGGCTTTAATTCCAGATTAAGCATGTGCTGTCTGAATGCCAGTGCACTCACTTCCTCACCATAAAAAGATCCTGCCTATCTCTTCACTTTAGTTGATTGCCAGAATGTAGAGGAAAGCTTGCTCTGAGAGAGAGAGAGAGAGATTAGAGCATTCTGAGTTTATAGTATATGCAGATATGTGCTTGTGATAAATTAATTCCAATTTTAATGCATTAAAATGGTGCACAGGGCATTGAGGTTTCTTTTCTTTTAATTGTGTAACAAGATCATTCTTTATTTTAATAGAGGAATATGCTTGAAAGCAGGGTGATTCAGTAGATGGATGCTTGGCTTGTCCTCCAGTAATTGAATGTTTTATTCAACTTTGTTTCAAGTCCGTACTGAAGTTGTCATGAAGAATGGAAGGTTAGCTGCAAGAGGAAGCTCATGCTGATTTGTTCCTCCATAACTGGGTCTCTTGAGTTAAGGGATGGATGCACTTGGGTGATATAAATAAAAAATAATAAGAAAAAAGCTGAATGAAATTGAATGTGCCAAAAAGAATAAGTTGGGGGAATTGAAGCTATCTATGTGGAACAGCTAATCATAGTGAACTCTTTCAGCCTGGGTAGCTTCAGGAAATAAAAGCTGTGCTAGATCCACAGATCTTTGGTTAAAAGAGTTTCACGTGCAGTAATATTTTTGTTGTATAATATAGTTTTGGTGGGTTTTTTTTCTAATTATCCTCCTTTGTTTTATTCATACTGTTCCTCATTTCCTCCACTGAGGCAGGAAACTGCTGTCCAAGCTGACCTGCAGAGGCGTAGCGAGCGCTCTCCGTACCCTCCGACCAGATCTTTAATGCTTAACTGCACATTTCTTCACTTCTTTAGTTCTGCATATGTATAAGTTTTTTAATTTAGTTTGTTTTTTTGAATATCTTTTTTAGAACACACACAATATTAAAAATAACACTTGTATCTTGAATTTTTTTAGATGTATTTAGTGTAATTGCAGGAAATTTGTTATATCATTGTTTGTCATAATTATGGCTTTAGAGTGGGTATAAGTCTTCATTTGTTTTTCTTTAGCTACTCTCAGCAATTTGTAAGTTGTAACATGTCCTTTTAAACATAATTACTTCACATGGTTTTCATTTGAAGAATTTACAGTCTTATGTGTAATCTGTTTAATTTGGCATGAAATGTTGCAGATATTTGACAGTAAAATCCTTTAATAGTTGAATTGTCTGTGAAAATAGGCCATTAATGTACAATTTCCATTGACTTTAATGGAAAGTGCATGCCCAGTACCTGAGAAAATGAGACCGCCAACATACTGTAAATTAGCTACATGATCTTTAAAAGTCCATTTCTTGACAGCATTTCAAATTAACAAAAAATAAAAGCTTAAATATGTAAGCTTAAGAACTCCAGTTTACAATGGGGAGCTTACAGTTTTGTGTTTTTTAAATGTACATGATTTTTCTGCAAAGAGTGGAAGCCCCGCCAGGCTGGCCTTTCTACCCAACAAATTCCTCTCGCTCCAATTTTAAGTTTAATAATATCATATTAAACAATAAAAACTTTTAAAATGGAATTCTTTCTAGTAAGCTCTCAACAACAGTTGGAATGAACTCCCTCCCGGCCTCCCTCCTCTCCCAAAGCACATTTTCCTTAATGCTATTCATTCATTATGAATGTGCTTGGTGGCATTGGTGAAATAATGGCGTATTACCACGATAGAATAATTTTCACCTGAGCTACTCAGAAAAGGCCACCATTACTGTGGATAAGCAAATTAACTCATTTCATCTAACAGTGCAGAGGAGTTTAAAACCTAAAGGTCCAAATGGACTGGAGGGTATGCAGACAAAGGATTATGGTGGGAACAGTTTTTCTTTAAATTACTCATTAGAGTCTGCTCCACAGAAGAAAATAAAGGGCGTGCAATTAAAAGGCGAGAGATTTAATATGAAAGAAAAGTAGAAAATAAATGTTTTTATATTCTTGTTGGAAGAATGTCCATAATTACAATTGTTCATATATGGTCCTGTCTATACCATATTTTCTGGACTATCCCTCTGTTGTCATTTAATACAGATGGAACTTCTCTGGGCAGTGTTGCCACTACCAACCTGTTCTTTTTCCCTGTGTTTGCTTTGCAGAGGTGAGGTTTATGGATGAGATGGGTTCATAAATGTGGATGTTCAGAAACAGACCAGATTTGTAACATGATGATTGTGTGTCTTGGTCTACATTCCTCTCAGGATGGAGCATGCACCAACAGCTTTCTAGTGTTGTATTGACTAAGGTCTGAGGAGTCTCCTGGATTACATGTGCATCCCATGTTTAAACAACATCCTGTTGCATAGCAAGGATTTGACTGCATATGGAAAATATAAAGAAAGTGCTTAACTGCAAAACTGTGGAATTAAAATAAAATTAAAACTCCATAAGTTTGACCTCTTTTTAAAAAAAAGAAATCCCATAGTTTGGGAAACTAATATCAAGTGAAGGATATTGGGATGATCCTCAGGATGTGATGCCATTTAATATTTAAAGCGAAAAAGACCAGAAATAACCCAAGACTTACAAAAGCTTATGAGAATCCAGGGATACTATCCTGGGTTCATTAGGGACTTGCATTGATAAATACTTAAGTGACTTTTTAAAGGGACTTGGTGAACAGAGAAATAGGTAGAAGAGAGGGGGAAAAGAATCTTGCCAGAGATCTCAGTGGAACTCCTCATGATGGCAGGGTCTTGCACTGGCAGATCCTGAGGTAGTACTGTCCATGGAATGGCTCTGTGACTTCTCTGTCCCTTGGCTTCAGGTTAGGGGAGGATTCTGTCTCCAGTCTACATTTTGGTCCCTCCCCCCACCCCCAAAGCCTGCTAGTGCCATCTTTGACTGGGGTGCGGATTCATTCCAAAGAGTCCATTTAAAATCTGCTGCCACCCTCCCCAAAGAACCCAAACAGAAGTAAATACAATATACAAAAGCCAATGAAAATACCCCTCCCAGAAATACATTACATTATTAAAAGGTAGCAATTAAAAACCACTGTATGTCATAATGATGATGCATAGTGAGGCAACCAATCTGATAGCATCATAGAAATGAATGAGTCCTATCAGCCTGGCTGTGGTAGCCATTCTGAATCAGGGTAATTTTCAGAGTTTATAAATCAAGTAAGCACATAAATTTTATGAAGGTAATTTTCAAGTTTAAAAGCCTTACACATGAACTAGAAAGAAATTTTGTTAATAAGTGCAGCAAGAAGCTGACTGTATATTCTGGGGGTAATTAAATGGCTGCTTCTATGTCTATAAAAGTGTGGACTACTCTAGGTGTAACTTCTTTAATGCTGGTATAAGAGCACAGCAGTGTTACTTGTGATTTCAATTCTCTTCATAGTCATGCGATTTATATGCAGGTGAGTTTGCTTGTGTGAATATATTGATGAGCAATTACTTTTATTATCTGTGTGTCCATTTTGTTTCAGGCTTGACTATAAAGGAGCTAATAGCTACATCATACTGATTAGATCAACTCTGGCAACAACCATACATAATTACCTGTCACACAGAGGGTTCCTATTAAAGCTAAAATAGTCTGCATTTAATAATAGTTTAGACCTAACTTTGTCAATCACAAAGGTAGAATGTTATTAGCAATGCAACATGGGATCATTTAAATGAATTACCTACCGCAGCAATAAAATAGCATGGTTACTGGAAGGTCTCTGTAACAGACTTTAAAAAAAAAATCTGGATTTTATTCCCCACAAAATATTTCATCTTCCCAAGGAAATATTTCATCTGGACAAGGAAGATGTATGCTGCGTCTGTCATAAATGTGTTCCTTACAAGATGCACATTTTTGTTTTAGGTGATGTGTGGAAGCAGGGCCATTTAACACAACTTTTGAGAACAAAGGTGAATTGGTTGTCTAAAAAAGCATAATGGCATGCACTTGGTTTTTTTTTTTTTTAAGCCAAACTGGATGAATGCAATATAAAAGGTGTCTTGCTCAGTCTTGTGTAAGATGAGCTGTAGTTTCAGTCTATGTAATGAGACGTGGACTGTGTAAACAAAGTAAGTGTGTGTGTGTGGGGGGGGGGGATTCTAGCTCGTTTTGAAAATAAAAAGTTATTGACCCAAATATGACAATAACATAACTTACCAGAACCTATATTACAGTTTTCCAAACTGCCTTCTTTCCTCTTCCCCAAGCAGTAGCCCTCCTCTGTATCCAACTCCTTGCCAAATACAGTCAACTTTTTGCTTATCTGCTAATATGCTTCCTGTAGACTGGGCGAACCAGCATTAGTACCTACCAGAAGGGGTGTTACAAAGAAAGAACATGGAGACACTGCTACAGACTGAATAGAATAGACTTATTAAGGTTAGGTTCTCTACTGAATTCATTGGGTGCAGCATAATGGGGAAGGGGGAGTACAGGGGAGCCAGTTCTATGTTATCCTAGCATAAATTAGAACACGTTGGAGGGGGCTCTAATTGATTCAAGCTGGCTAGTGCCTCCAAAGGGCTATCTGCCAGTCAGGGATTGCTAGGCACAGCGCATTCCAGACATGCCTCCCTGCCCCTGTAGGCCACACACAAATAGAGGAAGAGGGTAGGATAGAAGCTGGCTGCGCACACTGGGATCTCCCAGACAATGGGGGAATCTCCAGCAGGGGACATAAGGCTAGTTTTGCAGGCAGAAAGAGATCTAATCAAGCGCTAGAGTATCCAGGCTATATGTCTTTTTAAGCTATGGAAGCCCTCCTGAGGTGAGAGGAGGAGGAGGAGGAAATGGAAAGAAGAGTGGCCAGAGGAAATGAAAAATATTCCAGTGGCTTATCTATTTGGAGAAATCTATGGTCCATTTTGATCCAATTAGACCTGGGGGAAATCAGCAGATATGGAAAAATCTGTTTTATTGTTTTACTTAAGACACTTAAATCTCATTGGAAAGGTGGTTACCCTTGTTTGTAACTGGATGTCATGATTAGAATATCTCTTACATTATAGTTGTCCCTTCTCACTAGATAGACAAAAGTTACAAGCAAGTAGGAATACTGATAATTTTTCTCCTTTATGTTACTGTACTGTGTTTGGCATGTATGGTAATTTCTTCCTGGCTATAAATAGATGTTTTTCTTTGAGTATTCTGTAAATAATTTTGAAATAAATATAATTATTTTTAAAACACAGAAATAATGGGGGCAAGAGAAAGCAAAAGCTATCACATGAGATTAGAGGAATGTTTATGCTTAAGAGATGCACAGGTACATACAAAGGAAATGTTTATTTTCATATATTTATTTCCAGTTCACTTAAAGGAGACTGTCAGTGGGATAATTGTATAATTGACATATAGTAGGGCTTCTTTTGCTACTGTTTAATAGATTTGCTAATGAGGATTCCTGTGTGGCTCCTAATGATATGGGTTTGGCGCTTCTGTTCCATACTTATGCTTCAGACAGTTTTTTAAGGAACACATCTGTAGCCTGCTGGAAATGAAGCATAACAATTCTGAACCTTTTTTTTTTTTTTTTTTTGTGGCCTTTTTATTGACTTTTGGGCCTCAGACCCCTCTCTCCCCAAAAGGGAAGGATGGCACTGGGTAAAGGTGACTAATATAAATCAAGAAAGTGAAATATGCTGAAAATATGGAGATTCTCTAACCCATTTCAGATGAATGTAAACAGAGATATGATGATGTATATTTTCCTGCCTATTTCTTTAGCTGATCTGTCACTGTGCCGTGCTTTAGTAAATTAATTATACCCTTCATCGTGTGCTAAAATGTGCCCTGATCCTACAGGCAGATTGCTGTACCTGCATAGAGATCCACTAAAGTCTGTCAGGTTACGTGCAGCAGGTTCAGCGATCTTTCTACTCAGATTAGTATGCAGGATCAGGGCCATAGTCTGTGCAGGCCCTCTAGCTGCTGTTCTATGCCAAAGAGATGATGCTTTGAAGCACCCTAAGTTGAAAGATGTCATCTATGTTCAACGGCACTGTCAGAAAATTGCTTTTACTATTTTATTTAATCTAAAGTTAAATCAGACATCTTTGTGTTCTTCTCCCCTTCCCCCATTAATCACTGAACTCCTACTTTTACTTTTATGTCTTCTTCATTTCCCTGGTAAAAATTGTGACTTTTTGCTTCACACTCATTCCAGTATTCAAACATTTATTTTGAAGTGAGGAAGGAGGGAATCCTTAGTCTGTTCCCTCCCCTTCCCCCATTCCTAAACTTTTGTTTTTCTCATTTCCACCCTTAAGGGTCCCATATGATAGAACCCCTAGCTCTTGACTCAGAATAAGTGATCACAATCACAGTTACCCCAGGGGCAATCAGCACAAAGCAACTGTTTGGGGGAGTCAGCCCTCCATAGAGCTGCTCACCTGAGTGAAGTGTGATGCCCCTACAATGGTCCCTGGTCCTTCATATATTTTTTTTTATGAGGCTTTTCTTTCTGAAGTTCTTAAGACAGTTACAATAAGTTAATAACAGGGCTCTAATCTGACCTAATTTCCACATATTGTATCCTTCAACTCACTGAATGTTTGTTTTCCAACTTACTGTTATGTACTCTGACAGTAAGGAGTCAACAGGCTCCGGATTTGAGAACACTACTTTATTGTAAGTCATTGAAGTAACAAAAATATAATGCAGTTGTCACATATCAAAAAGAAGGATATGCAAGATAAGTTTTAAAGTTAAAAAAAAATTGTGTGGCCCAATAAAGGCCCACAAACAAAAGTGAAGTCACCAACCAGATTTTTCAGGCCTGGTAAACCACTTAACAGCACCATCTTCTGCCATAGAACTGCTATCTCCTAACTCCTCTTCAGTGATTAATTCTGACATGAGTAGTGTATAGCAATAGGATATCATTCCTTTAAATAGTTGTGAGCACTGTAGTGGTACTCAGTGCCGTGTTTTAGAAACCAGACAGAGCTGCACTACATAATTAGTGAAGCCTGGAATGTCTATATAGACTTAATAAACATGATTGTGTGGAAACCAGCCATCCCTATTTCTTAATATTGTTGTCTAAAGAGCAAAATACACCACACTGTGAAATGTTTGAAATTATTATGGTTAAAGTAGAGCATATGCCAAGTACCTTTTCCTCACTGAAAGACGATGTAAAGAGAATACTGGTTTTATAATATATTGCAGAGGATCATTTAGATGAAATTGGGAACAATGGATAGGACAGAAAACCATGTACAAGTCTTGGGGAGACAGATATTTGAACCAAAATTATTTACCTAAAACTTAGGCTAAGAGACACCTAAAGCCAGATTTATAAAGGTTTCTAGACACCTAAAGATGCAGATAGGTGTCTCCTAAGATTTACAAAGGCACCTAAATGCCTAACTCCCTTTGATTTTTAAATGGGAGTTAGGTGCCCCCACTAGATTTGGGTATCTTGTGACTCCCACTAGATACCCAAATAACTGAAAATCTGACCTCTACTGGCTGACTTGTACTTAAAGAACCAGATTTGATCCCAAAATGTTGTAGGCATTCTAGAGGATTTGTGAAATTTTTTGAGTGATGTCATACTTTTATGTGGAATTTTGACAATGGGTATTTCTTATTTTCAATGGCTAGTTTAGTGTTGTAAATAACCATACCTGTCCTTTTGTGCTTAGATTAGCTATTGGAACATGCACAGAGTAAATCCTCCTGATACAAATCTGGAAAGTGTAAGGGGCTTTTAACATAGACAGTCTCAACAGCATATGTTCACAGCTGTCTTCAGCACTTCTAACTCAAAGTTGACATTTAAAGCTCATTCTGGAAATACATTTCTTTTAGCTTTGATAAGACAGACATATCTATGAGAGATTGATGGTGACAAGGCCAATGAAAAGCACATTGTGCTGCCTTTATAAAGTAGACATTGTTGTGGATTGCACTCAATATCTCAGGCTGAGCGTATTTCTGAGGTGATTTTATGTGTTCATTCTCCAGGCCAGTAATGTGAGACTTTTGGTACACCCTTCCCCTATGCCCCCAAAAGGAAGAATGCTATCAGAATTAATGGAAGAAGCAGCCGGGGAAGGTTCCATATTGGCCATTGAAAACATATGACAAGAGATGTATAAATGCAAAGGGATGCGTGATTGATGCAGATATGGAAACAGAAAGTTGGAGTGGGAGAGAAGAGGGAGAAATAAGAAACATCCATATTTCAGTGCGGCTTGCCTGTGGGCTTGAGAGCCGAGGGGCTAAGCCAGCCCTGATTACAGGATGAGCCACATCTGGGTGAATCGGGGTGATTACTGCCTTCCCACCCCCTTTAAAAAGATCACAATTTTGCAGGGCCACCCAGAGGATTCAGGGGTCTGGGCAAAGCGGGGGAGCGGACATAAAAAAAGGCGCCACCCGTTGCGGCGCTTGTACTCACCAGGCGGTGCTCCGAGTCTGCGGCGGCAGTGGGTCCTTCACTCGCTCCGCGTCTTCGGCAGCACTGAAGGACCTATCGCCGAAATGCCGCCGAAGACCCGGAGCAACTGAAGGGCCTGCTGCCGAAATGCCGCCGAAGACCCGGAGCGACTGAAGGGCCCGCCGCTGAAGTGCTGCCGAAGACCCGGACCGCCGCTGGGTAAGTAAAAATTAAAAACGCGCCTCTAGCCAGGGAAGGGATTCTCAGCCAGGGCTCGCGGGGCCCCTGTGGGGCCTGGGGCAAATTGCCCTACTTGCCCCCCCCCCCTTGGCAGCCCTGCAATTTTGTAGTGGGGAGCCCAGGAGACTGAGCTATATTTGGAGGCACTGTTGGCAGCAAGAAAGCTCCTGTAGGCCCCTGAGTCAACAGGGGGAAGCTGAAGAAAGTTCTCCAGGCAGGGGGGACTGGGAGAGACCACTGCACAAGCATGTGAAAGACTAATGGCCAGACATCATCTCTCTCAGGGCCTGTATGCACCACAGGACTGGACAATTGGATTCCAAGAGGAGGACTGTTTGCACTATTTTTGAACTGAGTTCTTAAAGGGCTCTGAAGAGGGGAAGAAAACAGGCAGGGTGCTGTAGAGTGATCTTTGGATATCAGGGGGCTCTTGGGAGGCGGGTGCCTTTGCCACAGTCAGGATGAGTAGACACACTCAAACAATAAACTATACTACGTACAGCATGACATTAGAAAAACTGAAGTTCACTTTAAGAATCTTGACTATTATTGCAACAAGAGAGAAAATAATTATCTATATCCTCCAACAGTGCATTCCCGTCCTCAGTTATATTTGTTTCATCCTTGTATATGGCTCTGTGCAATAGGTAAGATGTGCCAAACAAATGAAAATTAATATCCAAAGAGTTTATAATCTAACCACAAATTAGGTACCATATAGTACTGTGCTATACAGAACTGACACTCCTCAGCATCATTGTTTCTCATTGCTAGGACACTGAATAAAACAGACTGAACATTCAAAATTGTCTGAAAGGAGGAGGATCTGAGCATAAAGGGGGATTGAAAGAAAGTCTAAAGTCAGGGAGATGAGTTAAAAATACGTTAGGAATAGTCAGGATTGTTATCAACTATTCTGCCAACAACTAGGCCATGTTTAAAAAATAAAAGATCCAATGTACACGTACTGTAGAGCAGGAAGTGACTGATTTTTGTACTGAATGATGCTTTCAAATTTTAAAAAGTAAATTATAAACTAAATGGTCAGAGGAGCTGACCTCTTGAATGATCAGTAGGGGACTCTTGTGAGAAGTGTTCAAAAGGGAATAATTGTCCATGTATTTTAGGCAAAGACATGGAATTAATGAGTCCTTAAGAATTCTGTTAACATGGATTTTTGCCAACAGTATATGGTTAGGGTAGCCGGGGGGAAGTTTTTGACCAATACTCCCCCCCCACACACACTAGATTTTTGCAGAATTGTTTTGGTCAAAAATAGAGAAGAAAAAAATCAATGTTTCACTTCAGCATTTTTTGTAAACAAAATACTGATTGTTTTATTTGAAATGACTTTGTTTAGAAGTTTACTGCAATTTTATTTGAAAAAAAAAATTAAGAAGCTCAAGTTAAACAAAATGTTTGTTCAACCTGAAATGAACATTTTTCTGACTTTTCGCTTTGCCAAATATTTTTTAAAATTTCATTTCAGGTGACCTTAGGTGTTTTTTTTTTTTTTTTTAAACGGTGACTTGAAAAATCAGTTATTCATTCACACAGCTATACTAGTCAATAAGTCAGAATTACTGTTTTGGCATTATATAAAGAAACAATCTTAAGAGTGCCTCTGTTTTGTTGGGGACATTACTTTTGTGGTAGCAAAATCTGTTTTTAATCTTCCATAGGTCTGTTCCCATTAGCAATTTGCTAAATGTTTATTTATTTATAGTGTTCTGGAGTGGAGTGTGGCTTTTTAAAAAATATAACATGATGGATCAGATTCCTAGTACAGATGGACCTTTTGGTGAAAAGATCCGTTACTCACAAACTGTAAGCAGGAAACTTAATAGCTTATTGGAGATGCTACTGAAGTGAGGAAGCAGCTTCAGCATGCTTGTTGGTTAGCAACTAGATCCAGCTAATTGGTAACTTTTAATCCTCCAGTGGGCCTGATTTTGCACCAGTGAAGTCAGTGGTAGTTTTACTGTTGGACTACAGCAGGGGTCGGCATCCTACGGCACGCGTGCCAAACCCAGCATGCAAGCCGATTTTGAGTGGCACGCTGCTGCCTGCCGCGGTCCCGGCCCCTAGCCCCACTCAGCCCCCCCGCCCACCACTCTCCCCTGCGGGGGCAGGAGGCAGAAGCTTGGTCCTGCGGCAGCCAAGCTTCCCCCCTCGCCTGCTTCTTCCCCCAGCAGTGCTTTCCTGCCCCTCCTCCTCTCCGTCCCTGGCCAATCAGCTGATGGCCCTTGCGAGGGGGAGGAGGAAGAGCGGCAGCGTACTCCCTGCTCCGTAGAGGAGGCAGAGAAGAGGTAGGTTCGGGACCTTGGGAAAGGGGGTGGAACAGGGCATATCCCTTCCAGCCCCCTGCCATGAGCTGCTCAGGGCAGGGGACTGGGAGCACCCCCACGAGCCGAGCACCCCAGCCCTCTGCCCTGCACTCCCCACACACCCAGCCCTCTGCCCTGAACTCCCCCCCCACACACCCAGCCCTCTGCCCCGCACTCCCCACATCCCCCAGCCCTCTGCCCTGAACTCCCCCCACACACACACCCAGCCTTCTGTCCTGCACCCCCCACACACACACCCAGCTTTCTGCCCTGACCCCTGAACCACCCCCCAAGTCTGGCGTCCTGGCTGCCGGCCCCTTGCCAGCTGGCGTCCCGGCCGCAGGCCCCACTCAGCCTGCTGCCAGCCTAGGTGAACAGAACCCCAGGCTGGCAGCGAGCTGAGCAGGCTGGCGGCGTAAGATCAGCATTTTAATTTCATTTTAAATGAAGCTTCTTAAACATTTTGAAAACCTTGTTTACTTTACATTCAACAATAGTTGAGTTATATAATACAGACTTATAGAGAGAAACCTTCTAAAAAACGTTAAAATGTATTACCGGCATGCGAAACCTTTAAATTAAAGTGAATAAATGAAGACTCGGCACACTACTTCTGAAAGGTTGCCTACCCCTGGACTACAGTAAGAACACATGGGGCCCAATCCCGCTCTTTCTGAAAAATAATGTGTATTTGCAATTCCATTCACATGCCTCAAGTTCCTTTCTCTCCCATCGGGTGTTCTTCCCTTTGTCATTTATTTATTCCATGCATACTCTTCCCTTTCAATAGTTCAGCGCTCTGTCACCATCCCCTTTGACAGCTTTTGTTAATATATTAATACATTTGTCTGTTTGTGCAGAATCCTGTTGGATGTCAGGCCATGGAGTCTTTCATTTCCTATATCTAAATAAGATAGATGCATAGGATACTAGCACACTGAAAGGAGTTTTGTGAAATGCCAATATTTACATAAACAAGATGTCATGTCTCTATAGTGATTGGTAAGCCTTTGCCAGGAAGGGAAGTGTGGTTGATTAAAACTCTTGCAATTAAGCAGATTAGCCAATTAGCACATCAAATCTTAAATCCAATTGGTATCCACTGAGGTATATGTCAGCACAATTTCTGATTTGTTGCAGCACAATTTCTATTTGTTGAATAGATCACAGGAACAAAACTGCAGATTGTTTTATCTGTGGAATGAACAGCTGAAATAGCTGCTGCTACTCCATCTGGGTCAGTGTTTTGAACTCTTTTTACTGGATAAAACAGCTGGATATATAGTGTTGTCATGTTTCCTCTTCCTTCAGCACAAGACAAAAGATTCTTTCTTCCTCATCTCTTCACACTTCTAATTACAGTGTTATGCAAAATTTAAGAAGGGAGAATCTGACTTTAAAGATAAAAGGAAAGATTACTTACTACAGGGAATAGGTTAGCTGGCTCTGCCTGCCTTTGCCCACCTCCCCAGGTGGAGGGAATAAATGCAAGAGTCTATGACTGGAAGCATGTGATCAAGAACCAAGCCTTTCAGTGTTCTGAGGGCAGTCTGACTTCAGTTAACCAGTGGTTCTCAACCTTTCCAGGTTACTGAACCCCTTTCAGGAGTCTGATTTGTCTTGTGTACCCCAAGTTTACCTCACTTAAAAACTACTTGCTGACAAAATCGGACATAAAAATAGAAAAATATCACAGCACACTGTTACTGAAAAATTGCTTATTTTCTCATTTTGTCTGTATGACACTTTAATTTGTAGTGACTTCACTAGTGCTTTTGATGTAGCGTGTGGTAAAACTGGGCAAATACCTAGATGAGTTGATGTACCCTTTGGAAGACCTTTGCGTACCCCCAGCGGGAGGTATACCCCAGGCTGAGAACTACTTCTGTAGGCTACATTCATTTTGTTTAGTGCTTTTTTTATCAGAATGTTACGCAGGACTAAGTCAAATGACTTCCAGAAGGCTTGGTATATTGTGTCCACACAGCTGCTTTTATTAACCATCCTTGTAATGCTATTCAAAACAAAAATAAACAGTGTCCAGTTTGTTTGACAAAACCTATTTTCGATCAAACCATGCTGACAGGTATTAACTATGCTACCATTCTTTAATTCCTTATTGATTGCATCCCATATCAGCCTTTCCATGATTTTGCACAAGATGAGTGTTAGGCTTTAAAGTCATCCTCTCACCCTATTTAAATAGTGGCACAACATTGCCTTTTCTCCCCCGTGCTCTGGAACTTCTCCAAGATTTGCTAAAAATAAACATTAGTGATTCAGAGAGGTCCTCAGTCTTTTCTTTTAATACTCTTCCGTTCAAGTTATCCAGTCCTACTGGTTTAAAAATGTTTAATAGTTGCAGTTTTAACATCCTCCCTAATTACTGATGAAATAGACAGTATTTCCTTACTGCTGTAAAGCAGTGGTTTTCAACCTTTTCCATTTGCAGACCGCTACAAAATTTCAAATGGAGGTGCAGACACCTCTGGAAATCTTGACATAGTCTGCAGATCCCCCAGCATCCATGGATCCCTGGGTCCATGGACTACATGTTTGAAAACCACTGTTCTATGTTAACGCCTGCCTTTTGCAGACCCCTTTAGACATAGTCTGAGGACCCTCAGGGGTCTATGGACCACAGGTTGAAAACCATGCTGTAAGACAAGAATACATCATCTTGCTGCCCTCCAAATACGGAACAGAAATATTTACTGAATACTTCTGCCTTTTCTGCATCAGATTGAAAATTTTACAATCTTTGCCTAGTATTGGACCTATATGTTTAGGATTTTGTTTGTTCCTGATATATTTAAAGAATTCCTTCTTTTTGTCCTTAACCTTACTGGCCATAGATATTTCACTGGTAACAGTATTAGTTAGTTTCCTGAATCAATTGTTTGCATTTACTAACTGCTGATCTGTACTCACTGATCTGAATGTCCTCATTTTGTCCCTTTAAAAAAAATGGATACATTCACTTCCTGTCTTCTCCCAGATGGTTTTAAGAGGGGCTCTAGCCCTGTAGGAAGGATTTCCAAGCTGGAGCTGCTCCTCTCCTGCCAAATAGTCTGTGAAGCAATATTCAAGTTTGGTTTATTGGCTAAAGTTACAATAATGAATTAATGTTACTTGAAGATTATGTACCTTCCTTGAGATTTGTTTACAGGCCATAAGAGGTGCTGTCTGGGGATAGAGTCTAGCACTGCAAATGTGTTAGTTCAGCTGTCTCCTTGCTGCTGATTATTGTTGTCAGGTGAGCATGTCCTGTGATACATATTCCCATCCCAGCAATTGAGAATTTATACACGCAGATCCTGTTAGTGTTAGTCTGAGTTCTGATAAGAAACCTAACTCAATTCACATATCTTTGGGAAGGCTTCCTAGCAATTTGGGGTTGAAAAAAACCTGCATGCAAATGTGGAAATAGGCATTTGTGCATGCAGAACACATAAATGAGCATTTAACTACCCAACTTCAACTTAAATCAATATGAGCTTTGCACATGGGGATTTTATATGCAGCCTTCGAGGTCACTTTTTGAAAAAAGAGCCCTTTTTGTTCAATTCACACTAATTCTCAGGCTTTCCTTTTGAGTAGTATACAGAAGCACTTTCCTTCATCAGATATCCTTGCTATGGGAAACTGATATATTGCAAGGAGTGGTGGTGTATCTATGTTGGTCCCCGGATATTTGAGAGACAAGGAGAGTAAAGTAATATTTTTTTAGTGGACTAACTTCTGTTGGTGAGAGAGACAAGCTTTCAAGCTTACATAGAGCTCTTCTTCAGGTCTGGGAAACTACTAGATTTCCCAGACCTGAAGAGGAGCTCTGTACAAGCTTGAGAGCTTTAAGACTACCAGATGTATTGGAGCATAAGCTTTCGTGGGTGAATGCCCACTTCGTCGGATGCATGCAGGACTCTCTGTTGCCTTTTACAGATCCAGACTAACACGGCTACCCCTCTGATACTGAGGCCTGGTCTACACTACGAGTTTAGGTCGACTTTAGCCACATTAAATCGACTTAAGCCTGGCCACGTTTACACTACGAAGCCCTTTCTGTCGACTTAAAGGGCCCTTTAAACCGGTTTCCTAACACCACCTCGACAAGGGGATTAGCGATAAAATCGGCCTTAGGGGGTCGGAATTGGGTTAGTGTGGACGGAATTCGACATTACTGGCCTCCGGGAGCTATCCCACAGTGCTTCATTGTGACCGCTCTGAACAGCACTCTCATCTCAGATGCACTGGCCAGGTAGACAGGAAAAGCCCCGCGAACGTTTGAATTTCATTTCCTGTTTGCTCAGCGTGGAGAGCACAGGTGACCATGCAGAGCCCATCAGCAGAGGTAACCGTGATGGAGTCCCAGTCCCAGTCCCAGGATCGCAGAAGAGCTCCAGCCTGGACCGAGCGGGAGGTACGGGATCTGATCGCCATCTGGGGAGATGAATCAGTGCTCGCCGAACTCCGAAGCAGTAAAAGAAATGGCAAAACATTACAAAAGATCTCCAAGGCCATGAAGGACAGAGGCCATAACAGGGATGCACAGCAGTGCCGCGTGAAAATTAAGGAGCTAAGGCAAGCCTACCACAAAGTCAGAGACGCAAACGGAAGGTCCGGGGCAGAGCCGCAAACATGCCGCTACTACGCGGAGCTGCATGCCATTCTAGGGGGTGCAGCCACCACTAGCCCAAGCGTGTTCTATGAGTCCCTCTCTGGAAACGGGGAAGCGGGTTCGGCGGACGAGGAAGATGAGGATGGAGAGAACATAGATAGCTCACAGCAGCAAGGAAGCGGAGAAACCAGTTACCCCAACAGCCAGGATATGTTTGTCACCCTGGACCTGGAACCAGTAACCCCCGAACTCACCCAAGACCCTGAGGGCACACAGGGGACCTCTGGTGAGTGTACCTTTGCAAAAATTACACATGGTTTAAAAACAAGCGTGTTTAATGATTAATGATTAATTTGCCCTGGCAATCGCGGCCAGTACAGCTACTGGAAAAGTCTGTTAACGTGTATGGGGATGGAGCGGAAATCCTCCAGGGACATCTCCAGAAAGCTCTCCTTCATGTACTCCCAAAGCCTTTGCAAAAGGTTTCTGGGGAGGGCTGCCTTATCCTGTCCGCCATGGTAGGACACTGCCACGCCAGGCCAGTAGCACGTAGTCTGGAATCATTGCATAACAAAGCATGGCAGCGTATGGTCCCGGTGTTTGCTGGCATGCAGACAACATCCATTCCTTATCTCTCTTTGTTATCCTCAGGAGAGTGATATCATTCACGGTCACCTGGTTAAAATGGGGCAATTTTATTAAGGGGACATTCAGGGGTGCCCCTTCCTGCTCTGCTGAACAGAAATATACCCCGCTGTTAACCACGCGGTGGGGGGGAGGGTTGAAGTGATCTTCCCAGAGAATTGGGTGTGTGGGGGAGGGGAGTTAGTTGGGTTTGTGCTGCATGTTAAACCTGAAATCGCAGCCCCTCCTTTTACATTGCAAACCCATTTTAAATGGCACGGGTGCTTGGTATGGGAAATGAGGGCAGAACTGTTTGAAACCATCCCCACATGTTAAGAAGGTTAAAAAAGCCCAAAGACTATATGTCTTACCATGGCTGCCTGCAAGCTGAAATCTGTGTCCTGGCACTGCGTGAGTGATCTCTCACACCAAACCAGGAGACTCTCAATATAAGAGGAATAATGCGACCTTGTAACGAAAGCACATGTGCTGTGTGATGTTGTGAACAGCAAAATCTAACGTGAAAGAGTCTACCCATTGTTCTCTAAAATGTATCTTTTTTAACAACCTCTCCCTTCTCCACCAGCTGCAAATCTTACTCCTTCGCAGAGGCTAGTGAATATTCGAAGAAGGAAGCGAAGGACGCGTGACGAAATGTTTACTGAACTTCAGACTGCCTCCCACGCTGACAGAGCACAGCTGAATGCGTGGAGGCAGTCAATGACTGATTTTAAAAAAGCCCAATATGAGCGAGAGGAGAGGTGGCGTGCTGAAGAGGAGAAGTTGCGTGCTGAAACGCGGGCTGAAGAGGAGAGGTGGCGTCAACTTGTAATCAGAAAGCAAGAGTCGATGCTCCGGCTGCTGGAGCATCAAAGTGATATGCTCCTGCGTATGGTTGAGCTGCAGGAAAGGCAGCAGGAGCAGAGACCACCGCTACAGCCCCTCTGTAACCAACAGACCTCCTCCCCAAGTCCCATTGCCTCCTCACCCAGACGCCCAAGAACACGGTGGGGGGGGCCTTCGGCCACCCACTCACTCCACCCTAGATGATTTCCATAGCAATAAGTTTTAAAGTTTTAAATTGGAGTGTGTCCTTTTCCTTCCCTCCTCCCCCACCCATCCCGGGCTACCTTTCCAATTATCCCCCTAGTTGTGTGCTGAATTAATAAAGAATGCATGAATGTGAAGCAACAATGACTTTATTGCCTCTGCAAGTGGTGCTCGAAGGGGGGAGGGTAGTAGGGGAGGGTGGGGTGGTTGGTTTGCAGGGAAGTAGAGTTAACAGGGTGGTGGGGGAGGGGCACAGGGTTCATCAAGGAGCAACAAACAGAAGTTTCACTCCGTAGCCTGGCCAGTCACAAAACTGGTTTTCAACGCTTCTCTGATGCGCACCGCGCCCTGCTGTGCTCCTCTAACCGCCCTGGTGTCTGGCTGCGCGTAATCAGCGGCCAGGCGATTTGCCTCAACCTCCCACCCCGCCATAAATGTCTCCCCCTTACTTTCACATATATTGTGGAGCGCACAGCAAGCAGCAATAACAATGGGGAGATTCTTTTCGCTAAGGTCTGAGCGAGTCAGTAAGCTGCGCCAGCGCGCTTTTAAACGTCCAAATGCACATTCCACCACCATTCGGCACTTGCTCAGCCTGTAGTTGAACAGGTCCTGACTCCTGTCCAGGCTGCCTGTGTATGGCTTCATGAGCCATGGCATTAAGGGGTAGGCTGGGTCCCCAAGGATCACGATAGGCATTTCAACATCCCCAATGGTTATTTTCTGGTCCGGGAAGAAAGTCCCTTCCTCCAGCTTTCGAAACAGAAGAGACTGCCTGAAGACGCGAGCATCATGTACTCTTCCCGGCCAGCCCACGTTGATGTCAGTGAAACGTCCCTTGTGATCCACCAGGGCTTGCAGCAGCATTGAAAAGTACCCCTTGCGGTTTATGTAGTCGGTGGCTTGGTGCGCCGGTGCCAAGATAGGGATATGGGTTCCGTCTATCGCCCCACCACAGTTTGGGAATCCCATTGCAGCAAAGCCATCCACTATGGCCTGCACGTTTCCCAGAGTCACTACCCTTGATATCACCAGGTCTCTCATTGCCCTGGCAACTTGGATCACAGCAGCCCCCACAGTAGATTTGCCCACTCCAAATTGATTCCCGACTGACCGGTAGCTGTCTGGCGTTGCAAGCTTCCACAGAGCTATCGCCACTCGCTTCTCCACTGTGAGGGCTGCTCTCATCCTGGTATTCTGGCGCTTCAGGGCAGGGGAAAGCAAGTCACAAAGTTCCATGAAAGTGCCCTTACGCATGCGAAAGTTTCGCAGCCACTGGGCATCGTCCCAGACCTGCAACACGATGCGGTCCCACCACTCTGTGCTTGTTTCCCGGGCCCAGAATCGGCGGTCCACGGCATGAACCTGCCCCAGTAACACCAGGATTTCCACATTGCTGGGGCCTGTGCCTTGTGAGAGGTCCATGTCAATTTCCTCATCACTATCGTCGCCGCGCTGCAATCGCCTCCTCCTCAGCTGGTCCTGGTTTGGCTTTGGCATGTCCAGGAGGCTCTGCATGTTTTCCAGGACAATGCGCGTGGTGTTCATAGTGCTCATATTTGCCGCGGTGATCTGAGCGGGCTCCATGATCCCAGTGCTGGCTATGGCGTCTGGTCTGAAAAAAGGCGCGAAAGTAGTATCTGACGGACCAGGGGAAGAAGGGAGGGAGGGAGGGAGGGAGGGGCGAGTGACGACATGGCGTACAGGTACAGGGAATTAAAATCAAGAAAGGTGGCTTTGCATCAGGGAGAAACACAAACAACTGTCACACAGAATGGCCCCCCCCCAAAGATTGAACTCAAAAGCCTGGGTTTAGCAGGAGAGAGGGGGGAAGCAAATGAATGCAGAATAAATCTATTTTTTACATCTTAAGACGACGGTGCAGCATGACTGATAGCCCTTGGCATTTTCTGGGTGCTTGGCAGCAAATACTGGGCGCTTGGCAGTAAGCCTTCAGGTCTATTGCACGATCTGATGCCCACTGCAGTATGACAACGATGGATACCAGTCGTAATATGCTATCTACTGCCCAAAAGGCAAGGGGTTGCTGCTGTGTAGCAATCTAGCCCCATCCTACGCATAGTACATCTGATAACCATCATCATCAAGGCAAGGGGGCTGGTGCAATGCAGCCCCACGGCTGCCAGCCCCATGTCTGCCAGCACCCAGATCGCCATCGGCCTCTTCTGGGTGCTTAGCAGACAATATTGGGCACTTGGCAGAAAATAGCATACTACGACTGATAACCATCATTGTCTGCCCGGGTGCCCATGATCGACAGCCACTGCAGTACGATGACGACGGTTACCAGTCGTAATAAACCATCTTCTACCAAAAGGCAAGGGGCTGGTGCAATGCAGCCCTACGGCTGCCAGCCCCACAGCTGCCAGCACCCAGATCGCCAATGAAGGCTACAGTCATGCTGCACCGTCTACCGCCAAAAGGCAGTAAGCTGCTGCTGCTGTTTAGCAATGCAGTCCCACGTTTGCCGGCACCTGGAAGAGATATGGTGACGGTGAGCTGAGCTGAGCGGGCTCAATGCTTGGCGTGGTATGTTGTCTGCACAGGTAACCCAGGTAAAAAGGCGCGAATCTATTGTCTGCCGTTGCTGTGACGGCGGGGGAGGGGCCTGACGCAATGTACCCAGAACCCCTCGCGGCACTGCTTTGCATCATCCGGGCATTGCGATCTCAACCCATAATTCCAATGGGCGCCGGAGACTCCGGGAACTGTGGGATAGGTACCATAGTGCAATGCGCCGGAAGTCGACGCTAGCCTCGGTACTGTGGACGCGGTCCGCCGACTTCATGCACTTAGAGCATTTTAGGTGGGGACACACACAATCGGCTGCATACAACCGGTTTCTATAAAACCGGCTTCTATAAATCCGACCTAATTTTGTAGTGTAGACATAGCCTGAGAGCTTGTCTCTCTCACCAACAGAAGTGGGTCCAATAAAAGATATTACCTCACCCACTCTGTCTTTCTAATATTGTAAGGACTACAGCGGGACAAAGTATTCATTGCAAAAGTTTTTTAATTAAATTCACAAGTGTAAATTTAGAAAAAACTACCAGTGGAGAAGATGGCAATACCACTTTACTCTCGCTACCCCCAAAAAAACAAGCAAACATGGGGCCAAATTAAGAGGTGTTAAATAAAGTGGTGTAAATTAGTCCACTCTGTACCAATATGTACTGCAGTCTAAAGTGGTGTACCATACATTTTCCAGCTGCTCAATGTGCAAGTTAAAGTACTGTATATAGAGGTCCAATCCTGGCCCTAACACTGACGCCCAGTGTCACCCAGGAAAAGTAATGACGTCACTGAACCTCCATTTTCTTATTTGTAAAATGGAGATAGTGATATTTCCCTACTACAGTGCTTGTCGCTGTTAATTGCATGTAAATGTAATGCTTGTAAACTCTTTGGATGCCCACCTATATAATTTCACCAGACCACCTGCCTTTTAAGGACATTGCCTTCTTGTTGAATTTTTTTTTGTTTGTTCTTGCAAACTCAACTAATTCTCCTCTTTCAAATGTAATGAAAATGTGGTGTGTGTTTTTGTTTTTTTCTTTTTTGTTTTGTTTTTTTGTAAAAAAATTTTCTTTCGTGCAAAAGGTACTTTGTGTGTGTGTGTTCACATACATCACTGTTTAAAAAACAAACAAACAAAAAAAAAACAGTTCAGTCTCTCAAGGGGAAATTGCAAACCAAGTTAAAATTTTGCAAGAATTTTTGCTAAACATTTTCATCAGTTTGGCCAGTCGTAGTGAGACCTCATTATTCTAAGAGTTTCCCTTGATCTTTACCACTATTATAAGTGAGTCAGACCTAGAATACTGTCATGCTTTTATGTTCATTTTATTCATTATTCTTTGTCAATATTTCAGGCAGGAGGATTATCTGCAGTAGTTACATAATCCTGAAAGTCATTACTTGAATTTATGGGGATGTAACCTTAGTATAAGAACATAAGAATGGCCATATTGGGTCAGACCAAAGGTCCATCCAGCCCAGTATCCTGTCTGACAGTGGCCAATGCCAGGTGCCCCAGAGGGAGTGAACCTAACAGGTAATGATCAAGTGATCTCTCTCCTGCCATCCATCTCAACCCTCTGACAAAGAGTCTAGGGACACCATTCCTTACTCATTCTGGCTAATAGCCATTAATGGACTTAACCTCCATGAATTTATCCAGTTCTCTTTTAAACCCTGTTATAGTCCTAGCCTTCACAACTGCCTCAGGCAAGGAGTTCCACAGGTTGACTGTGCACTGTGTGAAGAAGAACTTCCTTTTATTTGTTTTAAACCTGCTGACCATTAATTTCATTTGGTGGCCCCTAGTTCTTATATTATGGGAACAAGTACTGGTAAGTAACTTTTCCTTATTCACTTTCTCCCCATCACTCATGATTTTATATACCTCTATCATATCCCCCCTTAGTCTCCTCTTTTCCGAGCTGAAAAGTCCTAGCCTCTTTAATCTCTCCTCATATGGGACCCATTCCAAACCCCTAATCATTTTAGTTGCCATTCTCTGAACCTTTTCTAATGCCAGTATATCTTTTTTGAGATGAGGAGACCGCATCTGTACGCAGTATTCAAGATGTGGGTGTACCATGGATTTATATAAGGGCAATAAAATATTCTCCGTCTTATTCTCTATCCCCTTTTTTAATGATTCCTAACATCCTGTTTGCTTTTTTGACTGCCGCTGCACACTGCATGGATGTCTTTAGAGAACTATCCACGATGACTCCAATGATTTTCCCTGATTAGTTGTAGCTAAATTAGCCCCCATCAGATTATCTGTATAGTTGAGATTATTTTTTCCAATGTGCATTACTTTACATTTATCCACATTACATTTCATTTGCCATTTTGTTGCCCAGTCACTTAGTTTTGTGAGATCTTTTTGAAGTTCTTCACAGTCTGCTTTGGTCTTAACTATCTTGAGCAGTTTAGTGTCATCTGCAAACTGTGCCATCTCACTTTTTACCCCTTTCTCCAGATCATTTATGAATAAGTTGAATAGGATCGGTCCGAGGAATGACCCTTGGGGAACACCACTAGTTACCCCTCTCCATTCTGAAAATTTACCATTTATTCCTACCCTTTGTTCCCTGTCTTTTAACCAGTTCTCAATCCATGAAAGGATCTTCCCTCTTATCCCATGACAACTTAATTTACGTAAGAGCCTTTGGTGAGGGACCTTGTCAAAGGCTTTCTGAAAATCCAAGTACACTATGTCCACTGGATCCCCCTTGTCCATGTGTTTGTTTGACTCCTTCAAAGAACTCTAATAGATTAGTAAGACATGATTTCCCTTTTCAGAAACCATGTTGACTTTTGTCCAACAATTTATGTTCTTCTATGTGTCTGACAATTTTATTCTTTATGATTGTTTCAACTAATTTTCCCAGTACTGACGTTAGACTTACCAGTCTGTAATTGCCGGGATCACCTCTAGAGCCCTTTTTAAATATTGGTGTCACATTAGCTATCTTCTAGTCATTGGGTACAGAAGCCAATTTAAAGGACAGGTTACAAACCATAGTTGTTAGTTCCGCAACTTCACATTTGAGTTCTTTCAGAACTCTTGGGTGAATGCCATCTGGTCTCGGTGACTTGTTACTGTTAATTTTATCAATTAATTCCAAAACCTCCTCTAGTGGCACCTCAATCTGTGACAATTCCTCAGATTTGTCACCTACAAAAGCTGGCTCAGGTTTGGGAATCTCCCTAACATCCTTAGCCGTGAAGACTGAAGCAAAGAATTCATTTAGTTTCTCCGAAACGACTTTATCATCTTTAAGTGCTCCTTTTGTATCTCGATCGTCCAGGGGCCCCACTGGTTGTTTAGCAGGCTTCCTGCTTCTGATGTACTTAAAAAACCATTTTATTACCTTTTGAGTTTTTGGCTAGCTGTTCTTCAAACTCCTTTTTGGCTTTTCTTATTACATTTTTACACTTAATTTGGCAGTGTTTATGCTCCTTTCTGTTTACCTCACTAGAGTTTGGCTTCCACTTTTTAAAAGATGCCTTTTTATCTCTCACTGCTTCTTTTACATGGTTGTTAAGCCACCGTGGCTCTTTTTTAGTTCTTTTACTGTGTTTTTTAATTTGGGGTATACATTTAAGTTGGGCCTCTATTATGGTGTCTTTGAAAAGTGTCCATGCAGCTTGCAGGGATTTCACTCTAGTCACCGTACCTTTTAATTTCTGTTTAACTAACCTCCTCATTTTTGCATAGTTCCCCTTTCTGAAGTTAAATGCCACAGTGTTGGGCTGTTGAGGTGTGCTTCCCACCACAGGAATGTTAAGTTATTATATTATGGTCACTATTTTCAAGCGGTCCTGTTATAGTTACCTCTTGGACCAGATCCTCCACTCCACTCAGGACTAAATCAAGAATTGCCTCTCCCTTTGTGGGTTCCTGTACCAGCTGCTCCAAGAAGCAGTCATTTAAAGTATCGAGAAATTTTGTCTCTGCATTTCGTCCTGAGGTGTCATGTTCCCAGTCAATATGGGGATAATTGAAATCCCCCACTATTATTGAGTTCTTTATTTTGATAGTCTCTCTAATCTCCCTTAGCATTTCATTGTCACTATCATTGTCCTGGTCAGGTGGTCAATAATAGATCCCTAATGTTATATTCTTATTAGAGCATGAAATTACTATCCATAGAGATTCTATGGAACATGTGGATTCACTTAAGATTTTTACTTAATTTGATTCTACATTTTCTTTCACATATAGTGCCCCTCCCCTCCCCCCCCCCCCACGACCTGTTCTGTCCTTCTGATATATTTTGTAACCAGGAATGATTGTGTCCCATTGATTGTCCTCATTCCACCAGGTTTCTGTGATGCCTATTATATCAATATCCTCCTTTAACACGAGGCACTCTAGTTCACCCATCTTATTATTTAGACTTCTAGCATTTGTGTACAAGAACTTTAATAATTTGTCACTGTTTATTTGTCTGCCCTTTTCTGATGTTTTTCTTGTCTGATCTGGTCCCTACTTTATCCTTTTCCGTCCTCTCCTCCTGGCTAAAACCTAGAGAATCTCTATCAATAGACTCTCCTCTAAGAGAAGTCTCTGTCCGATCCACGTGCTCCTCTGCAGCAGTCGGCTTTCTCCTATCTCTTTGTTTAAAAACTGCTCTGCAACCTTTTTAATGTTAAGTGCCAGCAGTCTGGTTCCACTTTGGTTTAGGCGGAGACTATCCCTCGTGTGTAGGCTCCCCCATCCCAGAAGTTTCCCCAGTTCCTAATGAATCTAAACCCCTCCTCTCTACACCATCGTCTCATCCATGCATTGAGACTCTGAAGCTCCGTCTGCCTACTTGGCCCTGTGCGTGGAACTGGAAGCATTTCTGAGAATGCCACCATAGAGGTCTTGGATTTCAGTCTCTTCCCTAGCAGCCTAAATTTGGCCTCCAGGACTTCTCTCCTACCCTTCCCCATGTCATTGGTAACTACAGTATGTCTTCAACCTGCCTTTTTCCTTGTGTTGTTTCATGTTTCTTTGAAATCATTCTATTCTAAACCACGTCATCTATTGAAGAAGAAGCTAAGTTTCCAAATTAAATGTGGAAATAGCCTCTTGTCCTTGGGGGTAAGGCTCTTTGTCAACAAACAATTTAGTGAAATCCTGCAGGCTTTACAAATGTACAGGTCCCTTGTAAGATGAAGCGATCCTCTTTAAGAGCTCATCTACCAGAGAAACTCCATTTTCAAAGCAGACAGCATCAGGAAGAGTTTTGGCATTTTTTTAATTGTTTCAGAACTGATTAGAAACTTTCAGCTAAAAGTCTCAGAAATCAAACACACCAACAAAAAATAGATGCATAGGTTGTCCTATGGCTTTAGTTCTTGTATTGCTTTTCCCAGAGAAGAGATCCTAAAATTGCAAATACAGGGAAACCTCGCTATAATGCGCCCCGCGATAATGCGAATTCGGATATAGTGCGATCATAAGGTGGCTCCCGCCGCCCCAAGCGCGCAAAAAAAAAAAAAAAAAGGAACGTGCCTTCCCCACTGCCTCTTCCCCCTTACCTCTGCTTCTCCTTTCGGCGGGAAGAGCCATTCTCCTCCCCAGCTGCTCCTCACTCTTCCTCTGCCCCTTGCACATCTCCCCTGCTCGCTGCCCAAGAGAAATTGACTGGCTTGAAATGGTAAACTTTTCGTAACCCCACTATACCGCGACCCCGCATTTATCGCGATCGAATTTTTTGGACACCAATCATCGCGTTATAGCGGGGTTTCACTGTATGTCCAATCCTGCAACAGATACTACCACATGTAGGCCCTGATCCTGGAAAGATTTCATACACATGCTTAATTGTAATTTCATGATAGTCCCATTGATTTTAATGGCTCTGCTCATGGCAGTAAACATATGCTTGGTAGTATTTAAGGATTGAGTTCCATGCGTGGTAGCTGCTTTCTTTTGTTTTACTAACCTGTAACTGTTTCTTCTCCTCACCTGTTCCTTTATTTGCCTTATATTTTTTTTGCCTGTCCCCTTCTTAAAGAAATAAACTAATAGGCTTCTGCATCTGAACACATTATGATAGGTAACAATGTTGGAGAAATCCACTGGCTATGCATACTTGAAATCTCCTTTCTGCTTTTGGGGACTGACCTGCTAGTTTTGTTCAGTCTGGTATTAGTTTCTAAGAAGAGAGGTCCTAATTATGGGGGGCGAAGTCTGTAACAGTATTGGCTTTGTGCCTGTCTGTCTGATACAGGTGTTTTGATGTTTTAATTTAGTTTGTCTTAACCAAGAACACTTTGGAAACCTGACAAAAGAGAACACTGAGATGCCTCACCACCCCCCTCCAAGTATTAAGCCTGACAGGAGTCCAGATTCTTTTACTCTAAAGAATTATTTTGGAAGAAAAATCAAAACTACACATAAAATAGATTGTGAGATTTATTTTGATGAAAACTTTTTGTGCACCCTGGTATAAACTAACTTCAAGGTTCCAAAATAAGGTTTTGAAGTCTTGTCTTCTTCCGCACAATCTCCCCAAATCTTGGGCTTTTGTGACTCACTTCAGAATTGAAGATGATTCCACTGAGGATTTTTATTTCTCTTAAGTCACATGCAGCCATTCAGTTTTTAAGGTCAGTAATTGTAATTTCTAGGGAAAGTGGTTGGAATTTCTAATACAAGTAAGCTACAATCAAGTTATGGTTGTATCCCATTACACATTGCTTTGGGTTTTATTTTTTCCTGCTGAAGAAGGTTATTTCTTACTCATATTATGTGCTCTCTGATGTTTACAAATATACTAGTGGAGGAGCTTACTCTAAACTGTCCTTTCTTCTTTGTTGATTTATGGCTCATGCTTGCTCAATAGTCTCAGTTCATACTAGATACCAGATGCAAATATTTATTTCCCTGCAACTAGAACATAAAGTAATGAAACATTGTAACACTCACTCCTTCCCTGTGTGTGTTAGGGTTGCCAATCCTCCAGGATTGTCATGTGATGAGAGACTTCCAGGAATACGTCCAACCAGAACTGGCAATCCTAGTGTATGTGTTGCATTTCTTATTGTATCAGTTGCAGGTGGTGGCCATCATAGTAAAGGCTGCAGAACAGCTTCCAATGGAGTTCTGTGTTTACATGATCATGAGTTTCCAAAGGGGGTACTTTTTGAGCTGACATTACCCATGCTTTCTCTCAGTTCAGAGACTAATTGATTTTGGAAAATTTGAACAATGTCCCTTTTAGCCATTTTTTAGATGTCGAAAACTGAAAAGTACTTTTCCCAGCATAAAACCAACAATAATAATTTCTAATAGTTCTTCTGAGCAGGGCTAGAGAAAAATTGCTAATGTTTGAAATGTCATGTACCTGGTCACCAATGAGAACTAAGCCATTGTTTGGTCGGGGGGGAAGAGGGGAGGAAAGGTTTTACTTTACCAACATGACAAATCTTTGATAACTGCAGATCATGTTCAGTAGAAAAATTTCCTGTTATGAAATCATTGGGAGGTGAACTATCTCCAATTCAACAGGTTAATCGTTAATATTTGGAGGATTTTCTTGCCATGCTGTATTAGGCGGAGAACATCACCAGACAGACATTTAAATTGTTTTATTTAACTAAAACAACAACATTATGTATTCTGTATTTTTTTCTTCAACAGCAAACATATAATATTTTAACAAAACTAACTAAATTCAAAAATTCATATGCTTAACATTCAAGTTTTTTAAAATCAGGCTTGTTTTTGTTAAAAAAAATTTTAACTAAAATATTTAAATGAAATATTAAAAAAAAAAATTAAATCGACTGTGTCAGCCAAGTCAACATGAGAAACTTAAAATATTGGCTTCTGCAGCTAACTCAGTCATCTTCACCTTCATTTTCCTGTTTGTTCATAACCTGGAAAAGAAAAACAAGCTTTCCTGCTTTTTCAGGTCCCAAACGATTTCTCAATTTGGAATGAATTAGTCTAATGGAAGAAAATATTTTTTCTACACTGGCAGAAGAAGCTACTGCTGTTAAAAGTGAGATTATCACTTCAACAGTCTCTGAATCCAAGTGCTTAAGTGATTTTTCCACCAGTTCACTGGTCTGACTTTCTTTAAAACATCAGCAAACATATATTTCTTGAATGGTTCACCCTTAGATCTGAAGTTTATTATAGTTGGCGTTATGGAGGGATGATTGCTGGATGTCCATGTCATAGCCAACTCCTCCTCTTCAGCAGGTAAGGTTTGACCCTGGTACCGAGTATTGAGAATATTAGCAAGAAAATGAGCTGGAGATGAGCTTGTCCCATTCATTTTCTTAATACTTGTAATTTAACTCTGTCATGCATATTTCTCTTTTTAAGATCTCACTCAGTTCCTTCCAAATTTCAACAGCGTCAGCAATAAAACAGCTATTTCCCTGCATTTTGTGCAAGGCTACAGAAATAGGCTTCAGGGTACTCATCATGTGTTCAACATTTCTCTTAAACCCAATGTTGAGAACTTTGGCTGTGACAATGCCATCTATTTTTTCATGATTTTGTTCACAAACTGTCATCAGATTAGGCCAGTTCTTGATATAGTGCTCAAAACAGTCCACTCCTGAGTTCCATCGCTCACCTTGTGGGAGAGTTAGCCTGGTTCCTCCCACTTTTTTTCAGATCAGCTGCTGCAAAGTGGTTGTTACGGAAGTATTTTGCAATTTCAACAACATTAGCCTTTATTTCTGGAACACTGAAGTCTTTGGCTAGGAGGTGCATCAAATGAGCACTGCAGCCGTATGTTATTAGCTTGGGACTCTCTTCTAAATAATTTCTTCTCATCTTGGATACATCTGCAGCATTGTCTGTGACCAAGCTGCGTACTAGACATTTGAATATTTTTTTCACAATTTGTTATAACTTTTACTGTTACTTCTTGTAGGTATTCTGCGGTGTGTGCATTTTCTGATGTATCAATTGTTTCTGTCAGGAAGATATTCCCTTCTGTTGTCACACAAGCACATACAACAGGATCATTGTGAACATTGCTCCACCCATTAAGACTCAGGTTAACAATTTCACCCTCTAGACCTTTTGCACACGGCTCAATTTCTCTTTCATACGCTTTATCCAGCAATTTGCCTGCGACATCTGCTCTGAGTGGACTGTATTCTGGCCTTAATGACCGAACCATGTTAATGAAGTGTAGGTTCTCAATCGTACGGAAAGGCGAGTTTGTTGCATAAACAAACCAAGCACTTTTTTCATCAATTACCTCTTTTTATAATCTGCTGGTTCTTATCACAAATTTATCTATGGTTGTTTCTGGATGATGGAGATTTTTTTGTTCTTTTTGCTACAGGTGATATACTGTGGCTATGTGACATACATGATGTGACTGAAACATTATCATTGGCAGAACTCCAAACTATAGAAAATGATGGTGATCTTGAAGGTGGATAGTCTTCAGAATCCTGTATGTTGAGGATGGATTCTCCTAAACAAAATAAGTCAATGCAGTTATTTAATTATTATTACCATAGTGCTCATTTAGTATTACTCATTGCATTCACTGACACTCAGTACTACTTTAAAGGTGAAATTGTTAAAGGAAGATCTGCCTATTTCAGCTATTCATTTTTGATCCCAACTGCATCTAAAATGCTAGTACCATAGAGTAACAACTATATTTTTTGCTCAAGCATGAGAATTCAAGAATAGTCCAGAAGGAAGACAGGCAGTCCTTAAGAAAGAAGTATGAAATAAAAAAGTTTACCAACTTAATTAAAACTATCTTTAGATAGGTTTTTATAAAAAAAAAAATCAGATTTATTTTTATTTATTTATTTATTTTTTTTTAAATCATTGATTTTTATCCACCCTGGTCGTGGAAGGCCTGATTCTGCCACATTTCATGCTGAGTAGCACCTTACTCTGCAAACCTGCTCACAGAGCAAGGGACTACTCAGCATGAATACATGAGGCAGAATCAGGCCTGGGCTTTGAATTGAAATCTATGTTCTCTCTGGATGTAACCTTATAATTTAAAATGGAGACTAATCATTTGATAATCTTTCATCCTACATCAAAGGCTTTTGCACGAATAGCATTTGTTTCTGAAAAAGATAATTAGGCCATCTATTCAAATGCAATCTTACTGTAGAGAGGTACATCAAATATGTTGGTACTGGCTGAGGAACCTGTTCAAAGAACAGGTATATTGACAATGGCTAAATTATGATGACATCAAGGTCATCCATCAAATGCATAATCAAATTACAAATCTAGGGAAATTTTTTTCTGCCAGGTATGTGCTTTGGCTCCTAATAGTCGAGAAAGAATTCGTATCTAACAATTCATACCTTTAATCAAAATCCCCAAACTTTATTGTAAGAGGATTAAAAAGTAAAATAAAAAAATCATATTTTAAATGGAGCATTTTTAGAAAGTTTAATATAAAATAATACACAACAGTGGGATAGAGTTTTCATCACTTCGTATCTCTCAAACGCCTTCACAAACAGATGTTATATTTATATAGCCAGCCTCCATTACCATGGTATCTATTAATATCTGAGATTAACAAAGCTTCATTGATCATTTTAACCAAAGTTTATGTGCACACCTCACTTTTTTCTCTCACCCCATCTGTCATTATTTATTATACAGGATATGAAAGAAGATGGGAAATAATTTGTACCAGCTACCGGTGTCTGGTTTAAAATCCATGCACTACTTCATTTTAGTTGCCACAAGTAAAATATGAGGGAAAGTGAAGTGATCTGTTTTTTTAGTATCCTCTGCATCTAATATTGGGTCATAAATGGATTTTGTATTCCCTTTTTTTTTATGAACTTGTCTAGTAACAACTGAAGGTAAAACATAAAATTCTTCATTCACAGCTAAAATATTGTCTTAGAGTAGCAGTCTGTTACTTTGTTGCTGGTCCCCACCCCCTCACACTTTCTGGCAAGACCCCCATTTTGTTTTTCCTTTCCTGTGATAGTGGCACTCAACATTTTGCTGTGCCAGTGTACCACTTATAACTGATGCAATGAGTCAGTCTCAAAATCCGTTACTGGGCATAGAATTATATTTAAAATCTGTATATTTTTAGTGTGTTAAACTATATGTAGTTTTGGTACTCCATTTTGCAAATTGTCAATCATTGCCATTTCTTCAGATTGTCAGGGCAGTGTTGATATTAAACTGTTACTGTCCATGCTGTTCCTTTTCTGCATCTAAACAGAAGACCTAATTCTTTTTGGCTGGCAATCTGGTACCTTTCAGACTACTATTTATTTGAGACAGTGTTAAAAATAACAATTCTTTGTCATGTCTTGTATAGTAATTAAAAGACGTTTTAATGGCTATTTGCAAAGAAAAAGAGATTCAGAGCCTCGGCAATTAACTGATTTTTATAGTGTGGTGTAAACAAAAAGGCACTTTACTGTGTAGGAAGTGAAGAGTTATATGCAGTAGGAGAGCAAGGGGCGTTGCCCTATATTTGGTGTATCCTTCGTTTTATAAATCACTTTTTGTGCGCAGTAAAAAAAAAAAAAGAAGAAAAGACTTTGTCTTGAGTATATTTGAGAGATTTTGAAGTTTGTGTGCTGATATTTAAAGATGAGCAACCATAGTAAACCTTGAGGACCTCGAGCCAAAATTGAAGGTGGTTTTTTTTTTTTCTCCAAACAACGACGTTATTTTGAACTCACTTTTAAAATCTAGTCTAGGCCCCTCTTGTACATTTGGTTCCGTTGCGTATAGTCTGTTCTTTCTACTTGAGATGGATCAAACTGCAAAGTTTAGCAGTGTTCAGCTACAAGGTTTTGTTCAGATCTAAATCTACTTGTAAGTTGTTACAGGTTCCAAACTCGTTGGATATCTGAGGGAGTTTTGCAGGCAGGTATGAAAGACTATATACATGAGCAAATCCGTCAGACAAAAAAATATTCTGTAATGGAAGAAACACTGTAGTCAGTGAGTCTGATTCTTCTCCCTCCAAAGTCCATCATTTTATTCCAAGAGGAGCAAGATCTGGCCCAATGCTGTATAGAACCAATTTTCCCACTAACTTTGGAAATAAATATTTGTGTTAAAGATTAGCATATTAAATTGATAGTTTTCTATTAGTATATGAGCTTTGCTTAAAATAATCAACCTTCTTTACTTGGGATGATGTATTGTCACTGCTAGAAAAAATATGAAATGGGGTAAGGTGACCTGGGATAATGGGGGGGGGGTTGTAGTGTGTTTAAATTTAAAGTACCATTTTATTGTCTGCAATAATCCCAGTAGTACTAAGACTGCATTTCTAAATACTAAAAGGCTTTACAGTGAAAATGATTTACAGAATCCCAGACAAAACTTGCTTATAAAAGGAGACCTTTGGCAGTACGTTGCCAGTACAAAAAAAATTACTGTTTTCAGTGCTATATTTGTGACAGTATAATTAACGTCTCCTTTAAGTGCAAGCTCTGAAACAGTATAACTTCACTGAGTATTGTCTGTAATAATTGTGGCAAAAGGCCAACATTTGCCAAGTAAGTGAGGTGGGTATGCTTGTTTGGTTTTTTTGTCTTTTAGTGATAATCTGTTGGCTAAATCAAGTAGCATTGGTTGACTGACTAAACCATTCAAATATTTTTGAGACAAGCATATAGCAATTTTCTTAAAGCAGTATAAGAAACATCTGGCTAAATGACTGAACACAATTTTAGCCATGAATATCCTGGATTAGTGGTCAAGAATTCTGACTAATACCAACCACTAATGAATACCAAATGTGTGCCTGTTAGTCTTTTTTTCACATTCCATCAGTGATGTTTTGATGGACAATTGCACAGATTCCAGGACAGTGTATGATTTATCCTGCAGCCTATTTTTCAATCCTTGTTTCTCAATGCTGTGTACATGATGTACAGAGCAGGATGTCAACATTATATCAGTCAGTAGGCTAGTGGCCCCACATATGCTGTAAATCAATTCTCTAAACCTTACCTAAAACTGCCTGGTTGTGTTTACTGTTCTATGCTAGTTAACATTGTCAAATAAAAATGTGCAAGCATTTCGGAGACTATATACCATGATGTACTAAGAGATGGGCAGCAGATTTTTTTTTTCAGATGAATAGTTTATTTGCTGAAAAATTCACTTTCAGGTTGACCGCAACTGATTGCAAATTTGACATAAATTCACTAAATAATTCCTGCCAAAAATATATATTTTTTTTAAATTTGGCTAGATTCACAAGGGAACTTTGGTGCCATTTGAGGAGGTGATGCCCCCTCATGCCCAGTCTAAACCAATAAATCCTCCATAAGGTCTGAAATGTAGTATGGAGTCCAAGATGTTACTTTTATAATAAACCTTCCAAATATTCTTGTATGGATTGACTTTCTTTTTTATGTGCATGAATGTAGTTGATATGCCAGCATTATCTTTAGGAGTACTTTATATATGGTTATAAAATATTGAAAGTGTCATGGTAATCATCTTTTTTCTAAAGGTTGAATAAAACAAAGATTTTAATACCTTTACAAATTAACAAAGAGAAATTGAGGAGGAGCAAATTTAGTAACTAGTTTTTGAAAGGCTAGTGTAATCCTATGTCTTTTCAGCATGGCCCTCTCCAGCAGCTCTGGAAAAGGAGCAGCTGCTGTAGGCATTGTTTCCTGCCTCTTTACTAGAAGGTGCTTTATAATTTAAATGGCTTCTTTTAAAGAAAAGATCTTTTTAAGTCCACAGCTGCCATTTATATAGACTAAATGCCAAGAAATTAAATAAACTCCTTAAAAGACCAAAAAAAGGGAGAATAAAGTTAACTGATGTATAGCTACTCCAGTTAGCAACATGAAAAATTCTAGGGGTATATTGGAGTCTGTATCATTGTCTTAAACAACCAACATTATTTTGTTCTTCTGTTAAAATAAACTAGAGTCGTACCTTCCATTTTGATTTACTATTTTTTTTAAATCTCATCACAATTTAAGGTACAGTATATTCTTCTGTGTGCTCTTTGCATCTTTTTGAAAAGTATGGTGATAGCATATGAAACCTGTTTGCATTTTTTATGGGGAGGTGGAGTTTGAGAAGAGCTTTAGTATGCAGGTTCTGAAAACAACACGAAGAACTTAATATTCAGCCTTCCCATTCATGACTCTTATTGGTGTGTGCTTTTATCAGAATAAAGTATGGCTGGTGGGGGAGGTTGTTTTTTAAATCAGATTACCTAACAGTTAATCTGTTTTGTTGGTGTGTTCAGGAAGGGCGCTGAGCTGCAGCAGCTCATTCAGGAACAGATTCTGAGGGGGGTGGAAATCACTTTTGAGAGCAAGCTGTTTCAATCAAATGCCTTCCTTTTACTGATTTGTAGGATTAAATTTCAGATGGTTGCCTATGGAACCTGGCATTAACAGGTGATGCCTTCATCACATTCGCTAGCTCTTCTCCTCAAATTCCCTTTTGAAAAGAAAACAGAATTGAAAAATAACCTAGGTAGGCTGCTTTTGATAAACTGTGGTTCTGTGATTACTCCTCACCACCTTTTCAGTAATGTCCAACCCTTGTATGTATGACTTTAAAAAAACAACCCTCTCTTATGAGTTTTCCCTCTTACTGCATACTAGATAATTCCGAAATGAGCTGGTGCTCATAAATGTTGCTTTTAGCTTCCTACTTTAAGAAAATAAAAAAACAAATAATTACTTCTAACAGTGCAAATTCAGGCCACAAAGCAAATCCATCCCAAATAAAAGGGGAATACCAAACTTCAGTTTAGCACTGTTCATTGCATTGTCTTCCTCTTATTTCAGTCAAGTCCATTCCTATCGCTTGTTGCAATAAGTGGTAGATCATGATACGATATAACATCCACAAAGCACATGTTGGTTTGAATGTCAGTACCAGTGAATGAATAATGCAAGTTTGTTGTAGACATCTTTTGTTACCAAAATAGAGGACAAGGAAGACTCAAGGGATGGGTATAGTTGATGTTGAGTGAACCTGTAATGGTCTAAATGCTATTAGTCTCTCCTCCCCCATTTTATTTATTATTTTGTATTGCAGTAGCATCTAGGGGGCCCATCAGTTTCAGGGTAACTGCACCTGTATTCCTCCTCTATGGTCTCTCAAGGGCACCCACTTAAGGTTTCTGGCTCCCAGCCATGACTTGTTCCAGCTGGAGACCTGTGTCTCTCCCTCCTGACCTGGATGTTCAGGTTGCATAGGTCCCTGCCTTGCAATGTGATATCCCCAGCAAGCCAGTCTCCCTAAAGGCATGTGCTCTGCTTTCTATCAGGATGTATCTACACTGCAATGTAAGCTCAGGCCTAACCTCCTTCTGTTGACACACACATTGCACTAACCCAGGACTCAAACCTAGGGTCTCAGGACTCTGTGAGGGTGCAGGGTCTGAGCCCAGGTCAAACCTTGACTCAGGGTTCAAACCCTATTGCTTTATAGTGTAGATGCAGCCCCAGCCCCACTTGACTCACATCCTGGGAGTCTTCCAAAAAGTATCCCACAATCCCATGGGCCAACTTCCTTTGACCTCTTTATCCCACGAATCTTCAATCTACCCTATTGAAAATGGAAGTAACCATCCTTGGTGTGGTGCAGCAGCTCAGTAAATCAGCGTTAATCTTTCCATTGTTTTCGGATGACTGAACTGCAAACACACCGTCTGAGAGCCTTCCAGGTTTGCAATGGAGACTGAACAGAACAAGCCTTTTGCAAAGCATGCTGCTTCACAGTCATGGGAGCACAGACTGGTGTTGTAAATCTCTGGTGCGAGGCCAGCAAAACTATATGGACTTTAGTAAGAGTACCAGGAAGACCACATACTTTGCAAATTTACTGGGCTAGCAACCAGTGCAGGGAGCAGATTAAGCAGCTCAAGAGCGGGTACTGAAAAACAAGGGACCAGAACTGCACCTTAAACAACTTGCCAAAATCATGCCCATTTTATGAAGAGTTTGACTGGGTGCTGGACAATGCACCCAGCATGGAGACAACTGTAGTGTATGATGACGGGGTTGCTGGGATGGTGCCCTACTGATCCCAGAATCCAGCAGGGGGACTGATGGGAGCCAGCAGGAGGCCCTGAGTGAGGACAGTGAAGTCACTCTGTTGCTGAAACTGGTTCCAGAGTAGGCTTTGGAGCAGGAGCATCAGCAGCACATTCTGGGGCCATAGGCACGGGAGCTGATGCATCTCCCTAGGAACAGCCCACTGCGGAGCCTCAGCAGACACAGATGGGACAGAAGCTGCCCCTAAGCCCGGTAAGTTTGTGGCGCCATTTGAATGTTGATAATACAGTAATAGGAGGGATTTCCACTCTGTGAACCAATGCAAGAGTTACGAGAAGCCCCAGTTAGCAGTGTGTATCTGCTAATGGTGGACTGCATTCCAGCAGCATAGCTTCCCCCTGCCCTGCCACATGAAGTTCAAACAGGTGACCAGGACCTGCAAACAATAAAAACACCTTCAAAGTGTATTTTTTATGAGAAAGGCACAGATTTTGCTAAGGCCATTCCTGTTCCTTAAAAATAATAACCTTACATTGCCATGCCTGTAAGTATGCCACTCTGTAACCAATCTATGGTCTATCCAACCGCCTGGAAACAGTGAACTCTGTTTGAGGAAATGTGTTCCATTCACAAATCTAGTCCATTTCAGTTAGAGGCAATCCATAGGTGACACAATCATTTGCCCCAAATATGCCTGCAATTTGAAATTTTGTCCAGAAATGTGCCAGGGTGGGGAGGGGGAAGGCTGTGGGGTTCTGTGTGTTTGCATGCAGTCATAATAGGTAAGTCACAGGGGAGCTAACACAGCATCTTGTTGATTGCCTCATGAATTCTGTCCCAACACAGTGCTGATAGCTGCAGACTTTTCCTGAATCAGGAACTGCAGACAAGTAGCCACATTTCAGGGGAGGGCATATTTTTCCAGGGCCGCCTCAGTAGCTGATCAGCCCACGCCACTCATAGACATGCTGTTCAGTCACTGTATGTTTGAATACTTTTGTTGCATAAACTGCATGTTTCTCACCAGCTGCTTGGACTAACATCTCCCTTTGCCTGTTGGGCACTACAAGAACCATTACGCCCTCGAAAATGTGGAAGGCTTGAAATCCTAAAAAAATATTTGTAGCACAGCCATTGATGGCAGTCCCTGCCTCCCCCCAAACCCAAGTAATTCTGCAATTTTCTACCATCAAAAAAGTATCGTTGCATTTTTAACTTGCCATTGTGCCAGCAGTTCTTTCACTGCGATTAACCAGGCTGTGTCCAGGGAGCTGCAGTATATTGTGAGAATGATACTTCTGAGCACAGAAGTTCAGCTTGAAAAGTATCATTTTATGTCCTTGAAATTCCACAAGAATTTTTTCTGTGCTCCGGCAGTGAGCTAATAACCTTCTGTGTCTTATCCTGCTCCAGATCCCTTGGCCTCTGCTGGCTGCAGTACCTCCACAGCTCACCCCCCACCACAGCAGAAGCTTGGGCCAATGTACTTTCATGGATCGTTCTGAGAGGAAGCGTTTCCGTTATGAGCTTATGGGTGAAGTTCTGGAGAGGACCAACAAGCAAGTCCAGGACCAAAGACAGAGGGACTTGCGGCTAGAGGAGAGGCATGCCATAAGGCAAGAGAAAAGGCTGAGGCTGGCTGAGAAGTGTGAGAACATGGTTTCAGCATGAGAGCAGGCACTTGCTTCACAATTCCTGGAACAGGAATGGCAGCTAAGGGAGGAGGACAGAGCTCAGCAGAAAGAGCTGTTTGAGTGGTTCATATCAGTAAGAGTACTGGCTTCTGCTGCATCCCCCGCACCACAGCCTGAGTCCCCTGTGTGGCACCCCATGCTGCAGTCCAGAAGCAGCTTGGAAGACTCCATGGCTGGGTGGTACCTGCAGTTGGCCCCAGGAGTGGCTGGGCAGGGCAACCTTACCCATTCAGACCTCCATATTGATCCCTTCCCCTGTGGATGCCTCCATCTCCCTCCCCCAGTGCCGCGTAGATGGCAAACGGGGAAAGGAGAACAGGTGGCCAGGGGATGTGCCCATGGTAGGGTGTTTCTGTATTGTATGTGGTTTCACTGTTTGAACTTGTTCATGCATTTTGTTTTTATTTATTTTTTTTCTGTAAGGTTGTGTTGTTACCCGTGTTTTGGCATGGTACTGGCATCTATCCTGCCTGGGAATTGGTGAATGTTGTTCTATTCTAATACATGTTTATAAATAAGCTTTCTTGATTAAATAAACTTTTTCTATCACTGCTTCGCATCATAAGATATGTATTCAAAATAATAAAGGTAAACGCGACATCAGGGACAATTAGGAATTAATATGCAAAAACTATCCCTCAATATAGTTATTTAGCAATTCATACTTCAGTCACTTCCTTACATCAATCCATACTGTGAATAACCCCTCCCCCTCTCTTTCCCATTTCATAGGTGGTCATGTCATTCATAAGTACATTGTATGGCACTAAAATTCCACACCCCTCCCCAAGCACTGAGCCCCCAATAATTGAGCCCCTATACCATCCCCCCCCCCACACACACACACACCCAAGCACATTCCTAGAGGTACTATTCCCCCTCTTCCGTTGGCCCAGGCAAGCCCATAATGTGGGAGCACAAAGCATCCCTGACTTCTGTTGCCCCAGGTGCATCCAGCTCCAGCTGTGGTAGGTGCACTTTCTGGCTGAGGGTTCTGATTCAGTGGCCCCTCGCCATCATAGGTCCATACAGGGGGAAATGGCTCACCTCTGGCTTCACAAAGATTGTGAAGAGCACAGCAAGCCACAGTAATGCAGACAGTATTGATGACATTTGAATCAAAATGGGTCTGTAAACACGAGAGCCTACATAACAACGCAGTAGTACCCTTTGCAGTTTATGGGCTCCTTGAGGAGGGCGATCTGTGAGCCCGTGAGTCCCGTCAATGGCCCAGCAGAGTTTGGAAACCCCCTTCTACCAAAGCCAGCAGTTGCTTCAGCTACTTCTACGCCTGCCACTTTGGGGTAAACCACACACCTGACTGCCCCAGAAACCTCTGCCACCACTTTCCTCAAAGTCGACTTTCCAACACCAATCTGGTTTGCAACAGACCTGTAGCAGTCTGGGGTAGCCAGCTTCCAGGCGGCTATGTAAGCTTCTAGACTGGCAGGGGTGGCCTCATGCATGTGTCTTTATGCTGATGGGCCAGGACAAGCTGCTCACAAAGCTCCAGAAATGTAGCTGCTTCTTCATGCAAAAGTTCTGGTCCCACTGCTGGTCATGCCAGGTCTATATGGTGATGTGAGGGCTGTGAATACTGTATTGCTAGCGGTTACCAGTTACCACAACCACTCTTTCTAAGTAAGCACATTCTTTATTAAGATAAAAGCATTATAGAGAAAACAGATAAACTAGTGGTTCTCAAACTGTCAGTCGGGATCCCAAAGTGGGTCGCAACCTCATTTTAATGGAGTTGCCAGGGCTGACTTAAACTTGCTGGGGCCCAGGGCCAAAGCCCAAGTCCCAGGGCTTCAGCCCTGGGCGGCAGGGCTAAGGTTACAGGTCCCCTGCCTGGGGCTGAAACCCTTGGGCTTTGGCTTTGTCCCCCCAGCCTGGTACAGTGGGGCTTTGGCTTTGCTCCCTCCTCCTCCACCAGGTGGTGGGGCTTGGACTCAGGCTTTGTTCTTCCCTCCTGGGGTCCTGTAGTAATTTTTATTGTTAGAAGGGGGTTGCGGTGCAATGAAGTTTGAGAACCCCTGAGATAAACAATAAACCAGTTTAAACACCTACTAAACACACCAGAGGTCACTCACCAGTCTTATGGGGTCATAGGCCAAAGTTTTTCCAACCCTTCTGCAACAGTTGGGGCTCCCCCTTGGACGGAAGGTCCTGTCCATTTGCTGGATCATAAAGAAGGCCCTGAGTCAGTTTAAACCCAGCTGTGTGATAGCAAAAGTCCTTTTTTAAAATTATTTTTGGTTTTGGTCTGTTGGTATCTTGGAAATCCAGTTGAACCAGTATCTGCAAGCCTCCCCAGGGAGTGGTGGTACCTCTTCAAGTGTTTAAATCCCAAGTGATTCACTTTAATTACCCACCGCTGATTTTGGTTCTTGGGGGAACTGTGATAATCTTCCCTGCTGGACTTGCATACAATCCCTGGCCCGCCGTGATACATAAACTTAATACAATGCGGTCACCAAAGATATTGCATAGGATTGCAATGTCTGTCACCTCCCCAGTCAAGGATCAGGGCCTCGTGTTAGGTGTGTAGTTGAGTTTTGCTACCGTGACGTAAAAAACTGCATCTGCCTTGTCTCTACTAGGATTTCACAGTGAGACAAATCTCTCAAGTTAGCTTGCTTTCTGTTTTAAAAAATCCTTTTTTTTTTTTTTTTTTTTTAAAGTAGACACTGCTCTAACCAATGAACAGCTGGTGCCTGGTGACTTGAAGCCAGTGGACACAAACTATCATGTCCTTCACATGACTAAGAAGCAGATGGCTGAGGGCATTGCAGCCTTTTGGTCCCTTAGCCACTTCTCAGACCTGCCCTATTGAAGCTCATTCCTAGATTACGCCAAGGACTTGAGCACAACTAACAAGCTGTTCTGAAAATCCCATATGACCAAAAGTACGCTGAACCCTGTTGGCAGTTAGCAGCAGGTTTCTTGTACCTGTGTAAGCTTTTGAAAATTCTAGCATCAATCTATTTGGGCCCAGTCTTGGAAAGCCTTAGTCACACAACAAATGACTAAAGACAGTGGCACTATTCAGATGAGGAACTGCTACTTGCTTCAGAATTTAAGGATTGTACTCTTTATTTCAGTTTTCTCACATGTCAGAGGGGACAGGTGGGGGCAAAAAACCTAACTGGCTTCAATAGGGTTACCATATTTCAGCAAGCAAAAAAGAGGACGGGAGGAGCCCCGCCCTAGCCCTGCCCCCGTCCTGCCCTAGCCCCGCCCCACCCCTGCCCCTCCCACTTCCCGCCCCCCTCAAAACCCCCAACCCTCCCCCCCGCTCCTTGTCCCCTGACTGCCCCCTCCTGGGACCCCTGCCCCTAACTGCCCCCCAGGACTCCACCGCCTACCTAAGCCTCCCTGCCTCTTGTCCCCTGACTGCCCCCTCCTGAGACCCTCCCCCCATCCTAACTGGCCCCCTAGGATCCTACCCCCTACCTGTCCCCTGACTGCCCCAACCCTTATCCACACCCCCACCCCCAGACAGACCCCTGGGACTCCCACACCCCATCCAACCACTCCCCACCCCCTGACAGCCCCCCCAGAACTCCTGACCCATCTAAACCCCTCTGCTCCCTGTCCCCTGACTGCTCCGATCC
>NW_020664417.1:16290307-16297925 GCF_002925995.2 Terrapene triunguis | reverse complement strand
GATCTGCGAATGCAGGGAGGGAGGGAGTGATCTCCGCTACAGGGGAAGTGGAGGAGGGGCTCTCTCTGGCTGTCGGAGCCCCATGTAAGTGGCACCATCCGGCCGGCTGCCGTTAGCTGCGCGTGCTCTGCATGGGGGGGAAGTCCGGACATTTACAAATTCCCCCCGGACGCTATTTTTAGCTCAAAAAGCCGGACATGTCCAGGGGAATCCAGACGAATGGTAACCCTAGCTTCAAGACTGAGCTCGATAAATTTATAGAGGATGTTATGATGAGACTGCCTACAATGGCATGTAGCCGATCTGCGACTGCTAGTAGCAGATTCTCCAATGGGCTGCTGATGAGACATTAGATGGGGAGGGCTCTGCATTACTACAGAGAATTCTTTCCATACATGTCTGGCTAGTGGGTCTTGCCCACATGCTCAGGGTCTAACTGATTGTCATATTTGGGTTCAGGAAGGAATTTCCCCCTGGGTCAGATTGGCAGAGACCTTGGGAGTTTTTCGCCTTCCTCTGCAATGTGGGGTATGGGTCACTTGTGGGTTTAAACTAGTATAAATGGTGGATTCTGTGTAACTTGAAGTCTTTAAACCATAATTTGAGGACTTCAGTAACTCAGCGAGAGATTAGGGGTCTATTACCGAGGTGGGCGGGTGAGGTTCTGTGGCGTGCATGGTGCAAGAGGTCAGATTTGATGGTTGTGATGGTCCCTTCTGGCCTTAAAGTTTGAGTCACACCAGCAGAGAGTTTGGGCCGTTAAAGCCAGTTGAATTACACAAGCAGAGTGTTTGGCCCAATAATACTTATCATACAGGGATGTTGTAGAGAATAATTGTTTACAAACCAGTACTAAGTATTTATTATTTACTTTTGTTATATTTTATTATTTAAATAGAAACTTCCTATACTCCGTGATTGTGCTTTGCTGATTTGGAATCAAGGTAAAGCAGTAACAATAGGCTTCTATGGCTTGAAACAAATAGCATTTTGTTAAAGTCAGCAGCAATGAATACTCTGAAATATAAAGATCTCTGGCACGTGTACTTCCAGGACAATGAGAGAATATGGAGCAGGCAGATCGGGTTTGAATGGAAATCCATTACTGCTATAACACATGCAGGCGTGCTCTCCTTTTTCATCACCTCTTCTGTTTTCCCCCGTCCTTGTCTCCCTCAATCTCTTTGACAGTAGATCAGTTTCTTTGTTCCGCTTTAGGTAACAGAAAAAACATATTATTACTGTCATAAAAGGTCTTGGCACCATATTTTTGAGCATTAGCTCTTCAACAGTAAAAGAACCTCAAGGGTTTGACAGGCTCAGAATGTTTGTGTATTTAAGGGATATATCTGTGTTACATTGATATTGCACAATGATCCCCAGGACTTTATTTTATCTTTCCAAATGGACAAAGAAAGGAGCATTTACCTTCTTCCAGAAGCCCTCTATCTATTGAATACTGGATAATGAATATGTCTTCAGTGCGTGTAATTGAACCAAGTCACACAGCTGACTGTTTTCATGAAAGTGGGCTAATCAAAAGGTAAGAAGTATTAGTTGCCTGATAGTCCAGGCACCTCATGGGAGGGTCTAGCAAGGTGGTGGTTTGTTTGTTTGTTTGGCTTTTTTTATTTGGTTTTATTTAAATCTCTAAGAACATTTAGACAAAAATGAGGATAGCCTCAGGAGCATTTGAATATAGACAGTGTTAGGAGAAATATACAAAACACATTTTCAAGGAAGCTGAAAATGCCTTAAATGACAAAGTAATTTGCCTGCCATTTGCACTAAAAGGGGTTTATTCTGGTTCGCTTGCTGTTATAAATAGTTGTTCTTTCTTTTTATGTGATGTCATAACATCTTAATTTAGCATTATTATATACTAACACAAACTTAGTCATGTATAGCTATTCTGAAATTCTTACTGTAAAAAGAGCAGTAACTCAAGTTGGATTGTGTTTTCTATAATCTGCATTTCCAATTCAAGTGTCTGAAAGGTTTAGAAGCATTGTACATAATCTTAAAGAAAATTAATGTATTCTCTGAACCATTCAGTCATGAAACATACTGTGACGGGATCCCCCCAGCGTGCAGTTTGGGACTGTGGGACTTCTGTGCTCCCTTAACTCTCTCCAGCCTGGGCTGTCTCTTACAATGCCTTGCTAGTGACTAGCCGCAAGCCCCTCCAGGTGCTGTGATCACTCAGCACAACAGCATGTGGAGCCCCACACTCAGCTATATTGCATGAATGCTCCCAGAGCCACTCATGAATCACACAGAGAAAGGCACCAGCCAAATTTCTCTCCCCCTCCCAGCTCCCAGTACTGTACCTCAGGAATATATTGCAGAGTGCAGAGTGCGCAGTGCAAGGCTCCTTTCTTCCCCAACCAATTGGGAGATGAACTGGGAGAAAGAGGCCAGCATAAAGGCTGCGTTCTCCCTCAGAGCAAGGGCAGATGCTTGCAGGAGAAGGCTGGCCTACTGAAGCCTCTAAACTGGAAGGTTAATTGGCGAGGCTGTTCAGATGAAGGGAGCTGGCAGAAGTCTTGCAGCTGACTATTCCAAGGCAAAAGGCCTGAGACACAAACCCCCAGCTCCAGGAAGAGGGCTGAGGGAGAACTGGTTGGAGGAGGGACATATCGACTGCTCTAAAGGTGATAGACAGAGAATGTCTTGTAATAGAACTCAGCTGCTTCAGAGAAGGGCTGGGAACAGTGCTCAAGAAAGCTCCTTCATAGCTGTCTAAGGAGAAGCTGTGAGGAACCATAGATGCACATGGGGATAGCATTGAAGACCTGATGAAAACATTGACAAACAGGATACAGGTAGGTGCATCTCAGAAGTGGCAGAGGGATCAAAGGAACACTCTCTTTATCTGCCATAGGGTCCCTGGACTGTAACCCAAAGGAGAGGGCAGTCCTGGGTTTCTTTATCTCTTCCCCAGACCAAGAAGGGTGTACATGGGTGTTGAGGAAAAAATTCCGTGTTCCAGATAGATATTGGGAGATGACCTTTTCTTTCCCTCTTGGAGGAGGAATGGATTGAGTAGTGACCTTGCAGGAGGGCTAGGCCAGAAAAAACAACAGATCAGCTAATGGGGATGCTAAACTGAAAAGAGAAGTCCTGAAACACTGCGCCTGAGCACTTGGAAGTGCTCTGGAGGTGAGAGGCTTGTCTACAGGTGGTTTGTAGTTTTACATTGCAGTCATTCTCTCTCCTTGTCTTGTCCTTATGGCGAAAGCACTATAATGAATATTAAAGGGGCTCTTTGGTGAGACTGACACCAACAATATCTGTTTCTCGCTGGCACTGTTGTTTGCAGGCTAGCTTCCAAGTATCACCAATGTGGGTTATATTAAATTGAATCCCAGCAGGAAGTTACTGCTGCTGTGGAAAGTACTGCTAACTACACTACACATACACTGCTCCTTTTTTCACCTAAGGGGTGAAAAAAAGATTAATTTGCACGTTTGAGTCAAATTTCAATGCCATTGTATGCAAGTGGGTTTGAAATTGGGCAAAATGAATTTATCATCCCTAGTTTTCAGATTTTTTTTTTTTTTTAAAGTCAGGATGCACATTGTGAAAATTGATGAATCGTGGACAAATAAGATTTTTAAAGCTAGAAGGGAACATTAGATCATCTAGTCTGTCCTCCTGTGCTTTTTCCCCTGTACTGAGCCTAACACAAGTTACTGGGCTATCTTCCAGAAAGGTGTCCAGTTTTGATTTGAAGGCTCCAAGAGATGGGGAATCCATCTCTTCCCTTGGTAGTATGTACTGGTGGTTTTTCACCCTCACTTTTTTCTTTTGTTTTAAAAGTGCCTTATTTCTAATTTTGAATTTGTCTGGCTTCAGCTTCCAACCACTGGTTCTTGTTATGCCTTTCTCTGCTAGATTAAAGAGCCCTTTAGAACCTGGCATTTTCTTCCCATAAAAATACTATACACTATAATCAGTAATCTGTACACTGTAATCTGTTTTCTTGTGGATAGGCTAAACAGACTGAGTGCTGTGTCCCTCACTGAAAGGCATGTGTCCAGCCCTCAGATGACTTTTGTGGCTCTTCTTCTGCACCACCTCCAGTTTTTCAACATCCTTTCTAAAATGGACGCCTGGTCTGTATGCAGTATTCCAGTATTGGTCTCACCAGTGCCATATACAAAGGCAAAATCTGGAGATTGCATTAGCCCTTCTTGGCACACCATGAGCTCCCAATGCAATGCTGAGTTTTTGGTTCATTATGACCACTTAAATACTTCGGTCATTGCTTTACAGGATATAGTCTCCCATTCTGTAGATATGGCCTTCATTCTTTCTTCCTATATGTATAATTTTTAGGGCTGTCGATTAATCGCAATTAACTCATGCGATTAACTCAAAATTAATCATGATTAATCACAGTTTTAACTGCACTGTTGAACAACAGAATACCAATTGAAATTTATTCAATGTTTTGGATTTTTTTCTACATTTTCATAAATATTGTATTCTGTGTTGTAATTTAAATTGAAGTGTGTATTATTTTTGATTACAAATATTTACACTGTAAAAATAAGCAAAAGAAATAGTATTTTTCAATTCACCTCATACAAGTACTGTAATGCAATCTCTTTGTCGTGAAAGTGCAACTTACAAATGTAGATTTTTTTTGTTTTGTTACATAACTGCACTCAAAAACAGAACAGTGTAAAACTTCAGAGTCTACAAGTCCACTTAGTCCTACTTCTTGTTTAGCCAATCGCTAAGACAAACGAGTTTGTTTATATTTACACAAGATAATCCTGCCCTGTTCTTATTTACAGTGTCACCAGAAAGTGAGAACAGGCATTTGCATGGCATTTTTGTAGCTGGCTGTAATAGGTCCCCTGCCTGGCCTTCTTCCTGGGGCCCACTGGCTGCCCCAATAACGCACAGAGGCTTCTCCTTCTACAGCACCCGTGGCTTTATTTACAGACTTCTCCCACCACCAGTGACATACTATATACAGTTTGCAGGCCTTACAATCTCCACTTCCACCCAGAGCCTGCCCTCAGCCCGGAGACTGACCTTCCCCTGGCCATTCCCCCTTCCTTCTGGCTGCCAGCCAGCCTTTATAGCCCTTGAACCCTCAGGCCCACAGGTGCAGCCAATTCTAAAGGCCAGGCACCAGACTTCTCCCCAGCCCCAATCTATTTCCCCTGATTGGGGCTGGCTGAGCAGGGGCTAATTAGGTGCCTCTGCACCAGCACCCTGCTACACACCTCCACCCTTAAGCTGGTGCCAGGCCTGGTCTTCCTCGGCCTCGCTTTCCTCGTCCGGGGATTTTACCCTGGGGTTGGGCCTCCTGCCCAGCTGAGGGATCCCCAGGCACCACCCCATGGGGCTTTGGTATGCCCCACCCACAACGCTTTCCCCTTCAAAGCCGGCCGGAGAGAAGCGGTGCTTTGAAGGGGAAAGTGACGCTTCTCTCCGGCCACTGGCTGCGCGGCTGCCCTGCTCCTCCTGAGTCCTCCGGCCCGTGCTCGCAGGGCTGCATTCCGAAAGGCTCTTTAGAGCTGCAGGCCAGGGCCCCGGAGCCCCCTTAGCCCAGGGCCCTGCAGCCCCTAAAGCCCCTGTGTTCCGGGTGGCCCTGCCTGCGGGGGGGAGGGGGAGGAGGGGAGAGAGGCAGCTCCCAGAATCGCGGCCATGGGGGCGGTGCCGCACTGCGCAGAGCCACCTGCACACCCCCTGCACCAAACAGAAGCTGCCCCAGGTAAGTGCTCTGCACCTCCTGCCTGCCCCAGCCCTGAGCCCCCTCCTGCACCCTAACTCCCTCCCAGCCCCTGCACCCCTAGCCCTGAGCCCCGGGGGAAGCCAGGGACACTTCCCCACCACAGTACAGTACTGTACAATATATAATGTCTCTTGTCTGCCCCAAAAAAGTTTCCTTGAAACCTAACCCCCCGCATTTACATTAAATCTTATGGGAAAATTGTATTCGTTTAACATTGTTTCACTTAAAGTCGCATTTTTCAGGAACATAACTACAACGTTAAGTGAGGAATTACTGTACTATGTTGGCAAGAGATGCTCTCCTACTGACATAGCTACCGCCGCTCGTTGGAGGTGGTTTAATTATGTTGACAAGAGAGCTGTCTCCCATTGACATAGAGCGTCTACACGAGTGATCTTACAGTGGCACAGCAGAAGTAAACTAAATATCAGGGGAGAACTCTTTTTGAACCAACCCTCATTGGTAGCTTCTGGTGCTATTACTGCTCTTTTCCCGCATGGGCTCCTCTCACCATGGCAGCCAACAAAGGGGAGGGGAAGGAGCATACGGAGTGGGAGTGAAGCAACAAGAAGAAAGGGGAAGTTGAGGTTGCAGCCAGGGTGGCCAGAAGGGTTTTAGAGGTAGTCTGACCTGCATTAACTAGATTGAAAATGTTGTTTAAAAACTGAATTCTTTAATTTTTAAATAAGATTTCTGCACATGAATCAACTTTGTATTGCTCAGAAAGTTCCTAATGACTGTAGCACCCAGGGGCCAAATCTTATTTGCTTTGCTCATGCTAGCAGCCTCACTGATTTTAGTGGTCCCACTGCTTTCAGTGTCATCTTTTATCTCCTCTGAGTAGCATGAGTAAAGTAAACAGGATGTGGCCTCCTAGTAAAAATATGTTGTTTCTGACTACATATTGAGCTGCAAAGCCAATATTAATTTGCATACTAAGGGATACATTTTTATATTTGAATTTTTCTCATCCTTAATTCCTGTTTCCTTGGTTTTTTTCATTGTCAATAATTTTTTTCATAAAAATCAAATGGAAAAAGACAAATTTAATCATAATAAACAAGATATAATTTTGTATAACAGATTTGTTAATGCAACAACACAATAAAGCTGAACATTGCCAGTACTGATTTTGCTTCTGAATTTTCAGTAGCTTGTTGCACTCATAAGGGTTGCATTTTTACCAAATTCAGCCCTATCGTATACATATTTCCAGTGTGTGGATTTGAAGGTGGAGGGATTTGCAGGTGCGTGGTTAGTGCTCAACCAATAGCTAGCCTAGTATTCGAAGTAACACACAATCAATACTTCAAGGGAAATTTTACTCTTTTTTTTTTTCTAATCCTAGTTGACAGTTCCCAATACAATATATAAAAAAATATTCTTACTCAAGACCTGATTGTGTTCATGAAGTCAGTCACTTCTTATCTTTGGAAGCTTGTGTGTTTGGCTAAGGCATACAGCTATAGATTCATGTTGCGTAGCACAATGCATATAGGAGCTGGCATATAGAGCCTAATGTATAGAGCCTAATGCATGACAGAAGCTGGGTCTACACTACAGCGGGGGTCCGACCTAAGATACGCAACTTCAGCTACGTGAATACCGTAGCTGAAGTTGCGTATTTTAGGTCGGCTTACCTGGCAGTGAGGACGCGGGAAAGTCGACCGCTGCCGCCGACTCCGCTGCCGCCTCTTGCCGAGGTGGATTTCTGGAGTCGACGGCAGAGCGATCAGGGATCGATTTTACCGCGTCTTCACTAGACGCGGTAAGTCGATCCCCGATAGACCGATTGCTACCCGCCGGATCGGCGGGTAGTGAAGACATGCCCTAAGGCTACGTCTTCACTACGGGGAGGGGGTC
>NW_020664417.1:16286509-16290207 GCF_002925995.2 Terrapene triunguis | reverse complement strand
TGCTTATGACACCAAGAGGGGTCTTAGGGCAGGTCTTCACTACGGGGAGGGGGTCGATTTAAGATACGCAAATTCAGCTACGCGAATAGCGTAGCTGAATTCGACGTATCGCAGCCGACTTACCCCGCTGTGAGGACGGCGGCAAAATCGACCTCCGCGGCTTCCCGTCGACGGCTCTTACTCCCACCTTCGCTGGTGGAGTAAGAGCGTCGATTTGGGGATCGATTGTCGCGTCCTGACGGGACGCGATAAATCGATCCCCGAGAGGTCAATTTCTACCCGCCGATTCAGGCGGGTAGTGTAGACCTAGCCTAAGATTATCCAGAACTCCCTGGCTGCAGGTATTTGCATTTGAACATTTTCACTTAATGGAGAAATGTGTCCAGATAACTTTCGTTAGAAAAGGATGTGGAGGGCAATTTATTGTACCTTAGATGTTGAATATCACATGGACTTCAGTTAAGTGATTTTTCAGACAAGACAAAGTGAACAAGTGAGATGCTGTGCTAAAAATGCCCTCTTTGGGCCAAACCACCATCAGAAAATGCAGTAGACATGCAACTCTAGAATTAAATGTGTTTGGATTATTTTTATAGTGAAATTTTACTGTCAGATCCATACATGTTTATCTCTGAAAACTGATTAGCATGAGGCCTTTTGTGAGGATTCCATCTTTAGGATTCTTCCATACTCCCAAGCATTTATTTCAATAAGATAAAACCTGTATTAAAAGTGCCATAAAATAGCAATGAAAGCAAAACTCCAAAGAGTGAAGTGTGCCACAGCAAGACTGAATGTCCGTTAGAGCTGGTTGGGTGTTTTGAAATGACTTTTTGATGGAAAATACAGTTTCCACAAATCAAAATTTTCCATGAGAAAATTTCAATTTTACAAAAAAAGTCAAAACAAAGTATTTAATTCCAAGTCAGTTCATCATGAAACTTCATCTGCCTAAAGTGCTGCAGTGCCTCATTGGAGTTGTAGTTTGGGTATCTCCTGCCCTCATTTTCTCCTATGGGCCGGAATCGTTGGCCTGACTCCATCTCTCATGATTAAGGCTATGTTTTAGTCACAGGTATTTTTAGGAAAAGTCATGGACAGGTCACAGGCAGTACACAAAAATTCATGGCCCGTGACCTGTCCATGACTTTTACTATATACCAGGGGTCGGCAACGTTCGGCGCGCGGCTCGCCAGGGTAAGCACCCTGGCGGGCCGGGCCAGTTTTATTTACCTGCTGACGCGGCAGGTTCGGCCGATCGCGGCCCCCACTGGCCGCGGTTCGCCGTTCCGGGCCAATGGGGGCGGCGAGAAGCGGCGCGGGCGAGCGATGTGCTGGCGAACGTTGCCAACCCCTGCTATATACCCTTAGCTAACATGTGGGCCTAGGGGGCCATGGGTGCTCTGGGGGAGTGGGCCATCCGGGGGGGCTCTGCGCGCTGCTCCTGCCACAAGTGCTGGCTTCACAGCTCCCACTGGCCGGGAACCACAGCCAATGGGAGCTTCAGGGGCGGCGCCTGTGGGCACAGGCAGTGCGCGGAGCCCCTGGCCCCTCCACCTAGGAGCTGCAGGGACATGCCAGTGGGAGCTGGGGAATTCCTCCCTCCCCCAAGGTAAGTACTGTACCCCAACCCCCTGCCCCAGTCCTGAGCCCCCTCCCACACACCCACATTTCTGCTGCTGGCCCAGGTGAGCCAGCACCGACCACTGCAAAAGTTACAGAGGTCACAGAAAGTCATGGAATCTGCAGGTCTAGATGTAAAAATGCCAGAGATCTGTCTATGTTAGGGCTCTTGATCTTACTTCCATGGTAGTGCAACAATGAGGGATTTCCCCAAAAATTGCCAATGTAGATAAGGGCTTAGAAAATAGGATCCAGACCCTATCACCGTCACCAGAAAAAAACTGATCAAATATCACCACTTCTCTCCCCCCCACCCCTTTGTCCCTGCAAGGAATGAGGGCCAGCAAGCAACCCCAAACTGTCTGGGTTGGATCTAGCAGAATCAGGTGTTGGGTTTCTCCATTGCTGATGAGGCACAGCTTGTTTCTGTCCACTGCTCATATGGTCTTGGGTAAGAGTAAGAACAGAACTTGAATAACTTCCCCAACATCCACTTGCACAAGTGAAAAATGCCTGCACTGTCACTCTCCCAAAACCACACCCCCACATCCACACATTTTACTACATTGATAATTGTTCACTCTGTCAGAAATCATCTCTGGCCCAATCCGTTCTTATCCCCAAAATCAACTGAATAAATCACTTCCTTCTCTACTCAGTTCTTACTAGCAATTCTTGCCCCATCAGCAAAATCAGCTCTGTTCTCCTGCACTCCGCCATCTCCTTTTGGGGGGCAGGGCTTCACTGCTGCTGCTAGCCTCAGTCCTGAGCACCCCAGTTCCTCTGGGATGACCCTCTGCTTCTCACTCCTTCTCTCACTCTTAAAGGAGCGGTGGCTCCCCCTCCCATTCTATGAAAATAGCAGCGCTAGCCACTCATGTCTCTCACTGTCTTCTCCCATCCTGTTAGAGGAGCAGCAGTGCTTGCTCCTTGCCTCCATCTCCGCACTTGAGAATGCATACCTCTGCCTCCTGGTTGGGGCCATTCCATACCCGCCTCCTGCCCCACATGTTTTGCTGCTTATGTAGACCTGCATGGAGTCCAAGACATGCCTTGGAATCAGATATTCCTGTGTTATATTCCTAGCTGTGCCACTCTTCTCTGTGTGGCCTTGGGCAAGTCACTCAACCCCTCTGCCTTAATTTTCCTGTTTGCGAAATGGGGATAAAAATATTTATCTAGTATAGCAGTGCTGTGTGTTTTTACTGTACTATGAAGATGTAAAGTTAAATTTGCCTCAGCATAGCTACACTGAAGTCAATCGAGTTGTTTCTGCTTAGACTAGAGCTGATTATGACCCGTCATGTTGAATAGATATATTTTAATAATAAATGATACATTATTCTTTTAGCAATTTTGTGTTTTACTATTAAGTTGAGCATGCCATAGTTGTAAAGTCTCTATAAAGGGTGCTATCAATGGCAAGATCAAACTGTATAGATTGCAATCTGAAGACTTTTCTCAAAGTCAAACTTGAGTCTCAGAATTTAAGCTGGGAGTAGAATAGCAAAAGAATTTATAGTGGTAGTAAATTGTTCCATTAAAGGTGTGTATAGATTAGAAAACAAAGGAGAGTTCTAGAGTGATCATCAGGGTAAATTACTAGCACTTCACTGCTATGATAGCAACTATGGAAAGATTTTAATGGAGTCTGATGGAACCTTTAACTCCTAGATGTTTACAGCACCTTTTATGGCATTTGTAATCTGATAAAAAATAAATAACAGAATTACAGTTCATTGGTATGGTAGTTAGTTGAACTAACTAAAGGATTGAAGTTCTTTGTGGAAAACAAAGTCCAGGAAAAATGTACTTCTTCCACTGGGCACTGGTTTTGTTTTGTTGTTTTGCCACAGTTTATTGGCAAGACTGACATTGATTAAAGCAACACATGCAGAAATGTCTTTGTCCTTCTAAACAGTGGCTTAGACTGTGCCTCATTGGAAAGATCACAGCCAGCACATCTTGTCTCTGTCTAATCATAACATTGAAAGAAATCTAATTAGCCAACAATGGGCCCACTGGAGGTTTTTATTGTTAATTTAATGACCAAGTAGAAAAATGTCATTTCAGTT
>NW_020664417.1:16196856-16286109 GCF_002925995.2 Terrapene triunguis | reverse complement strand
TTTTTATTGTTAATTTAATGACCAAGTAGAAAAATGTCATTTCAGTTGCTTAATATTGTAGCCAGTCATTAAATGACCAGTAAAGAAGAGCTCCATTGATATGAATTATCCTATTAAACACTTATGCTGCTGGAGTGAAAAGTGGTTCATGGCAAAAGGATCGAAACCTATAGCAAATTAATAAAGTAAGTAATAGATTTTCCCCCTTAAAGGACTAACTTCCTAAGAATGTATCACCTAACTGTGCACTGGTTCCTGCATTTTCAGGAGAAAGCACTGGAAGAGGGGCAAGGGACCAAGGAGATAAAAGCTGAAAGGAGGGTCAAAGAGGAATGAGGGAGAGAGCATAAGTGAAGGGATTTTTCTTTTAGTTTTTTAAAAAACAAAAAAATTTAAATGGAGAACTCCTCCATCACTGCAAGACAAAGGCTGTGGATTTAAATAGAAAAAAGTTCCTGTTCTCATAACATTAGTGCCATATCTATACCACAGACTTTGGTCAGTGCAAGTTAAGTCTGCATTCAGCCACCGAAGTTTGTACATTACTCAAGCACGTGTATGTTTAACTGCTTGTGTCAAAGCTGTGCGTACTCATTCATTGTGCTTGTGTTGATGCAATGTGCAGTGCGCCATGGGCAGGTGTCCCCGTGTGCCAAGTGCCACTGTCCAGCAAAATACCTTTTGGGAAACTTTTGCTATGGGATAGGGGATCTCTGGGAGCTAGGAGTCAAGTTCCCAGCATGCAGCCTTCTCCATCCCATAATGTTATCCATATCCCAAACTTTTCATACATTATTTTTTTAAATCCCGCAAACCCACATGGCACTTTTTGGTGTCCACCTTCTCTGAGAGAATCATGGAGCCTGCAGAGCTCTGTACTAACCTCATGAACATTGCAATATAGGATACCCTGTTCTCCTGTATTGGCAAAGTCTCAGGAAGTACAACAATGAGGGACATGACTACTTCTTCAAGGACCATTTGCTAAGGGACATAGTGAAAAACAATTCAAACTTGTTCGTGGTATTCACAGAGCAGGTCCAGACAGAGGGCCGCTTCTGGGCCTGAGAAATGAGCATTGACTCATTACTTTTCTATGGTTATTCAAGCACTAGTGACTCATCAGGGATGCTTCACTGACATCAGTGTGGGCTGATCAGGGAAGATGAATGATGCTTGAATCTTTAAGAACACAAGACTGTTCAGAAAGCTGCAAGCCGGGACTTTCCCAATCAGCTGATTCTATGGGTGATATTGAAATAACCATAGTGATTCTGGGGAACCCAGCCTATTCCTTGCTCCCCTAGTTGATGAAGCCATACACTGGCCACTTTGACAGCACCAAGGAAAGATTCAACTACCAGTACAGCAGATGCAGAATGACAGCTGAATGTGCTTTTGATAGATTGAAGGGATGCTCACTAAACTGGATCCCAGGGAGAAAAATATCCCAATGGTTATAGCTGCCAGTTGTATCTGGCATAATATCTGTGAGGCAAGGGAGGAAAACCTGCCACTAGGTTGGAGGTCAGAGGGGGAGCGACCTGTGTGCTGACTTTGAACAGGCAGACACAATTCCATTGCAGTACCCCAACATGGAGCTATGTATTTGAGGGAGACTTTGAAAGAGCACTCTAGCAGTCAGCCACAGTATTGTTCTGTGCTGGACTGTGCTCTGGACCCAGAGCTTTGGGTGCTGCAAAGAATTGTATAGTGCTTGCAGGACATTTATAAATATGACTGGTTATTTTTCTGACTTTATGGATTATGTGGTGCTTGCTGTACATTTTCAAGTACTGTGTGCTTTGAGTACCACAATGCATTCTGAAATATATTGTGAACTAATAAAGATAATTGTATTTTCCAAAAATAGAAATTTATTGAGTGGGAAAAACAGTGCAGAAAAACAATTTGCAGAGAACTGCAGGCAACGTAATACAAATTTTTAATATATAAATTAACAGAGTGGAACTTTAAAATTGGAAAGGCAGCAAACGTTTCTGTCCATTTCAGTGCACAAATGTAGCCTGTTGTGGTTACACGTACACGAGGCATAGTTCTCACAGGTCAGTGTGTGTGAAGCTGTGGTTTTCCTTGCTGTTTCCCAATGTGGAGTGGTGGGGGTAAGGATGCAGCCCATGATACCACATGGTATGTTGGGGGATATAAGGAGCTAAGTTCCCTTTTAAGTTGCATGGCCATGCAGTAGCCTATTTAGGACACTGAAGGAACTCGCCCATTGACCTGCCATGGCCGAGGGAGGGGCACTCCTCCCCTGACCCCCACCTAGCCTGGCCCCCAACCTGCCGGGGCGCCTCTCCCTTGTCCCCAACTTTGCTGCAGCGTGGCCCAGGCCAGCCCCAAGCACGGCCAGAGTGGCCCGGACCCAGCCACAGATGGTTGCCCAGACCTGCTGGGGCGGTGTGGCCGGATTGGGCCAGTCGCGGTTGGGCTGGGGCGGCCCGGCCCCAGCTGCGGAGCACAGACCTGCTGGGGCAGCGCAGCTGGAGCGGCCCAGACCCAGGCGAGGCCAAGGCGACGTGGCCGGAGTGGCACGGCCCCAGATGTGGCCAGGGTGGCCCGGCCAGAGCGGCCTGGACCTGCTGGGGCTGGGGGAGGGGCGCCTATCCTGCAGCCCCAACCCCAGAGCTGCCACAGCGTGTAGAGGTGCTTCTCCACCGCCAGCACAGGTGGTGCTGCTGCGGGGAAAGAGAGCTGGGCAGAGTCCTCTCTCCCTGCTGTATCCCCTGAGCACCCTCCTGCACCCCAAATCCCTCATCCCTGGCCCCACCCCAGAGCCCTCACCCCCTGCACCCCAACCCTCTGCCCCAGCCCTGAGCCCCTCATCTGTAGCCCCACCCCAGAGCTCACACCCCCAGCCGGAGCCCTCACTCCCCTGCACCCAGCCCTCTGCCCCAGTCCTGAACCCCACATCCCTGGCCCCATCCCAGAGCCTGCACCCCCAGACAGAGTCCTGACACCCCTGCACCCCAACTCTCTGCCCCAGCCCTGAACTCCCTCCCACACGCCGAACCCCTCGGCCCCACCCCATGAATTTTATTATGTGCACCAATTTGAAGGTGATGTGTGACACATCACCTCATTATTGGTGCACATAACAAAATTCATACCGCACATGGGTGGGAAAAACTAGGGGGAACACTGGTAGGGAGCAATGACTAGAGAGTTCTCCAAGGACTGCTAAGGGTGGAGAGTCTGGGATTCCTGGACCTAGGTCAACCAGGGTCTGGAGCATTTCAGTTACTGCCTGAGAAGCCCCATTATGTCCTGATGCATTTCTCTCTCCTTGTTCTGCTGGGACTCCTCATCCTTGCTCTTGTCCTCTCTTTCCTTCTCCGTGCTATCAGTCATATTGGCCCTCCAAGCCTTTTGTTCGCAGTTGGATGCAGCACTGCCTTGCAAGATCTTGGTGAGCATGTCTTTCCTACTCCTCTTCTTTCTTCTCCTCATCAGGGTCAGGCATTCCACTAGTGGGGAGAGGGCACCCGTTTAGGCTACCATGTCAAATGCTGCTGATAAAAAGAGACAGAGGTACCACTGGATTCACAGTCACAATGGAAAAGGAGAGTAGGGTTTCAAAACTCCTTCCCTTCTTCCCATATGAGTATAGGGTAGGGTGGGGTGACTTTGATCCTTATTCATGGGTACAAGTATAGGGCAGTGGTACTGAATATTGGCACTGTTTCCACAAGCGGTGGTGGTTTTAGCTGATATCTCACTCCTGAGGGTAACAGGCACAGAGCACACAGCTGCTACTACTGTCTCAAAGCTGCCAGGCTCAAATGCCAGTAGCTTGTTGACTGCAATGGTGTCAGCCAAACTCACTGCAGAGTACCGTGCAAAAATGTCCTACGGCAAAGGAGAAAATAAGGCAGCCATCTCTAGAAACCTTTGGGAGAAGATTGCAGAGTATTTCCATGGAGGTTTTTCATCCATATCTCTCAGGAGGATAAAAGGGACTAGGGTGACCAGACAGCAATTGTGAAAAATTGGGATGGGGGTTGGGGGTAATAGGAGCCTATATAAGAAAAAGACCCAAAAATTGAGACTGTCCCTATAAAATCGGGACAGCTTGTCACCCTAAAAGGGACAACCCTATGTACATAAACTGCTCCTCATGACCCTCCTACCTAACCCAACAGGGGAATAAAAATCAGATGCCAGGTCAACCTCTGTTTGTTGTATCTCCACCTCGTTTTGTATGAGTAAAACAAGCAAAAGTCGATTTCTGTGTTGTGTTAATTGGGAATGGGCAAGGCACCCTTACAACTTAAATGTAAGGAAAACTGCATGCATACACTTACTTGATGTCCCTTCCCCTTCATTTGAGTCATCCATGCTCAGCTGGCAAGGCTGGCTACGCTGTGGCAGAATCTTGAACAGGTCCTGGCTCATGACATGGCTGAAGCCACTCTCCATATCTCCCTCCTCCTCCCACACACACTTCATACCAGGGATCTCTGTCTTGGGCTCCTCTAATTGGTTCACAGTGGCCTTTGTGGTGCTGGTGAGGTCTCTGCCAAGTATGGTATGGCGCATGTTGTAAAAGCAGCAGATTTACAGGGCATCCTCTTGCAGTTCCTTTGCTTTCACACAGCACTCCTGCTGATCCCAATCTGTACCCGTTTGCCTGCATCCCCATCCAATATATTTATAGATGTCCACATTTCTATGGCTGGTCCATAGCTGTGCTTGCACAGCCTCTTCTCCCCTCAGGCCCAGGAGATCCAATACTTCCTGTCTACTCCAGGCAGAAGTGCATCTAGCACAGGGATGGGCAAACTACGGCCCGCAGGCCACATCTGGCCCACAGGACCGTCCTGCCTGGCCCCCGAGCTCCTGGCCCGAGAGGCTAGCCCCCGGCCCCTCCCCTGCTGTCCCCCCCGCCCCCGCAGCCTCAGCTTGCTCGCTCCGCCATCAGCACAATGCTCTGGGTGGCTGGGCTGTTAGCTCCTGAGGCAGCGCAGCTGCAGAGCCAGGCCTGACCCGGTGCTCTGAGGTGCGTGGTGGTGGCAGCGGTGGTGGCTGTAGTGCTGCCAGCCACTGGTGCTCCAAGCAGCGTGCTAAGGGGGCAGGGAGCGGGGGGGTTGGATAGAGGGCAGGGGAGTTCGGGGTGGTGGTCGGGAGCGGGGGTGTGGATGGTGGTTGGGGGGGAAACAGGGGGTTGAATGCGGGCAGGAGTCCTGGGGGCAGTCAGGAAGGAGGGGGGATTGGATGGGGCGGCAGGGGGCAGTCAGGGACAGGGGTTCTGGAGGCACTCAGGGGACAGGGAGCGGGGGGATTGGATGAGGCAGGGGTCCTGGGGGGCCATCAGGAATGAGAGGAGGGGCGGCGGGTGTCCGGGGGCAGTCAGGACAGGGAGCGGGGGGGTGTGGTTGGGGCCGGGATCCCAGAGGGGCCGTTGGGGGACAGGGGAGGATGGATGAGGCAGGAGTCCCGGGCGGGGGACGGGACAGATAGGAGGTGGGGGCCTGGCTACAACCGGACCTCCATACAATTTATGAAACCCGATGCGGTCCTCGGGCGAAAAAGTTTGCCCGCCCCTGGTCTAGCATGTGTGGAGCTGGCATGGGCAGTTGTATGCAACAAGGGAGAGCTGCTAGGTGTGCTTGCCAAGCTGGGCAATCAGGAAAAGTTATTTAAAAATACACGGGAGTACGGGGGGAATGTTAAAGGGGATGGGGAGTAGCTTCTGGTCTGTGTGATCCCTGTGCAGTTGACTTTTAAAATTGTGACCAGAGTGGTCACAGTCTCAGGGAATGCGACATTGTGGGACAGCTACTGGAGGACTGTTAGGATCGACATAGCTCACATAGTGTCTACACTCGCACTGTGTCAACCTCAGTAGGTTGGCTATGGCCCAATGCTGTTTAGGCAGGTGGCTTTACTGTGTGTCTGTAACAGTGCACTTGTGTCAGTGAGAGACAAACTTGAGTGTAGATGCATACAGAAATGGGTCGACTCAAGATGACTTGCATCAACCTTACTTGGTAGTGTGGGCCAGGCCCTAAGTCTCGCACAGATCTGGTATGTCACATTTTAATGTCTCTGTAGCAAGGCAGTCTGGCTCCCCGCCATCCCGGAGGGGGACGAGCCTCTCTGGACACCAAAGTGGGCGGCGCCAGCAAACCCTGCACCCGCCTCTCAGAGGTCAAGGTGCAGGACAGGAACTATAAAAGCCCGACCCCAGAGCTCACTTGGAACTCAGCCACCGGAGCAACCAGACGCCTGTGGCGTAGCTCCCGGTGGGGAGACCACGGCGACGGGCGGCTGACCTGAGGACTGGCCAGACCAGCCAACGCCTGATGCTAGCCCGAGCCCAGAGACGCTGCTTGCCCGTTACCCCGAGGAACTGCCACGCCTACCGTTTGCCAGTTACCCCGAGGAGCTGCCAAACCAACCGCTCGCCAGCTACCCCAAGGAGCTCATGGTGTGTGACCCCGTGGAGGATGCCGTCCGGACCCAGGTACCTCTAGAGGGGGAGGTAGGAAGTAGCCCGGGGGCAGCCGACCCGAGTCTGGCTGCAACACTGCCAGAGCCAATGTCCGTGTGTTGCTGTCAGGATCCCCACTAACACAGCAGTTGGCCGTCTGCCGCTGCTAGGACCCCGGGCTGGGACGCAGTGGAGTGGGTGGGCCTGTGTCCGTCCCCCCCCCCGCCACCCACCTCGCAGGTGGCAGTCTCCCCCTCTCCCTGGCTGCTCAAAGCCAGGAGCCTGGGGTTTGCTGTTCAACTGTTTGCTCAGCCCCTGCCTGAGGGCCTGAGCTACTGACTGTACCTGAGGAGTAAGTTCATGGCCAGATTTGGAAAAATTGTTTGAATAGTAATAAAGTTACGCTGCCTGCCTTTAAGGCTGTATTAACTTTTTCCAGCTAATTTCCATGAGGCCAGAGGGAGAGAACCTTTCCCTCATCCTGAGCCCTGCGCCAACCCCACTCACTCTTTCCCTGGCTTTCTTCCTCCTCCTCAACTCTATCCTCTCCTCCACACAGACCCAGGACTGGATGAAGAGCATCGCCATAACGAGGACATGCTGCAGAGGCTTTGAGCCCACTTTCCAAGTAGCAAAGAGAAGCTCTGCATGAGAAGGACCCCTTCTCCTGCAGATTGGGATGGAGAAGAAAGAGTAACTCTCAATAGTTTGGGCCAAATTCATCTTTGGTTAACTCTGCTGAATGAATGGAGTCAGTACCACTTGATGTAACTGTATTAACATTAATGAAGATGTACCAGGGATGTATTTGGACCACTGATTAGAAAAGAGTCTCTTTGGAGGCTAAGCCAGAACACATCTTTTCGATATTGCCACTGTCCAATCACAATGCCCAGTTCCATCGATTACCCACTGACACAATGTGATTGGCACTCCTGTGTAATCCTAAAGTCAAGTCTGCTTTGAAACAGAAAAGTTGCTGAAAGGTTGGCCACACATCACACAATTCACTCAACCCAAACACATTTGATTAGGTAAGTGTGTTTCAGCAAATTAAAGTGATTTAAACCAACTCAAAGCCCTACAAGTTCTACCTAACTTGTTTTATGATTGATACACAAAGAGGGGAGCATTGACATGTTAAATGTTTCCTAAGGGGCCCCCCTCAAAAAAAAATCCATTCATTGCGGCCTGCAATCGTTTTGATTCATGATTCACTGTGATTCACCCTGACAACTGCTTAAAAATTCATGGCAAACTCCACACTGATGTTGGACAGAAATAGAAACAAATACGTAGGTAATAAACTGCCTCTGGGGCATTGCAGTTGTTGTTAAAGATATGGCAATGAGAGATGTCTTTTTACATTTAATGCACATGCATATTCTCAAGAGAAACATCTTTGTATATTATCTGATATGCTTTTAAACATAATGGTTAAACTACACTGGAACATATCAATAGAATACCTACATTAATTAGCTGTGACTATTCTCTTTTCCTCTGCTTTGAATGGGTTTCCCTCAGGCTGGGCCCCGCCATGTGTAATTTGATATGAAACTAAAAGAAAACAAATATTTTTCTAAGCAGAGAAGGGGGGAATGTGAACATAAAGCTCTCGTTATTTCTCTTTTCTTTGCAATATGATATTTGAGAATAAAAACCCAGGTATAGTGATCCAATCAATTAAACAATAATCCTTACTGTGCCTTTGAGCTCTGATCAGTAACTCGGTGGAATTTTAAACAAACCTTGAATGTTAAGCCAGGCTATCAGGTTATTTGTCTCAGAAAACTCTATATGCTCATGTTTTGCTACAGCTGTTTTCTGACTTTCCATTTTTACACAGTGTGGGTGTGTTCAGTATATTTTTCCTGCAGTGTATTTATGTAGCATCTTTGCTGCAAAATATCAGAGTGCTTTGTAATGGCAAGAGTTTGTGATAGCATGTACCGTCACACAGAGAAAAAGGGGAGGATGCAAGAATGAAGAAAGAAAACGTGTAGGTGCAATCAGACACAAGGAGTTTTGAAGCAAGATATGAAGGGGGAAAATTGCAGAGAGGCTTGTGGGAGGAAATGCAAGTGTCATCTTCCGACAGGTGGAGGCAACACAAATGAAAAAGTGATGCTCAGCTATGATTAGCAGTGGGCATAAAATTTGGAAGTGTTGAGGGCTGGTGCGTGGAACTGAGGTCAGAGAGTTAGGTGGAGGAAGTTGGGACAAGACCCTGAAAATAGTTTCTCCTCCCTCCACCCTAGAATAAAGAAATAAAACAGCCAATTTTTTCTGAAAATGCCCTTTTAAAAAATAATAATTACAGAGATTTTGAATTAGGAGATGTTCTCTGTGCCGTCTTCAAGTATTTTATTGTTATAAGAATACACAAAGCATAGAATGCCCATTGTACTTATAAATGGAGAGAGAATCTTGTGGGAGAACTCTTGTTTTACTGATGCAGAATTAAACACCTAAGTGTGGTCCGGAGTGTGTATAGCATTATATCTGGCCTACTTCCATTGTGTACAGCCACCATAAAATACATTTTAACTTTTTAATAAATACAGAAAAAGATAAGAATCAGTTAAAGTATTTACACTTAGAAATTTAGTCTTTTTTTTTAAGTCTTTCTTATTACCTTTCCCACTGGTTTTATAAAGGCCTTTAAAAGGAAAAGTTATTTCTCATAGTGTTCCAGGTGGTATTAAAGACTATGTTAAATGCCCTTATTGGAGAAATGAGACAGTTAGTTATAATGGTAGCTCTTGGGGGGGCAGTTTTTGAAGTCCAGTTCTGAGCGGGAGGTGTCTTCATTTTGAGGGGTGTTTTTGTTTTGTTTTTAAATAAAAACAAGATGAAGGCACACAGGGCAGCAAGAAAGGAACAGCAAAAGATAAAAGTGAAACTTCTATCTGTCTTTCTTACTTGCATGTTGGCTTGGAAAATTACAGGTATGGCATGTGATCCATGCCCTCGTTAGCCACCTTGAACCCTGGCAAACTGACGAGACTGGTAGGTCTTTCTTTTCAGCATACCTTTCTTTAGGGTTACCATCCATCCGGGTTTCCCCGGACATGTCCGGCTTTTTCAGCTTTAAATGGCCGTCCGGGGGGGATTTCTAATAAAGTAGAAATGTCCGGGATTTCCCCCTTCCCCTCATGCAGAGTGCGGCGCGGCTGATTGGATGGATGGGCCTGATTGAAAGCCGCTCGCAGCCACTGGGGCCTCTAGCAGCCAGAGTCCCTCCCCCTCCCCCGCTCCCTCCTCCCCCGCAGAGCAGCGCGGCACAGTGTTTGGGTCCACGTGGAGCCCGCAGCTCTCCCTCTGCCAGGTGAGAGGGGGAGCAGGGCAGGGCGGGGGGGTGCAGAGGCTGCTGGGTGAGGAGGAGCAGGGCAGGCAGGGGCATAGAGGCTGCAGGGGCAGGGCAGGCAGGGGGGTGCAGAGGCTGCAGGGCGAGGAGGAGCAGGGCAGGCAGGGGCATAGAGGCGGCAGGGGGGTGCAGGGGCAGGGCAGGCGGGGGGGTGCAGAGGCTGCAGGGCGACGAGGAGCAGGGCAGGCAGGGGCATAGAGGCTGCAGGGGGGCGCATGGGGCACAGAGGCTGCAGGGCGAGTGGGGAGCAGGGAAGCACTTAGCAACCCCCAACCAAGATCAGAGCGGGAGGGAGGAGGGGGAATGGGGGGTGCTCAGAGGAGGGGGCAGAGTTAGGGCAGGGACTTTGGGGAAGGGGTTGGAATGGGGGCGGGGCCCCGTGGAGTGTCCTCTTTTTTAAATGTTTGAATATGGTAACCCTACCTTTCTTAGGTCACAGGATTGCTCCAAGGATAAACATGTCCTATCGGGTTAAGATGGGCTCTTATTAGTCAGAAGGCAAAAAGGGAAAAATAGGAAAGAAGTAGAAGAATTAAGCTGGGGAAAGAAAGCAATATTCTATGGAGGGGTAACAGCAGTAACCTGACCTAATAGAGGTACTGATGTCACGTGATTTCCTTTCCTTTCCTGCTTTAGTTAGGACACTTCAAGATCTAGAGAGCAATGTGATGGTAAATCTTTTTAGAGGAAGAATGGGAGCCCTGGATTCAATTTCCTGCTTTGCAATAGACTTCCTTTGTGACCTTTGAAGGCAAGTCCCTTAGTGCCAAATTTTGAAAGGTATTTAGGTGCTGAGGGATGCTTCAGAGGGAATTAACAAAACAGGATAATTATCAAGTGATACATTCCCAGCATCTGACAGTCAGAGGTTTAGGGGGACACAGAGCATGGGGTTATGTCCCTGACCATCTTGGCTAATAGTCATTCATGGACCTGTTTTCCTTGAACTTACCAGATTCTTTTTTGAACCCAGTTATACTTCTGGTGTTCACAGCATTCCCTGGCAACGAGTTCCACAGGTTGACTATGCACTATGTGAAGAAGTATTTCCTTAACCCTGCTGCCTATTAATTTCATTGGGTGACCCCTGGTTCTTGTGTTATGTGAAGAGGTAAATAACATTTCCCTATTCACTTTCTGCACACAATTCTTGATTTTATAGACCTCTTTCATATCGCCTCTTAGTCATCTCTTATCTAAGATGAACAGGCCCAGTCTTTTTAATCTCTGCTCATATGGAAGCTGTTCCATATCCCTAATCATTTTTGCTGCCCTTCTCTGTACCTTTTCCAATTCTAATATATCTTTTTCAGGATGGGGTGACGAGAATTGCATGCAGTATTTAAGGTGTGAGGTGTGTACCATGGATTTCTATAGTGGCATTATATTTTTTGTCTTGCATCTCTTTCCTAATGGTTCCTAACATTCTTCCAATGCACACTGAGTAGATGTTTTCAGAGAACTATCCATGATAATGCCAAGATCTCATTCTTGAGTGATGACAGCTAATTTAAACCCCAGCATTCTGTATGTATAGCTGGGATTATTTTTTCCAATATGCTTTACTTTGCACTTATAAATGTTGAATTTCATTTGCTATTTTGTTGCCCAGTCACCCAGTTTAGTGAGATCTCTTTGTATCTCTTCGCAGTCAGCTTTGGACTTAACTATCTTGAGTAATTTAGTATTGTCTGCAAACTTTGCCACCTCACTGTTTACCTCTTTTTCCAGATCATTTATGAATATGTTGAACAGCACAGATCCCAGTATGGTTCCTTGGGGGGACCCCACTATTAACACTTTCCATTGTGAAAGCTGGCCATTTATTCCTACCCTTTGTTTGCTATCTCTCAACCAGTTATGATCCATGGGAGGACCTTCTCTCTTATCCCATAATTACTTACTTTGCTTAAGAACCTTTGGTGTGCAGCCTTGTCAAAGGCTTTCTGAAAGTCCAAGTACAGTGTATCAACTGGATCACACACATCCGCATGCCCAAAGAATTCTAATAGAGGGGTGAGGCATGATTTCCATTTACAAAAGTCATGTTGACTCTTCCCCATCATATAATGTTCATCTAAGTGTCTGGTAATTCTGTTTACTACTATAGTTTCAACCAATTTGCCTAGTATTGAAGTTAGGCTTACTGGTCTGTAATTGCCACAGTTGCCTCTTGAGCCTTTTTTAAAAATTGGTGTTACATTAGCTATTCTCCAGTCATCTGGTACAGAGGCTGATTTGAGTGATAGGTTAGGTACAAAGTTAGTAGTTCTGCAATTTCATATTTGAGTTCCTTCAGAACTCTTGGGTGAATCCCATCTGGTCCTGGTGACTTATTACTGTTTAATTTATCGATCTGGAGACAACTACCTCACAGTGGTGTTAATGAATAAATACATTGACGATTGTGAGGTGTTCAGATGCTATGCTGCAAGGACCGGAAGGGGTTTGATTGAGTCCTTCTTCCCCTCTCTCCTCCACAAGTTGCTAAGTAACCCCAGAAAAAGTGTCCAAACCCAGGTGGCAAACTTGTCATATTAAAATAAATTGATCAAAACACATATCTCCCCCAGTTGTGGATACTTGCTCTTATTACAGTACAATGTTGGTCTATTACTAAAAACGATTTGTGGCCTGACTGGAAACTCTGAAACTTCCTAATCAAAGTTCTTTTAGTTTAAACACATTGAGTTTGTTTCACCCGTTTTAAACTTCAATTTATGCTAATTTTATATAATATTTTTACATAGCCTGTTTTCAAATTCAACTGAGCTTTGTTACTTTTTACCCACTTCATATAATTCAGGATACATGCCACTGCATAACATGCCATTGTGAAATCTTAAGATTATCTATGCCCCCTGTAATGGAACAATAGGAAAGAAAATCTTAAAAAAAAAAAAATCATTAATAGTGATTGCCAATGGCAATACAGCTTAACTGTAGAGCCAAATTGATTAGAAGGGAATTTAACTACAAAGCCCCTATACATTAGACAAGCCCATTATTAGACCTCTGTACATAAGTTACAGATAATACAAGAACAACAAAAGAGCATCATGTAAAGGAAATGAAAAAATCAGAATAATACACACTGTGTAAAGAGAGAAACTAATACACAATCGAGGTGAGTGATTGTCTCAAGATAATGCACAAGGGAAATCATAACATGTGTGTCTCGTAGTCTACCCAACAGCTGTAATTCCTCACAAAATATCAGACCACAGATGCCCATTGCATTTATAAAATACGCCATTTCAAGGACAAAAAGCACATGAATGCCCTTAATATGAAATTCAGGGGACTAAATAAACTACAGAAGTGCTCAAGCATGAGTATGCTGTTGATTAAAACGGGGTGCGGAACCTTTTTTCTATCAGGGGCCATTGACCCATGGAAAAAATGAGTCGCAGGCCACACACAGCCCCGCAATGGGGCACGGAGGCTCGGGGCTTCCCCTGGCACTGGGATGAGTTGGCACAGAGGCTCAGGGTGTCCCCATGGCTCCTGGGTGGGGCAATAAATGAGGGTTTCAGGGTGTGGGAGGGCTCTGGGCTGAGCTAGGGGTTTTGGGTGCAGGAGGGGGGTCCAGGCTGGGGTTTGGAGTGCAGGAGTGGGCACGGCTAGAGCAGGGGGTTGGGGTGCTGGAGGAGGTTTGGGGTGTAAGCTCCGTGAGGGAGTTTGGGTGTGGGAAGGAGCTCAGGGCTCAGGCAGGGGGTGGGGGGTGTGGGGGTTGGGAGGGTGTTAGGGTGCGGGAAGGCGTTCTGACCTGGGGCAGGGGGCTCGGGGTACAGGGTCTGGAAGGGTGTTAGGGTGCAAGAGAGGGTTCTGACCTGGGGCTGAGTGTTCGGGGTCTGGGCTCTGGCCGGGCAGCGCTTACCGCAGGTGGCTTCCGGTCAGCAGGGCTCAGGCAGGCTCCCTGCCAACCCTGGCTCCACACTGCTCCCGGAAGTGGCCGGCATGTCTGGCCCCTAGGTGGAGGGGCCAGGGGGCTCTGCGTGGTTTGTGCTACCCATGCCTGCAGGCACCGCCCCCACGGCTCCCATTGGTCGCGGCTCCTGGCCAGTGGGAGCTGGGGTGCCGGCGTCGGGGGCAGCACACAGAGCTTCCCTGATTGCCCCTGCTCCTAGGGGCTGCAGGGACATGCTGGTCACTTCCAGGAGCTGGAATAGCCTGGCAGCCCTAGCTTTCTCCCACAGCAGGGCTTGCAGCTCCAGCCCCTGGTTGGGGGCACTGAGGCTTGGAGCTTCTGGCCCACGGCACTGAGACTTGCTGCGGGCCAGATGAAATGAAGTAGCGGGCCGGATCCAGCTCACGGGCTGTAGCTTCCCCACCTCTGGATTAAAAGTATACAAAATTGTAAGTGCTATTCTGCCTGTATACGCCTAAAATTGTGCAGCATTGCGCATGCACAGAATTCATGTCTCCACAGATTTCTTTGCTTCCACGCAGAAAAATAACTTTCTGACAGGGAAGCAAAGGGAAGCTGCAAGATCAGTCATGCACCACTCCCTAGCAGCACAGTAACATCATTTCAGGCAGTCGACGGAGAGGTAAATCACCGCAGGGCTGGGGACACCCCAGCCATTGGCTCCTATCCTGAGCCAGAATCAGGTGCTAGTCCTGGCTGGGTTGGAGGCGGGGGAGAATGGGACTTCCTCTCCTCCTGCAAGGAGTGGCTGGGGCTGTGTCAGACCCACCCCCCAGAAACCTCCCCCAGCTGCAGGAAGCTCAGCATCCTCCTCTGCTTTCTGCCCCCATCGCTCCTCAGTTGTGAGGGGGAGGGGTCACTGTACGGGGAGCTGCTCCCCCATCCACCCAACCTCTGTGCATCCAGAACTCCCATATTGGGACACCCCTACCAAGCCTCACCCAGTACATCCAGAACACCCCTAGTCCTTCATACCCAAACCCCACCGCACTGAACCTCAACCCCTGCACGCAGAGCCCCAGCTGTGCACCCGGACCACCCGTGCATCCAGACCACCCCGCACTGAGCTCTCTGCACTCAAACCCCCACCCTGATGCCCTTGCCCCACTCTGAGCCCCCTCATCGACCCCATGTCACTGACCCCCAACTAACTGCACCCAGACCCCCACCCCACCAAGCCCCACTCCCCCAGCACCCAGAACCCCATGCTGAGACCCCCACACCCAGACCTCTCTGCTGAGCTCCAACACTTCACCTGGAAGCCCCTGCAGAGTCCCATTGCACCTGGAACCCCCCCTCCCCAACAAGCCTCTGTGCATCCAGATCCCCCCACACCTAGACCCCCCCTACTGAGCTACCTGCACCCAGATTGTCCCACACAGAATCCTCTCACCTCACACCTGGATCCCTCCCCACTGAGCCCCTCCACACTTGGATCCTGCCTGGTTGAGCGTGCCTGCCCCACACCTGGTGTGCCTGGCACAGAGGGGCAGGGCCCCAGGGTGTTTCTGGGGCAGGCCCAGGTCTTGTGCTGTGTCAGGGTCGGGTGCAGCCTCACTGCTGAGTCCATGGCCTGGGGGGGCGGGTGGTGCAGGTGATATCCCACCATCGTGCAGCCAATGGCCTGTGCTTCCCCCACCATGCTGGAGCCTTTGCATTTATTTATTGACAAATAAAACTTGCAGAATTTTAAAATATTATGCGCATAATTTTTAATTTTTTGGTACAGAATGCCCTCAGGATTAAGGGCCTTAGGAACAGGTGCAGAGCTCCCATGGATTTGAACAGTGTTCTTTGGGTATCTTTGAGGGCAGAATTTAGCCCTGGGGCATGCAAATGTTCCAGAAACCTTCCTGATCAATTGAATCATAGAAGATTAGGGTTGGAAGAGACCTCAGGAGGTCATCTAGTCCAACCTCCTGCTCAAAGCAGGACCAACCCCAACTAAATCTTCCCAGCCAGGGCTTTGTCAAGACAGGCCTTAAAAACCTCCAAGGATGAAGATTCCACCACCTCCCTAGGTAACCCATTCCAGTGCTTCACCACCCTCCTAGTGAAATAGTTTTTCCTAATATCCAACCTAGACCTCCCCCACTGTAACTTGAGACCATTGCTCCTTGTTCTGTCATCCGCCACCACTGTGAACAGCCAAGCTCCATCCTCTTTGGAACCCCCCTTCAGGTAGTTGAAGGCTGCTATCAAATCCCCCCTCACTCTTCTCTTCTGCAGACTAAATAAGACCAGTTCCCTCAGCCTCTCCTCATAAGTCATGTGGCCCAGCCCCCTAATCATTTTCCCTCCACTGGACTCTCTCCAATTTGTCCATATCCTTTCTGTAGTGGGGGGCCCAAAACTGGACATAATATTCCAGATGTGGCCTCACCAGTGCCGAATTGAGGGGAATAATCACTTCCGTCGATCTGCTGGCAATGCCTCTACTAATGCCGCCCAATGTGCCATTAGCCTTCTTGGCAACGAGGGCACACTGACTCATACCCAGCTTCTTGTCCACTGTAATCCCCAGGTTCTTTTCTGCAGAACTGCCATTTAGCCAGTCGGTTCCCAGCCTGTAGTGGTGCATGGGATTCTTCCATCCTAAGTGCAGGACTCTGCACTTGTCCTTGTTGAACCTCATATGATTTCTTTTGGCCCAATCCTCCAATTTGTCCAGGTCACTCTGGACCCTATCCCTACCCTCCAGCGTATCTACTTCTCCCCCCAGCTTAGTGTTATCCGTGACTTACTGAGGGTGCGGTTCATCCCAACATCCAGATCATTAATGAAGATGTTGAACAAAACCGGCCCCAGGACCGACCCCTGGGGGACTCCGCTTGATACCGGCTGCCAACTAGACATCGAGCCATTGGTCGCTACCCATTGAGCCCGACGATCTAGCCAGCTTTCTATCCACCTTATAGTCCATTGTCCAATCCATATTTTCTAAATAGTCCTTAACCTGTTCTTTCACCACTGAGGGCTGCTCACTTTCTCCCCATGCTGTGCTGCCCAGTGCAGCAGTCTTGGAGCTGACCTTGTCTGAAGACCAAGGCAAAAAAAGCATTGAGTACTTCAGCTTTTTCCACATCATCTGTCACTAGGTTGCCTCCCCCATTCAGTAAGGTTCCCACACTTTTTCCCTGACCACCACCTTATTGCTAACATACCTGTAGAAACCCTTCTTGTTACCCGTCACATCCCTTGCTAGCTGCAACTCCAATTGTGCTTTGGTCTTCCTGATTACACCCTGGCATGCTCGAGCAATATTTTTATACTCCTGCCTAGTCATCTGTTCAAGTTGCAACTTCTTGTAAGCTTCCTTTTTGTGTTTAAGCTCACCGAAGATTTCTCTGTTAAGCCAAGCTGGTTGCCTGCCATATTTGCTATTCTTTCTGCACAGCGGGATCGTTTGTTCCTGCGCCCTAAATAAGGCTTCTTTAATATACAGCCAGCTCTCCTGGACTCCTTTCCCCCTCATATTAGACTCCCAGGGGATCCTGTCCATCAGTTCTCTGAGGGAGTCAAAGTCTGCTTATCTGAAATCCAGAGTCTGTATTGTGTTGCTCTCCTTTCTTCCTTTTGTCAGGATCCTGAACTTGACCATCTCATGGTCACTGCTGCCCAGGTTGCCACCCACTTCTACTTTCCCTACCAATTCTTCTCTGTTTGTGAGCAGCAGGTCAAGAGGAGCATGGCCCCTAGTTGGTTCCTCCAGCACTTGCACCAGGAAGTTGTACCCAACACTCTCCAAAAACTTCCTGGATTGTCTGTGCACTGCTGTATTGCTCTCCCAGCAGATGTCAGGGTGATTGAAGTCCCCCATGAGAACCAGGGCCTGTGATCTGGAAACTTCTGTTAGCTGTCTGAAGAAAGCCTCGTCTACCTCATCCTCCTGGTCTGGTGGTCTATAGCAGACGCCCACCATGACATCACCCTTGTTGCTGGCACCTCTAAAGTTAACCCAAAGACTCTCAACAGGCTTTTCTCCAGTTTCGTACTGGAGCTCTGAACAGTCGTACTGCTCTCTTACATACAGTGCAACTCCTCCACCTTTTCTCCCCTGCCTGTCCTTCCTGAACAGTTTATACCCATCCATCCATGAAAATGCTCCAGTCATGTGAGTTACCCTCTGTTATTCCAGTCACATCATAGTTCCTAGTCTGTGCCAGGACTTCCAATTCTTCCTGCTTGTTTCCCAGGCTTCTTGCATTCGTGTACAGGCACCTAAGATAACTGGCTGATTGCCCTGCTTTCTGAGTATGTTGCACCCTTCTCGTGTTTCCTTCCGGTATCCCACTTACCTTAGGGCTTAGGTCTCTATCCCCCGGCGAACCTAGTTCCTCACTCGGTTAGCAAGCCTGCCTCCGAAGATGCTCTTTCCTCTCTTTGTTAGGTGGATTCCATCTCTTCCTAGCAATCCTTCTTCCTGGAACATCATCCCTTGGTCAAAGAATCCAAAGCCCTCTCTCCGACACCACCTGTGTGACCACGCATTTACTTCCACAATTCAATGGTCCCTACCTGGGCCTTTTCCTTCAACAGGAAGGATGGACAAGAACACAACTTGTTCCTCAAACGCCTTTATCCTTCTTCCCAGAGCCACATAGTCTGCAGTGACCCGCTCAAGATAATTCTTGGCAGTATCACTGGTGCCCAGATGGAGAAGTAGGAAGGGGTAGCGGTCCGAGGGCTTGATCAGTCTCAGCACACAGTCTGTCATATCCTGAATTCTAGTTCCAGGCAAGCAGCACACTTCTCGAGTTTCCCGGTCTGGATGGCAGATGGATGATTCCGTCACCCTTAGGAGGGAGTCCCTGACCACCACTACCCATCTCCTTCTCTTGGGAGTGGTGGTCGTGGAACCCCCATCCCTAGGACAATGCATCCCATGCCTTCTGGTCGATGGGGTCTCCTTCTGATCCCTTCCCTCAGACGACTTTTCCAAACCATTCTCCACCGTAGTACCTGTGCAGAGAGCCTGAAAATTGCTCGAAAGAGCTCAAGGTATATCCTGAGGCTGCTGTAAGTTGCTCTTCGGGACTGGTGCAGTGGCCCAACAATCAGCTAGCTTTCATAGTCTCCAAATGGCTGGTCCTAAGGATCTGGTCCATTATGGCCAAAAGTGTTTCTGTGCCTGCCTTTCTTCTCAGGTTGATTCTTCTCTAGCCATCTTTTCTTGGCTTTTTTAAAGCTCTTCCTTTATTTTGCTAATTTAGGGACAGCTTCTAACAGGACCTTACGCAGCTGGAGAAAGCATAGAGCCTTGTCCTCTAATGCAGTTCCTGTCTCCTCCCCTCCGCCCTGACTCCCCTCTAATATCTTTGTGCTGCTCCGTAGAGCAGAATTGGCACTCCCACTGCACTCTGGAAAATTCCAGAAGGCATTCTGCCTCAGCAAGGCAGAGTTCATTTCTGAGGCCTGGTCTACACTTAAAACTTAGTGTACATTGCTCAGGGCTGTGAAAAATTTCATGCCCTGTGTGGACGTAGTTAGTTGACCCATTCCCCTCTGTAGATGCAGCTGTGTTGACCTAGATGCTACCTCCTGAGAGGCTCAATTTACTACAGAGACAGAAAGACCCCTTCTATCACTGAAGTAAGTGTCTATGCTACAGCAGCCTAGCTACAGCACTGCATCTGTGCCTCCGTTGCACCTGTAGTCCTGACATACCCTAAACTTCTGCAGGAGTGGTACATCTCAGCCCTGTCCCTTACTAAGAGCTGCGTGCATTTTACACAATGAGCTACTTGTGGTTTATGCATTCTAGTGCTTCATTTTGTTTGATCAGAGAAGCTGTTTCTGAAGAAGCGTGATCTAGTGGTCTTAGCTTATGCCTGGACTAAGACCACTAGATCACGCCTCTTCCCACTAGCTTAGTGGTCTTAGTCCAGGCATAGGAACCAGGATTTCCTGAGACCTTATGCTAGGTCTGACATTGTGACGCTAAATTATTTAACTTCTCTATCCCTCATTTTCCCCATCGGTATAATGGAGACAGTACTTACCTGGGGTATTGTGGGAATTAATTAATTAATATTTCTATGGTGCTTTGAAAAAGTGAAGCAATGTATATACTGCTTGTGGTTCTCATTACTGTGCATGAGCAGGAGATAAACCAATTCTTTGTTGCAGAAAAGGGAATATTAATGTGATCTGAAAGAAATATTTCTAAATCAATGGTCCATTGTCAGTTGGAGAAAAGACTATTGTGCACAGAAGGCAGATAACTGTATATGAAGAGGATCAAAGGAGTTTTTTGAGATGTTAGGGGGCTTGAGAGCAAAGGGACTGAAAATACTACTTTTCCTAAAATATGACATCTGCACAGACGTTATATTTATGCCAGTAAAACATGGGCTTCATGGCTGATTCAGTAATGGAAGGCATTCATAGTAGAGGCCTGAGGAGGGAAAAAGGGCTGACAGAAATATGGGCATGCTGACCTGAAAGGGTGAAACATAGCTGGTGGTGAGAGAGAAATAGCAAGAATTTAACAGCCTGGAGTGACTGACATAACCAGTGATCTCTAAACAGGTGAGCATTTCAGTCTCTTTGCCTGATAAAATTCCAAGGTTTGCACCTATTTAGGTGAAACTGAGTTCACGCTGAGGAGTATTTGGAATTATTTACCTGTTGTTTAATCTCAGTTTCCTAATATGCTGCTTTACTGTTTTTGCAATCTGTCAAATTTTACACGGTTCTTGGGATAATTTTCTAAGGTACATTCCAAAGAGAGCTAAACTATTGATTAGCCCCTGAGAGATGAGAGAAGTGGGTGGGGAGCACTGAGCCCACATGTGCAGCTTAGGTTCTCTGTCAAAGGCATGGGCCTGGAGTCCAGTCTCCTGTGGTGTTGTCAGTGCTCTGACTCTGGTGAATCCAAAGTGCACAGGAAACATTGGAAGAGATGAGTTTGAGCAGCAAAGTTGAGGGTCATCAGCAATATATTGTGAACAATTGAACCCTTGATGAAATGTGTATACCATTCTCCAAATGCATTTGACTGCTGTCTTTTTCCATTTGGCGAGATAAGGCAAAAGTTAATAATGAGTCTCTTTTTTTTCCCCTTACAAACCTTTACACAGTGTCCTTTCTATTTCAAAGAGCCCTTTGCCACTAGAGCAAACATGTCAAATGCATTCTGTGGGAAAGGCCAAATTATACCACTTATTAGATAAATTCCCCATTAAGATGAATGGAATCAGTTCACACCCCCTGAGCTGTTGTTTCGGGCTGCCTACAGCACAACAGATCACATTCAGAAGGTTATCATTGCAACCACAGGGGCTAGACATTTTTTATTTTGTTATTTATTTATGAAAGCTTGTATTTGCTAGAATCTGAATCTATCATGGGCACTGGATTAATACATCAAGTAGACCAACGGTCTGACACCTCTAACTAAAGTAGGGTAATAAAACAAAAATGTATTTCAGATGGAAAGAGAGTAAAGTTGATAGTTAATTTACTAACCTGTAATATTTTTGAAAGAAAAGATGTAATTGGATCCATCTTTAAATCACCTGGTAAAAGGGACCTGTAGTGAATCTTACCATGCTTGTTTCCTTTGTCCTAATCTCTCACTCATTTTAAAACTTTACATTGACAGTGTGCTGGAAATGTTGCTGAGAATGAATGTGGAACATTTAACGTCACCTGGCTATCATCCTGACAATACTGTTTTGCTTTCTCCAAAAGCATCAGATGCCTTTGGACAACATTAGGTCTCAGTTACATCATTGGAAATCCAGAGTAACTCCATTCAGTAGAGTTAATCTAAATTTTAAACTAGTGTAAGAGCAGATTTTGCTCCCTTGGTCGCTTAGACAGTTTTCTTCTGCGTACTTTTTTCTCACACACATTATGCCATCCTGAGCTACACCAGAGGCAGAAAGATCAGATCCCAGGACCTGAACATATGTTTTAACAATTCCTGTTTGAGCTCTTGGATGTAGAGGGAAAACATTTTAATTGTTTCCTTTTACAGACCCATAAAGTGTGCAGCATGCAGGCAGAGTACAATACATGTATTTGTGCTTGTAGCACACAACTACTCCTATTTGTATTTATACCATGGCTATATCTTCTGTATAAGCCTCAATAGCGGTGGGAAACCTGTGTTTGTGCCGACCCATGAAACTTCCCTTAGTCACACAACTACCTTTGAGGCTCAGTATGCTGGACCATATTGTGTAACTGGTTACAACTGAAACCAAAGTCTTCTGCTGGATTTTGTCTGGATTACCTCGCAATAAAAAACAGCATGCAGCAGAATGAGGGGAAGGTTTTATTTTGTCACTGTTGAGCTCTTTTCACTGTGCCATGGCTGACTCATTTTCTTTTGTGGCTGCTGTTCCTGTTTTTTCTTATTGTTTCTCCCTCTCCCCCTCCTATCTCACAGGTGTAGAAGATGTTGTAGCAATAATGATTCCTGAGCCTAAAGGAAAAGAGATAGTGAGTCTGCTGGAGAGGAATGTTACTGTGATGATGTATATAACAATTGGAACACGCAACTTGCAGAAATACGTCAGCCGTACCTCAGTGGTGTTTGTCTCCATCTCCTTCATCGTGTTGATGATCATCTCCCTGGCATGGCTGGTCTTCTATTATATCCAGAGATTCCGATATGCAAATGCCAGAGACAGAAACCAGGTGAGGAACATGTGAATGGGCTTTGGGGTTTGTCCTGCATTGCTTAAAATGGCCATTTATCCTCCCCAGAGCATCACCATGTGATTTAAAGTTTAAATAAAAATTTGCTCTTGGGGGAAGCACTAATATGAGGTCGCAAAGAACAGAAAGGGAAATGGGTTGTGGTAGAGGTGCCAATATCTTTGGGAAATCAAAAGACTTCCAGAAGGGTAGACAGTACTCAAGGAAGAGAAACCTATATAAATATGTTCTTTGCATAGACAGTAGGGTAGGAAGCAAGATGTTTAAAGGCCATGAGTTTTCATTTCTTCTCACCATCGCTACAACTGATGTTAAATAATGAAAAGAGAATTAAATATTTGTGTACATTTGGCATTTACTTACACACACACACACACACACACACACACCAAGAAATAATCAGAAAGATAATATTATATCTAAGGGGAAAGATTCCCTTAGTACATTTATCTAAGTGACCTAGAAATGCATATAAATGAATTTAAGCCCTAGTCAAAGGTGACTTCAGAACAGTAAGTTTGTGCACAAAAAAAGAGTGTGCCTTAACTGAAGAGGGGAAAAAGAATGGAAAAGTGTTTTAATTTTAACATATTTTATTCAAAAATACTAAAACCTCTCCATAAGGGTCTTTGCATAAAGACATCTATTCCCCTCTCAGGCCGTTGACACTGACTACTGAACATGTAAATGAAGTAATGTTGGTTATTAGTAAATCATTGTCTGCAGGTATGGTATTGAAATGAATGAGATTCCATGTGTAATTACTTGATTGCATGCACAGTGATGGTACCCACATGCATAAACTAGGAACATATTCACTAGTATGTCAACAGACATGTTATGCCTATATTGAACCCATTGTCTTTGGTGTGCTGTCTAAATTCCAGCTGAGATAATTACATTCTTACTGCCCAAAATTCCATACTGTATTTTCAGTGGAGAATTTATTCTTTGCATTTCTAAGTAGAAGCTGCTCTCCATCCCACAAACCTATCAATTTTGAACTATAACACAGATTTTCATTTCAATAAACACTTTTCAAGGGTTTTGTGAGGTTGCTATGCACAAAGTAAAAATTCATTTTACGAATTTGATCCACTAAAACTGTCACCGTTCTTGGGAACCAAGCATTTGAGGTATTACAAACAGCTCTTGTCTAGAGCTGGGCAAATAGTGGGTTTTTTGGTTTGCTGGAAGTTGTGGAAAGTTAAAACAAATGTTCATTTTGGGGTCAAACTTAAAATGGCATTTTTTGAAAACTTTCAGTGAATGGAAATATTGGAAAAGCTTCAAATCAAAACATTTTGACATTCATGATGACAATGGATAGTCATTGAACCAAAGGCAAGATCCACCTATTTCCTATTGTCAGGGAATTTGTTTTTAAGAGCTTGCTTTACCATATTATGTTGGACATACGCTATATCCCTTTAGTAGTTCTTATTTACCGCTACCATCTTTCATAAGAGAAGTAAAACTAAGTCTGACCATTTGTGGTCATTAAAGATCCCATGACATTTTGTTTACAAGATAAGGAGTTGATTATCCTGGGAGCTGTGGCCTAGTACCAACTGAAATAATTACCCTCTGCCTAAATAAATTCTCCCTGCAATTTTAATAGGATACAGTATTCTTCGAGTTCTGCTGTAAACCATTGTGCATTGTTTGTAAGATAACTGCCATGTTCCATCTCAGGGGGCTTCATGTCAGAGGTAGGTGAAATATCCCTCCCCATAGCCCACACACTATGGAGAGTCCAAACTCACCCACTTACTGAGCTTTAGTTTGATTAGCATAGAAATTAACAATAAGATATCAAAGGTTGGCTCAAAACTACTTTCCAGGCTTGACTGCTTCTAATGGTCCTATCTAAGGACTATTCCCTCTGGACAGGGCTAGGCCAATCTCCCTTTTATCCAAGTGGGGTAATAAGTCAGCAGAACCCACTTAACCCTTTCCCAACAATCAAATACGGCTAACAGGGCTGGAGTTTTAGGCAAGCAGTACCAGCTGGTATGCTATGATGATGATAGCAGTACACCAAAACGGTTTTGAAGTAAAGAGAAGAAGTGCTAATGTTGCTACTTGGACAGTGGCATATAGGTTGATTTCTTCTCAGCAACCACTATTGCAGCAACATATATTGATTCAACATAGTACAGGGTCTGCCGGCGCAGAAGTGTGTAGCATGCCTCCAGTCTCAAAAGCCTCAAATTGGGTCTGTGATTGCTATTTAATCCTAGGCAGATCAGATTAAGTGAGTTTTTTTAATTTATAAATCAATATCTCATTAAGGTATAACATAAACATGGCATGTCAATGTATTTGATTGAGGCCCAGAAGCAAAGTTTCCTCAGGCAACTGATCTCTTACTCTCTCATCTCTATTTTACTCTCTGACTATTTTGCCTTTCTTCCTCCAATTTCTTTCTCCTTCTCGGACTGGGGATTTGGACATGGAATAATGTCACACTCCGTAGCAAGAGAGGGGAGTCCATGCATGCTGGCAGCAGCCAAAGCATGCCTGTAGCAAGTGAGATGTTGGTCAGCTGAGATAGAAGAGGCTGCAGATTTTCAAAAATGTGGAAAATCCTCAGGAAGATAGGGGAAGAGAGAGCACAGATGGGGAGAGAGAAAAGTTTTTACATCATTGGCACTTGGGCAGAGGAAACCATAGCAACATGCCTGCTTCATTGTTTTTCTCTTTCATGCCTCCTGCGATCATTAATGTAAGGAGTTGACAAAAGAGCACAACTCAGACTTGCCCTTTCTGTGAGGGTTATCTCAGTTTTTCTAATGTTCTATTTTTCTTATCTTTGACATTTTTGTTTGTGGTACAGGGATATGCTAGCAACACTCATGTCCTGAGATACTGTATCTTCTTACGTGTACGATAGAGCAGCAGCTTGTTTTTCTTTGCTCAGGTAGAGTTTAAATCTGACTCCTTTTTGTCGTGGTGCTCAAAGGCTTTTCCCATTATAATCATTGTGTGTGTCCGTGTCTTTGTACAAAGATACTGTGCTTACTTGTAGAAAGCCTTGTATATCCTGTAGCACATGCATCATCAGCCAAGTTTGAGAAGTATGCTTTTTCTATTTGTATTTCATGTAGTCCAATAAAGTACAGCCCCATTTATCCAAAGAGCTAGGGTCACAACCATAACCTTTTGGATAAATAGAGTTTCAAATGAAGGGGGAACCAACCAGTTGGCCAGTTTAGAAAAGGCAGTATTCTCAGAGTACAATAAAGCCTGGCTTTACAGACTGGCTGGCTATCTCTGAACATGCCAAGAGCTGTGACTGAGATTCATTTAACTAGGGTTTGATAAAACAGATTTGAAGTCTTTAAAATCCAGTGCATTTAAACCAGGGGCTGTGCACATTTTCTGTGTCACAGAAAATCCTAGACCTACCGAGGCCAACTATCCGTGCTGAGATCTTTCATATTTGCTGTTTCTAGGGTTAGCTGCCAACTCACTAGCTAGGCCATCCAGAGCAGCTCAGACCTCCTCTCTGTAGGAGGAGCCTTTATAATTGGCAATTCAGGCACTGCATAGCAGGAATGGGATGAAGCAACTGACCATTAAGTTGGAGGATGTTACATTACCTTCTAAGTATGAAGGTTGTGATATTGTTGTAGGAAGAGAGGGTTTCTGAATTGCTTCGCTTGATTGCACCAATCCACTATCCCGGTTGGTCCCCTCCCCCTGTGCCTTACCTTCCCCACAGATCCACCTGCACTAAATCCTCTTCCCATTGCACTAGATCTTCGCTCCCTGACAAATATGCTGCACCTCATGTCTACTTCTCAGGAGTCTCCCCTTTCCTTTCATTGCGGCCTTCTTTCCCAGGCCCACCCTCTTCCTACATGCAGGGTAGTTGGTAGCTCTGCCCTGGTGGGATTGAGCTCAGATTCTAGAAGGAACTGACTGTGATCTATCCAGAGAGCAACAAGTCCATGTCATGATCAACAGTCAGAAAAATGGAGGGCTCTTCCCTCATGGCCTCTCTGTTGTGAATTACATTTCTGGTTGAAATTTACAGTTTCTTACATGTCCCACAAAATATGTGCACATTACTATTTTGTGTGTTTACCAATGGGTAACTGTGTATGTAGATTGGCAGTTATCCAGGCAGTTATCCATGTGTGCATGTAAACATCTGCCAGTGTGGGCTTTTGCGCATACAACTATGTGTGCCAATCATATTTGCAATCACATTTTCATAAATCTGTTTGAAAATTTGGGCCTCTAGTTTAAATTTCAGGCTCCCAAAATGTAAAGTCATGCTTACCCCAGAAGAAAATAACAGGTTTAACTGTTGTCCTTGGTACTTGTTGGACTGTGGCATGGTTTAGGGTAAAATATAGGTGTTGACAGTCCTCCTGGTAAAGTGTCCAAGCTCTATTCTTTATCAGCCAGCAAGGGCAGGAACCAGGTGGCTGTCCTGATACCTGTTTGTACTTCCATGCTGCCGCTTGTGCAAATAAACTGAATTCTTAGAAGGAAGTCATTGTAGCTTTTGGTTCTTTGCTCAACTTGTTGTCCTGAATGGACATCCTGTATGCAAGAGATCTTCTCTGTGAAAAGCAGTGAGAATTGTTTGCATCAAGAGACATTAGGTTGTAGGGCTGAGTAGAAACAATTTGGGATTACAAAACTATGTTCTGGAAATATTCTGCAGAGTTACTTCTGCTGCTGCAGCTCTCTTTGCCTCCTTCACAGCAATGACATAGTTTAATAAAAATTCCTGTGTCAGTCTGTCAAACTATATTTTCCACCATCATCTCTAGAGTTTGCTCTGTGTCATGTGGGATACGAGAGGGTGCTTCAGTGCCAGACAGCTGATAGCAGTATATAGCAGGAGTTGTCTGTTACTCATTCCTCTTCTCCCTGCTTTCTTGTTAGGGAGGAGTTGGCTGTAAGTAAGTTTTGAAACTTTGTGGGCTCCATGATATTTTGGGGAATGGCTGGACCATGATGAGATATCATCAGGCAAGGAGACGCTGGAGCGAGTTCTGACTTCTGCCTGCAGTAGGGACTGCTCTGTTCACAAATGAGGAGAATTTCTATTTCCTGTGTCCACATTCAGTATGAGGATCCAGTCCATCATGCTGTCCGTGTGTATGTTACCTGTGAGAGACCTAAAGCAGAAAGCTTGAATACAAAGCTTTGGGCCATCGCATAAAAGGTATCCTCTTTGTAATGTGGTAGTCTCCCAAGACAATGAGCTTTGTGAACTTCGTCACCATGTCAGATGGCGTTTCTCTTAGCTTGTCTGGGAAACTTTAAGTGTGTTAAAGTATGCCCCCGTCTTGTCTTTGAACTCACAAATAATTTGTTCAGCACTGATGATATGCTCAGTGCTGTGCAAGGCACAAAGATCAAGACAATCGCTGCCCTGAAAAGCTAAAAGAGAACCTCAAAGGCACACATGGAGAAAACAGGATACACTAGGAAATTTGGGAGGAAATAAATTTGAGAGAGAACAGGTGTCCCTTTACCCCTCTCACTCACCATCGGCTAGCACTCTCTCTCCAGGACTGGCACGAGGCTCTTTGCCACAGTGCCACTCCTTCTGTTTAACCACCATAGACCTCCCTTACTGGCAGGACCTCCACACCAAAGGAGTGGTAACTCTGACTAGCTCAAGATTGAATGTCCTAGTGTTAATTAGATTATGAGATTTATAACCATAAATCCCGAAGCTCCACTTCAAACATATAAACACTATAATGTTAGCACTTCTTATCTTTGGGGGCAGTGTTGGGTTATTGATAGCAACGCATTTCTCTTAAAGAAAGGATTCTTCGAAAGTGTGGTTTTTCCTCCAGCATATACCAATGAAACAGGATTCCTTAACAAAAAAAAACAAAATACCCTGATCAAATTTTCATTGAAAGCAAAAACGTTGTCAGCATTTAAGTTAGATAAGAAAAGGCAAACATGAAAACAAACAGATCAAAGTTTTAAACCAGTCTTTAATCTTGTCCTCTTCTCTTGAAGAATGTACAAAAAAAGATAAGACATTTCATTAACATAAATAATAAAAAAAAATTCCAGAAGCACTACATAATGTCTCGTTTTTTATTTGACATTAGCTGTCTGCCTTTGATTTACATTAAAGAAACAAATAGTTTGCAAGTAACGTTTTCAACTCCTTGTCAGATTCTTTTGTTCAAGGAAAGCTATGAGAAGTATGTGCCATAGACCAGAATAACAACAAAGGAAAAAAGGAAACGTATTGATCAAGTTTGCTTCGTGAGTGGGTCCCTATTTACAAGCTACATAGAGCCTCACGTCATTTTTGGGTTCATTTTCTAACCAACTGCAGCTGGAGTTTGCTTCCAATTAGCATGTCTCTTAGAACTCTGACCAGGGCCAGCTCCAGGCACCAGCCTACCAAGCATGTGCTTGGGGCGGCACCTGGAGAGGGGTGGCGCTCAGGCCCTAGAGCGGGGCCGCGACTGGGCTCACCGCCCTCCCCGCAGCGCTCCGGCCCCCGGGGAGAGCGGAGGCGCAGCGGGCTCGCCGCCCTCCCCCCGGCGCTCTGGCCGGTCGGGGAGAGCGGGGCCCGCGGCCTGGCTCGCCGCCCTCCTCCCGGCGCTCCGGCCGGGGAGAGCTGGGCCGCAGCTGGGCTCGGCGCCCTCCCCTGCCGCGCTCCCCGCCAGGGGGCGGGGGGCGGCTTTTTTGCCTGGGGCAGCAAAAAAGCCAGAGCCGGCCCTGACTCTAACAGACAGAATGTCCCAGACCTTAAAAGTGCAATGTCCTCACAGTCACCACCGTTCTTAAATCCCCATCCCTACACTGCACTTCTTCTGGAAGTAGCTGTCATATGTGCATACACAGAGGCTGAGTTCATTTACACTGGTGTAAATCAGGAATGAGATCAATAAACGTCATTGAAATCAATAAACTATTGTAAAACCAGTGTAAGTGAGATCAGAAATGGGCTAGGTATCAGAAGAAATAGAAAAACACTATGAAATTTCACCGGGAAAGTAGTTCAGTATATAGTGTGGAGGGAAAGGTGACAAGGAACAAGAAAAACGCAAATGAAAGTAGATGACCAAGCCATGACTGTAGGACTCATTTGCTGTTCATGACATATAACTGCAAAGCTTAAACACTGATCCTACAATTGAGAGCATACAGGCAGACTTAATGCATATCTATTTCTACTTTCATATAATGCCCGTAATGCAATAGTTTAGTGTTGTCATAGGCCAGTGTCCATTCTTCACTGGATTAGCATTATAGCTGCTTTGCCTAATGAAATTTAGATAACTGAGGAGCCTTTAATCCATGCAGCATTTTTGTTTTAAAAAGGGATGGCATGCTATTTCCCACAGCAACCCTGTCAGTTTATATTTACACAGAACCTTACTCTTTCATGTAAAACTGCTTCAGATTATTAACTAGCTATAGAAAAACAAGGTGATGGCTTCTGCATAAAGATATACTCTTTACTAAAGGACAATTTTGCATTTTCAGCGCCGTCTTGGAGATGCTGCAAAGAAAGCAATCAGCAAGCTGCAGGTCAGAACAATCAGGAAAGGTGACAAGGTAATTTTTTTCCTTTCAAACTAGACCTTGCAGTGAGGATCCTTTCAGACTGCCAAGGATTGGGAAATAGGAGGGGAGTGGCAGTTGCTTTTTATACTAGTAAATACCCCACAGCCAGGGGAAAGGTGCTGGTAAGCAACTTAAGGATGAAATGGAACAGGAAGGGAAGGGAAATTTAAATAAAGATACAGTAAAGTTATTTTAGTCTGACTATTAAAGTAGCTACTGTTAGAGTTTGCAAACCAAATTTTGTGGCCAAATTCTCTAGTCCTCATTCAGGCAAAACTCTCACTGTCAGTAGTGGGAGTACTACTGTATATAGAGTAATTCCCAGTTCAAAGAGACATGCTTGTACTAGGTCTCGTCAAGCTAGAGCGCTAATGTAGCTGCAGCAGTGGGACAGGCTAGCTGACCAAGGACATGCCCATCAGAGACCCTAGGCACGTATTTGAGGCAGCTAGCCCTTCCCACCACTTGTACTGCCACAGCTACATTCTATTTTGAGCTAAAGTATGTCTCTGTGAGCTGGGATTCACAACCCCAGTTTCAAGTGTAGATATACGCCACGCATGCACATACCTTTGCTGCCTGAGCATAGGAATTGCAGGACTGGATCCCTAATGAACGCCTCTCACATTTTTCCTAAGATACATTGTCATGCTTAAACATGTCATTAACCATTTGAACTTCACTCTGCTACTTAGGTTCTTGTTTGAAGTGATTAACCCACAAAATAAAATAAAAATGTAATGTAATGTTCTCTTTACCGTAGGAAACTGAGCCAGATTTTGATAACTGTGCAGTTTGTATTGAAGGTTACAAGCCCAATGATGTTGTCAGGATCTTACCATGCAGGTAAGTTAATACAATGTATGGAGGCATTTACTAATGTGTTCTTGGTTTTTAAAGTCTCTGTCCTTTAGTGTAAAACTGCAAAATTGGAATTGTCAAATTCCTGAAATGAGATTATCTGAGACCGTTAAGTTTTTGGATTTCTTTTTTCTTTACTCAAAAACTATTCCATAAAGATTTGAAATGTTACTCTGATGTATTTGAAGTTAAAATAATACCTGCAGTGGGTGATGAGCCATTTAGCATCAGAGCCTGAGTCTAGCTATGTTCGTGCTTGGCATGGTATAAGGGAATCTTATTTGGTCAGGCTTTTTGGTTAACCAATAATATTGGCCTGACCAGGAAAGGGCAGTTTGGCTGACGATATTTTCTAGTAACAAGAATGGTTGTGGGATTTAGGCTATGTTTTAGGGTAGCCTAGTGTTCAGAAGGTTTGGGCAGGGAGGCAGAGTGTTGGGGGGTAATACTTTATGTAAGAACCCAGTTGCTAAGTCTGTGGAATTTGGAAATATTACAAAATCTTCAGTAAAAAGGGGGGGGAGTGTGTGTGTGTGGGGGGGACTGATTCTGCTGCCTCTTCCATCAGTTTAACTCCATTGATTTCAAAGGAGTTACTCCTGATTTAAAGCGGTATGAGGAATAGAAATAATGATTCTAGGATAGGGTTGCGGTCCATTGGCAGGGTAGCGTGGGGACACTTGCATTGCCATTTCCTATATTGTTAGTTGTCCACAGAACAGCTATCTGAAATTCAGCACCTTTCATGAACTTTAACTTCACTTTAATTTCTTTTTAATTGCTGTGTAAATAAAGTGGGAAGGAGACCTTACACAAATCATATCTGGGATGGCTTCCATCAAAGATAGCTAGATATTCCATTTCTCAACTTGCTTTCCTTGGAAACAGGAATAGCAAAGCATGTACACATAAAGTGTCATCTTTACTTGACATGAAGAACTGAAATATTTGTTCCTTTTTGGCTATTTAATAAATAATAGGCTTCCCTGGTAGATATTTTAAATGTTAAGTGCTCGCCATCTCTGATCATTCTTGTGAGCCATTGGATCTGTATGCTTACTGCCATCATTAAAAGGCAAACACAAAGCAATACTTTAATCATAAATTGGGCCAGCTATAGAACCCCCAACTCTGACACACAGCACATGTACTCTCGTCAAACTCAGACACAAGCACAATGCTTCATCAGCTAAGAGTGTAGAAAATGGGAAATGTATACAGTTTAGAACTGGGCTTAATTCCTAGTATGTTCCTGTGGAGCCCTAGCCAAAGTTTGGAAATTTTGTGTTAAAGGTACAGATATTTCTTTGAGGTAATTATATGGAACACATACAAGTGAAAGTTGGCGTTTAGATGTATCATTCTCACAAATGACCCAGCACAGAGTCATGCTTAGGGCTGGTCTACACTGGGGGGGGGATCGATCCAAGATACGCAACTTCAGCTACGCGAATAGCGTAGCTGAAGTCGAAGTATCTTGGATCGAATTACCTGGGGTCCAGACGGCGCAGGATTGATGGCCGCGGCTCTCCCGTCGACTGCGCTACCGCCGCTTGCTCTGGTGGAGTTCCGGAGTCGACGGTGAGCGCTTTCGGGGATCGATATATCGCGTCTTAACGAGACACGATATATCGATCCCGGATAAATTGATTGCTACCCGCCGATACGGCGGGTAGTGAAGACGTACCCTCAGTGTTGTTCACAAGGTTAAATGAGAGTGTGTAGTATTAAATAAGGCCTACTGAATCGGAAACACATAGTTAGCAGGTGATCAGCTCTTGGCTGACTTAAAAGGTTACTTGGAAATGGCTCAAGCGAAAGGTTAGCAGCAGATCTGTCTTGTAAAGTGCACATTTTGAACTTTGGCACTGTTGAATTATGAGAGCTGAGGGGTTCCTTCCCAAGTAGCTACTTTACTGAAACTATCTTCCCTACTGTACAAGTTATGAAGGGTAACATTTTACAGATTTATAAGTTTTTGTACACCACTATAGGTGCTAGTGTTAATTATTATTATTACTATTATTGTTGGTTAAATGCCAACAGTTTGCCAAATGCTATACAAGAAACAAAAATAAAGACAGTTCCTGCCACTGAGAGTTTACAATCTATAAAGAAACACCAACAAGATAGGATGCACTGGGCAGCTGAGAGGAAATAAAGAATATTGATGATAAATTCTTATCAGTTTCAAGTTAATAGGGAAACCTTATACTCTTAAGATGGAAAAGCACTCTTTGCACTCATGATTAGCAAAAGGAAGACACAGACCTGCAAATACATATTTTGTTCTTTGTCATCCCCAGTGTATGCCCACTGTATATACCTTGTATACGAAGGGCATTGGCATAGCAGCCTGCAGTTCAGGGAAGACATTGGATTCTCACCAAACCTTATTGAAACTTCCAACTTCTCAGTTGTCTAAAAGTCAGTCTCATCATGACATCAGTGCTCAGTGATCTGAACTGGTTGCCTGTTGGTATGCAGGTGAAGTTTGATGTTTCTTTTGACCTGTAAAGCCATGTATGCCTTAGGGTCAGCATATTTGAGAAACTGCCTCTCCCTCTCCACACGATATTGCCACAGCTTTGATCAGTGGTGGCACCCAGTCAAAAGCCTCCTTAGTTGAAAAAAGGAGGAACTGCTGGCAGGATGTTCTTCATGAGGCCCTGAGTTTTAGAATTCCCTTCACCATTGATCAAAAATTATCCAAATCTGACTTTTAGGCACACTGCAAAGCCCATCTCCTTTCCCAGGCTTTTGGGGAGAGATTTGGCGTCAAGTTCTGGGCTGTGTGCCAAGGCCTAGTATTTGGGATTAGGGTCATTTTTGTTTTCCTTCCTGGTTTAGAGGATGCTGTTGAGTTTATTTTTGTTTGTACTAATATGACTTCATTTTTAATATATGTGAAAGATGCATAGAGCCCTGGATAGATTTTTTTTAATGTATATATTGAACAAATCTAAATAAGCAAGTGTATCAGCAGCTCTCCCACAGCCAGCCCTAAACCAGGAAGTTTCCAGATACAGTTAGTAGCTATCTTGAGACTTAAGAGTTCTGTTGTCCTTGTCTATACAAAAAGTTGTAGTGAAAATCCACTAGTCAGTATTTCAGTAGTGGATGAATTTCAAAGCCACATAAACAGCTTCTTCTTAGCACTTCAGGTCCTTTCTCTGTGTCATTCCCTCAAAACATTCTCTTTAACTGTGGCAGAGAGTCAATGAAGGGATACCCTGTGGTCATTTATCCCCCACTGGTTAGTTTGGAGGGGAGATCAATTTCATATATACTTTTTTTCCTGCTCCTACATCCTCCTGTGTTTTTAAATTTCATTCTGAAAAGCTCAGAATTTAAATGATCAGGCTGAGGTATAAAGTAGTGTGCCTTTTGATGCTGCATCTTGTGCTCATTTTTCTCTTGACGGAAATAAGTCCTAGTTTCATACCCAGCTTTAAACGTTGACAATAGCAAATATAATTAAAATTGGTTTCTAGGGCATTGACACAAGGTTGAATGTAACGATGTTCCAGTGTTCCCAGTGTGTTTTCACCTGTCCTCCACCCACTTTCACCTTCCTCTGTCATCTCCATCTTCAAATCCTTACTCTACAACCCCTCATCTGTCTTGTTTTCTCTTCCTAGACTGCTGATATTGCTAGCTTTGTCTTCCTCTGACTAGCCTCTCCATTCATCCTCCTGTTCTGTGTCACCTTCCAGACTCCTTGTCAGGGTCATTCTCTCAACCTTGTCTGTACCATGCTCTGGTACCCCTTCCTATATCACATTCCTTCCATAATCTCCAATCTATTAACAACTCTGACTTCACTGGTGCTCTCCAACTCCTCCTTCCTTTCCTTGTGTTAGTCTCCTATGAGGAAACCATCATCTCCATCACTTCTCCATCCCCACCCTTCTTTCTGTACTGACTCCAGGGCTGATGAATGGCTCTGGAGAGAAAAAAAATCCAGAGACCATTCAGATTTACTGCACTACAGGTCCATCCTCTTTATTCACTATAGCAGTCTTCCTTGAAAAGCAACTGTACTCCTCCACTCTCAGTCTCGTAACTACAACTCTCAACACCTCTTCTTTGCCTTTCACTGCCTCCTGCATGTCTGCATACCTCCTTCTCCTCCTATCCAGACTTCTTCAAAAAAAGAAAAAAGCACCTTGCTAGATGCTGTAATTCTGAGCCCCTCTTAAAATCTTCTCACTAGCTTCTTATTGCTTCTATCATCAAATTCTAGCAGTATGTTCTTATACTGAGGCCATCTACAATCTACTTCTCTGTCTGCTCTTGTCTCCTTTTCTCCCACCTGTCCTCTTCTCTTAGCTCAAACTTCTCTTCACACTTCAGGCTTCATATCCTCCTTCTAAGACCATCTGTGTGCCTTCCTTCTCACTGCCCGCCGTGCTTCTGAACTCCCCCACAGCACCTTCATTTCTTCCTTCTTTGCATCCCTTTTAAAAACTCAATTCCCCATGGAGGTATATAAACTGAAGTGTGGATGATTTTTTTTAATCCTAAAGATATCTACATCTTTTCCCCAAGTGACTGCATGATCCTGTTGTTGTCCTCCTGCCCCACTCTGTCATCTTGTCCTCCTGTTCTTGTCTTAACTTAGATTGTAAATGCTTCCGAGCAGGGATTCCTGGTTAATTCTTATAAAGCACCATGCATGTTATGGTGCTATATAAATAACAGCGAATAAAACAAACCTTCAAATTCAAATTGGCAAAAATGGATTTACCACATGCCCCTACAAAATATGTACATACTCACAAACAGGTAATTTTAGTCCTTAGATTATCTAATTTTGGCATTCATTCTTCTGTGGTTTTCTATTTTATAAAAAAGATCCTTCAAACTAACTCAGACATACTAAATCAAAACTTAAAATTAAAACCATAATACACTGTTAATATAATATTTTAAAGTGCAAGGAGACTTAACCTGTCATGGTAATGGATTTAAATTTCTCAACATTGATAGCATTCCTTTTAGAATATTTTTCTTCCAAACCAATTGATTTTTAGGAACAGCCAAACTTGAAGTAAATGTCTGTAAAGCATGAAAATTCCACACTCTATCTGACTAACAAACACTATGAAATGTTGCAATGTAATCTGCAGCCTGATTAAGGCTTGCAAAGCTTGAACTTGAACACAAAGGGGCCTTTCTCATCTATGCCTGAATGACTTGATCTGATTTTACACATCACTCGGGTTATATATTCTTGATCAGAAACAGATTTTTTTTTGTCCATTATTCAAGAGCATAGCTAATATCTGAGCTTTTTGAAAGCTTGCACTGATTATTTTGGCCCAAATCAACATTAAATGTTGGCAGTTAAACGTATACTAGCCTATGAGCATGGGCACACTATTAAAAAAAAAATCAACACTATAAGAATATTTGAAATTATTTCTTCAAATAGCTGAAAAGTAAGACATTGACTTTCAGTTCAATATTCTGCATAAATCAACACATTCAAGGTATTTTATTTACACATTTTAAATGTAAAATATTTCTTAGTCATTGTTTCACAAACTAGCTACTTGGGATTATATGTAATCTGTATATCGCTTGCTTACTCAAAATGTTTGGCGATGATATGCTGAATACATATATCTTGGGAGAAGGGGAAGGAAGGAGGTTAATATAGTGCAGAGATGGAAATTTGATGCATTGTGTTCTTTACCCAACAACGTAAATGTTGTTTTGGAAGTGGAGTTGTGAACCTTAGTAACCTTAGTAAAGTGGTGGTTTTAACTTTAAGTATCATGATGCTTCATTTACATTAATCATGTTGACATACAGTATTGGATGAGGTCTGACAAACTTTGGTATTACAGCCAAGTGATATAATTAGACTAGTTTCAGATTCCAAGAACAGATTTTCTGTGCCACAGCTGTGCAAAGTCAGTGTCGGTTTAAAACGGAATACTGTAATTTCCTTGTAACTCTTATTCCCAAGCAATCAATTTCCTGTAGAAGTAGTAGGAAAGGGAGCCAAGTGAGTAATAAGGTCTGATGAGATTTCAGACATTTTTAGATTTGTATTTCTAATACTGTTTAGTGTTAAATCCAGCTAGTGAATGAGATGATGCCACTTAGAAAGACAGTTCAATGGAACATACGTTAAAAATTAACATTCATGAGAATGTTCTTCTGTCTCTTCCAACTAACTGGAAGGATGGATATATCTTTATGTGTGGGATGCTGTTTTTTAAATATTGGGATGGAATAGCAAAGCAAAATTATTCTTTGCATGCAGTGCTCTTAAATATTTAAACATAACTATTTGGGTATGTAAGGTGATTCTGCATTTCTCACAGAGATAACATCTGCTGTGGAGAGAGAATTTATACTATTAATCTACTAGCTCAGTACCTAGCATTAAGGCAGTTTGTAGACATGTCCTACTGCTGTTAGTTGGTGGCTTTGTATGCATTCATATAAAGGAAATGCAAATGGGGAAGGGCTAGTGAAGGCACAGGGAAATATAGATCTACATACAGTAAAAGACTTATCAACACTCCAGTTGGCAGGGCTTTTTTATAATACCTCAACTGTAAACGTTCAGCTGAAATTTGACACACACAATGTTGCACATCTGTTACGTGCTAGAGAAAAGGAATTTAGGACTGCTCTACACATAAATTTGCATTGAAATAACCAAAATATGTTTAATTCACAACTTTTGTTGTTTTGATGCAAATCTGAGTATGGACACTCTTATTTCAGAATAAAAGTGCCCTCTGATTTTTGCTTAAATCATACTTGTAGGTGGGTGAGTGTATTTTCAGGCTCCTACACAAAGATTTAGGTGCTGAGGCTATGGTTACATGAGAAAACTTTGTACCTGTTTTTCAGAAACAATGTAGCTGGACCAAAGGTGTACATACAAAATGTTACAGAGCGGATAGAGCCACAGGGCATGTTCAAGGGGACGACAAACATGTATGTGATATAAGTCAATTAATCTTACACTTGGCTAAATGAATTAAAAGTCCAAGATGTTGCAAAATTGACTGTTTATTAACAGGAAACAAACCAACAATTATTCTAATAATAATCCACAGATGAATAATGAAAAACCACAAGCTTTCACAAAATCCATGGGATAGAGGAGAGGAAATCTCTGCTCCAGTGTCTCACTGGAGACCAACTCATTGTACCAACAATACTCCATTCAGCTGCAGTCAGGCTTCCAGAATGCTCTTCCTCACAGCAGTCTATGCACCTGGGTATATCCCCTCTCCTCAGTTGAAGTACTCACAAATAATTAAAAAAATCTGGCCATAATTCTCCATATACTACAGTGATTAAAAGAAATTGGGAGCTGTTTTCTGTAGGGACGCTCCAGCTGAGGCACAAAGACAGCAAACAACTTCCCTGTCTCTTAACTGAGCCCCCTGAGAAATTCTCTTAATTTCCTCTCCCAGCATGTCTTAAATTCTTCACCCTGCAGAACTGCAGGACTTTTCTCTGTACTCTGAGTCTGCTGAGGTGCTTATCCTGTCAAATGCAACATAACAGAACATCCTCGCAAGAATGAATGAGGTGCATAAATTAAATGTTTGAGTATGCAACCTCCAGTTTGTTCAAGCAACTTTAGACAACTGACACTTGTGGCTAAGAAACTGCATTTCCCATAACTGGATAAATATGTAGGCAGAATACCTTCACTATCTTGCTAATGATCACTTCACATTGTCTGAAGGGGTAATATCAACCAGTTCCAGAGTGAGAAATGTTTGTCTAGAGACGCTCATTTTCATGGGTGGCTTTTGAGGGGCAGGAAAATAGGTGGGGGGGAGCCTCACCTAGAAGGCCACCCTCTCTCTCTCTCTCTCTCTCTCTCTCAAAAAAAAAGGGGGGGGGGGGTTTTCTGCCTACACTCTGTCATGATCCTACAAAATAATAACAGCTGCAAAATGGCTTCATGTTACAGTTTTTTAAAGTTCTGGGTCACTGTGGTGGGGTCAGCTTTGTGTTATGGAACCAACAGTAGATATATACATGATCTGACCTTTACCAAAAGCTGAGTTTCATTGATCTGTGTTACAGCTGGCAGTCTATAGCATTTTAAGAAAGTTGGCTTTGCTGCTACACGTACATTTGGCTTTCTGATTGTTGGTGTCTAATTTTGTACATCTCACTTTCTGCCCCTTGTCAGTGAACTCTAACAGGCAGGGAACGGTGGCTTATCTGAATAAGATTTAGTACAGTGATTTTATACTCCTGTCTATGCACTTTTATAATCCTTATCATATACCAGAAAACAACACTTTCAAAACTCCCGATTTTACTACATTCAGAAGCAACTCTTGGGAATGACTGAACAGCTCTAAGCTACACTGGGATGGATTTGAATTAAAATATCTTGCTTTTTATTGCAGGCATCTTTTTCATAAATCTTGCGTAGACCCGTGGCTGCTAGACCATCGCACCTGCCCTATGTGTAAAATGAACATTCTAAAAGCTCTAGGGATTCCGGTAAGCATGTCATGCAACAGGCTAGTCAAAGTAGAGTGAGAACACCTCCATCCTGTATACATGCCCATCTGTTTGCTATTTAGATTCTCATACCACATTCATCACCATGGTACACTGATTTATTAACAGGAACACAAGCAGACATCTGTCTATTTTTTCTCTTTCCCCCCCTCCCCTTTGGCTGGGAGGGTGTATGTGTGTGTGTCTGTGTTGCTTGGTTGGTTTATTGAGGGGTTGGATTTTTTTAAGTAATTGTGGCAGGGTTGTACATTCACATACAAACCTTTTCTATTTACTCTTTTACATCAGGGATGGATTTTTTTTAACTACATTCCTCCTTGTTGCCTCAAAGCAAAGGGTGTACAAATAAAATCTCTCCTGGTGTATCATTCTAAGGCAACTTGCCTCTGATTCTGATTGCAAAAGTCATTGCCTTTTCTGTCGGGTTCCGTCCCCTCTCTTAAAGCATCATTGCATGTCAGCAGGCCATGCACTCATAATTCTAGTTATGAAACATAACATTTTCCCCAAATGATTAAACATGAGATTCATGTGATTACAGTATAAGAAAATGTTAGATTGTTAGTCACTTGGTAAATTCAGCTCTGTTTAGAAACCTGCCAAAACTTGCCAATTAACTCTTTGGATTGTATTGTCAAATATACTTAGTACATGTTCGACCAGCAATGAATTTCCCTAAATTACAGGTATCTCACAGTTCAGTGTCTTCTCCACCAAGAAATTAATCAAGGTTTATGCTATGTGAAAAAGTATCTCCTGTCAAGTTCAACACAGCCAGTGGTGGTTAGTATGCCAACAGCTGCTGTAAATACACTGTCCCCAAGCTGAGGCAGCAGCATGCCAGCATTACATATCTGAGCGCTACACAAGAGAGATGAGACAAAAACCAACCAAATGAACAAATGAGGACAGCTAATGCAGTTACCCCCAAGAGCAGCAGTGAAATGACATGGGGACATATAATCCAAACAAATTACTGAAATGAAAAAAGAGTCTGATACAAGTGCTGAAATTATTATTCTAGGAAATAGCACAATAATAAAATAATCATGCAGGTGTGTCCGTTAACTTAGTACAATTATAAAGCCAAAAGGAAGCAAATAATATTATTCTAATGATATATTATAATTAGGCTTCTTGATTGATAGTGTGTGTGTGTGTGTGTGTGTGTGTTCAACCTTCATTCAGCCCCCTAGTATGCATTACAATACTGTGTTTAATTCCATCATCACATACTATTTTTTCCACTGACCTCCACTTGGGTCATCAGCAGGGTTAGTCATCAGCAGGGTTAGGACCTTAAGATCCACCCTACCACAGATCTCCAAGTAACTTGCAGCAGTAGTAGGCTGTTATGCTGCATGCAGACCAGCCATTAGAGGGGGATGAGACACACACTTTCCCAGTGGGTTTCACAGCTATTGCTGACAGCAAAGAAACCACTCAGAACTCCTGCATTCAGTTCCAGGTTCTGGAGGGGAGTGTGCTCTTTTGCCCTTAGCCTGTCTCTGTCCCCTCTGCTCCCTAACTCCCTGCCCCCCAAGATCCAGCCCCTTTATCCCCTTTCCCCTTAAGTTCCGGTCCCCCATAATCCTATCACCCCTCCCCAACATCTCCCGTCCCACTGCTTTTCACCCCTCTGCATTCAAGTCAGGCTGATTCCTCCTTGCTGCCTGTGCCCCAGCACGAGGAACATAAAAAGAGCACAGGAGAGACAGTCTCCCTCTTCTCAGTTGGCTTCCTATGCCGCAGCAGACCTTGGCTGCCAGGGGGAACAATTGCAGGAAAGTGCTGCTCAGCTCCTGTGTCCGCTGAGCTGGAGCACACTTGGTACTGATGGAATCTTCAGAGAACGTAGCTGCCAAACTCTTAACAGGTCTCTACTGAGCATGTGTGAACTGATATTTTCAGAGGCTCAAACTTGGCCAAATTTGAGTGGAATTTCACAGCAACTGGAAAAAGCACAATCTATGACACAAAGATCACCCTCCTTCCCAATTTCAAGTCCTGCTCCAAAGCATGAAGCCACTACAGCTTCTCAATGAAACAGTTGTACGAATTTTGTTAACATGGGCAAAACATATTTTCCCTCCCTAACCTCATTCTCAATTCTTGCTGAACCATTGCAACTGAAACTACCCCCACCGCTCTTAAAAAAAAAAAAAAAATCAGTCTGAGGCAAACACCCATCTTGGAAAACTTCAGCTCAAATGGTTGCAGTTTGGCAAAGTTATAAGCAACTGAAAACAGTCTTATAATGGAAAGTGTCGGGAAACCTTGGCTTATAGACAGTGCAACTGGCTCCATTTATAATATAGAATGTCTTCATGCCAGCTGTATGCTTACCTTAGTGGTGTACATTAAAAAGTTGGTTTGTGTGATTATGAATGTGGCATTATGTTTCCATTTTAAGAGGAATGTATAATAGTTTTTAATTGATATTGTTCTAAAAGAACTAGATCTAAATTTTCAAGTCAGTGCATGCCAATTTGGCAATTTCGTCACACAGTTTACTTCATAGTCAAGATTTTTAAAAATGGCTGCCTAGAACTAAAGCCTATTTAGCATGGCCGGCTCCAGCATTTCTGCCGCCCCAAGCAATTGGCGGCAATTGGGGAAGAAAAAAAAAAAACGCGATCGGCGGCGGCAGTTCAGCAGCAGGTCCTTCGCTCCTAGAGGGAGTGAGGGACCTGCTGCCCCCGAATTGGCGCAGGTGCCGCCCCTCTCCCTTGGCCGCCCCAAGCAACTGCTTGTTAAGCTGGTGCCTGGAGCCGGCCCTGCTATTTAGGCATGTAAATAACTAGCCTGATTTTCAAAAGTGGTGAGTGCCCAGAAGCTCCCATTAAGATGTATCTCCTTTCTGCTGAGGCAGCCTGGTCCCCTGGAAGCGTTCCACCCTTAATGAATTCTGCCACCATTTACAGAAGCAAATGTCTGGCCTCAGTCCTTCCACTGGCACACTAATGGTGAATTGAGCCCACAAAGCTTAGTTTCTTCTGGTCTTGGTGTCTAAAGGGAAAACTTTTTTTCTTTCAATTTCAAAGAGCTACATCATTGTTGGGATGATCATATCAAGTAAAATAATCTCCCTTCAGTTCTTTCCCCTTCTCTAGAAACATGGTCTGAACATGCAAACAACTGCACTTTTTTTTACTAGATTGGTTGAGTTGGAGTCTTTCATTAAGAACCTGGTGGAAAGGCCACTCAAGTCAGTGGAAAGACTCCCATTTTTAGAATCAGGCCCTAAAAGCACATATGTACAGAGAACTAGAGAAACTAATATACCAGGTAAATAACAAAATTTATCAAAATATATTTGTGTCACTCTGACAGTAAAAGGTATAAATAGTAATTTAAAAAAAGCAATATTTGATATCATTAGGATTAAAGTCTACTGTTTAGTTTTTTTCCAAGTAAAATGATATTAAATCTGCATGTAAAAAGGGATCAATTAAATTGAACCATGACATTTGTGCCGCTTTAGTTAATATTTTGTTGGGCTTTCCTTTATCTCCTATTTTTAAGGGTTTAAAAATTGGTCAAAAGCTCATTCTAGCAAAAACTGCAAACAAAAGGGACGAGGAGCGAATGGCTAACTGGGGGGAAAAACATTTAAACATTTGCTTAGTTATATAATGGTTATAAGACTGTTGTATAACCCTCAAAACCAAATTTGATTTTAAAATGAACTTTCAAAGGCTTCCAACAACTGTTTGAAAAGAAATCTAATGGAAAAAAATGTTGATGTTTGTGCCCAGCAATTTTTGTCCCCGGTCCTGTCCTGTAAGTAAACATATGCATAGCTTTCACACATGCATACTCCCAGTTCAATGGGACTCATGACTTTGCAGGATAAAGCCTTTTCTTTGCTCAAAGTTGATTAGAATTTTTTATGCTTGCAGATGCACTGTCTTCATGCCAACTATTATTTAGTTTCTTCCCCAACTCTAAAGCCCCCAAACTGTGGTTTAGGTTTTTTGTTGTCTGATTACATTCTATACTTTAGTCTGTGAACACAAAATCATCTGAGGATTGTTTAAATGAACATATTCTTTTATTATGAACCATTTTAAAATAATGCTAAGTTTGTAACATAGAATCTTAAAATGTAGAGCTGGAAAGAGCCTCGAAGTGATCTAGTCCAGTCCCCTTCACTGAGGCAGGACCAAGTATGCCCAGACCTAACCTGTTTTTAAAAACCTCTACTAACACAAATTTCACAACCTCCCTCAGAAGCCTATTCCAATACTTAATTATCCTTATAATTAGAAAGCTTTTCCTAATATCCAACATAAATCTTTCTTGCTGCAGATTAAGCCAATTCTTTCTTGTCCTTTCTTCAGTGGACATGGAGAGCAATTGATCACCATCTTCTTTACAACAGCCTTTAACATATTTGAAGACTGTCAGGATCCCTCTAAGTCTTCTTTTCTCAAGACTAAAATGCCCCATTTTTTAACCTTTCCTCATAGGTTAGGTGTTCATTACTGTAGTCTCCTCTGGACTGTCTCCAGTTTGTCCACATCTTTCCTAAAATGTGGTCCCCAAAACTGGACACAGTACTCCAGCTGAGCCCTTACTAGTGCTGAGTTGGACAATTACCTCCTGTGTTTTATATATGAAACCTGTTAATATGCCCCAGAATATTAGCTCTCTTATTTATTTATTTTGCAACTGTTTCACATTGTTGGCTCATGTTCAATTTGTGATTGACTACAACCTCCAGATCCTCCTCAGCAGTACAGTACTACAACCTCGCCAGTTATTCCCCATTTTGTATTTGTACATATGACGTTTCCTTCTAAGTGAAGAACTTTACATTTGTCTCTATTGAATTTCATCTTGTTGATATCAGACCAATTCTCCAATTTGTCACAATCATTTTGAATTATAATCCTACCCTCCAAAAAGCTTGCAACCCCTCCCACCTTAGCATCATCTACAGATTTTATAAGCCTAGTCTCCACTCCATTATCAAAATCATTAATGGAAAATGTTGAATAGTACTGGATCCAGGACAGACCCTGTGGGACCACACTAGATACATCTTCCCAGTTTGACAGCAAACTATTGATAACTACTCTTGAGTACGATCTTTCAGCCAGTTATGCACCCACCTTATAAAAATTTCATCTAGACCACGTTTCCCTGGTTTGTTTATGAGAATGTCACATGGGACTTTATCAAAAGCCTTACTAAAATCATGATGTATCACATCTACTGTTTTCCCCTTGTTCTTGACAAATCTATGTTGGTTATTATCTATTATTCTATTATCCACTAATTGGGCAATACAAATTGATTGTTTAATAACTTGTTCCAGTATCTTTGCAGGTATCAAAGTTCAGCTGACTGGTCTATAATTCCCTGAGTCCTTTTTGTTCCTCTTTTTAAAGATAGGTACTATGTTTGCCCTTCTCCAGTCCTCTAGGACCTCACCCATCCTCCATGAGTTCTCAAAGATAATTGTTAATGAATCTGAGATTGCTGCAGCTAGTTCTTTTAAGTACCTTAAGAGTGAATTTCGTCAGGGCCTGCTGGCTTGAATATATCTAATTTATCTAAATATTCGTTAGCCTGCTCTTTCCCTATTCTGGCTTGTGTTCTTTCCCCCTAGTTAATATTAATTGTGTAAAGCATCTGGTCACAATTAATCTTTTTAGTGAAGACTGAAGCAAAATAGGCATTAAATGCTACAGCCTGCTTGATGTCATCTGTTATTAGCTCTCCTTCCCACTAAGTACTGGACCTATACACTCCATCTTTTTCTTTCTCCTAATGTATTTATAGAAGTTCTTCTTATTGCCTTTTATATCCCTTACTAGGAGTAACACATTTTGTGCCTCAGCCTTTCTCATTTTGTCCCTATGTTCTTGTGCTGTTCTTTGCTATTCATCCTTAGCAATTTATCCATGTTTCCACTTTTTGTAGGTTACTTTTTTGGATTTATTTCAGGCCATGAAAGAGCTCCTGATTGAGCCATGTTGGCTTGTTACTGCTACTCTTATCTTTCTTTTGCATCGGGGTAGATTGCTGCTGTGCTTTTAATAGTGTCATTTTGAGAAACTGGCAGCTTTCATGAACTTTTTTCCCTTAGATTTTTTTATCATGGGACCTTACCTGTCAGCTCTCTGAGTTTGTTAAAGTCTGCACTTTTTTAAAGTCCATTATGCTGGCATGAAACAACAAAAGACAGGAAATTCACAGGAAAGGGTGAAACAGGCTAAAGGACTGATCAAGTAAAGCACTTGGGCACAGGTTTAGCTTTAAAAACATACGCTGTCTCATTTTCTTCAGTGGGACTACTCAGATACTTGAAGTTAACAATGTTTAAATGCTTCGCTAGATCAGGGCCTCTGAATCAGATTTTCAAAAGTATTTAGGCGATTATAGATGCAGATGCTCAGCTAGTGGAATTTTCAAAAGTGTCTAAGCAGATTAGGCGCCTAAATACATTTGAAAATCTGCCCTATAGTGTATGCTAACTTTTTTAGGCCTAACAGGATATTTGTGTAACTGCAGTTCTATCTGAATATGCCCCTTTATGCTTACAGGTGCTGTTGAACACCTTGCACACAGTACCCTAATCTTTGAATTTTCCTTGTTTTTATTATTTTATGGCCTAACCTTAAGGCGTTATTTCTGAAATGGCTGTGCAAGCTCAACCTCTCCCTGCTATGGAGAAAGCAGACCTGACACCTTTGCTGAAAGGCTTAGGGGAGTCTGCATTCTCATGTACAGCAAAGGGAATTTACTCACACAATTGCCATTAGTATTCAGAGGGGAACTCTCCAGAAATAATCAGTCTGACAGTCAGGAAATAAACCAATACAGAAATACTTGAAAGATCAGTAAATTCTACTGCAATTTGGTCATCTCAGCTTGACCAATGAGTTGCTATCTAGAGGATATTAAGAGGTCTTGGCACCACAACACACAAGCTCTGTAACCATCTGCTTTAAATGCATCTGAATCACTTTTCCAGTAGCCCTGAATTTATTGAGTGTGTGCATTTATAGGCATGAGTTTTAATTCAGTCATTTTGCCTTTGCTTTTGTTTTTTAATTCATTTGGTTTCTCTGGGACCACAATACAGGGAAGACTCCTGAAATTCCCATTACAATGAATTCTTTATTCTTTCTCATTATTTTCAGCTATAAGAAATGAAGTACAGTATAGGCAAAATGTAAGTCTTTTAATATTGAAAACATTTTCCTTCTCTTAGCAATAGCTATATACACCCCTTTTCCACCCCTCATACAAATGTGCACACATGCAGTTCTTATCAGTTCCCCGCCTTCACTTAAGTCTCTGATATCAGCTCTATAGTATGTATATTTTAAGACTTAAAAGGTACAAAATCCCCTGCAGTTATTGCCTGTGTTTATGTTCATAATCTGACTCAGCAGTGTGCCTACCTCAGGCAGATCATATCAATATATGTGCTCATTTACTCCATGACACACTCCCCCAAACTTTTTTTGTTTTTCTGTGAGGAAGCAAACATCAATTTTCTGGGCAAGACTTTTTCATTTCCTCTGCATGCTGCAAGATAGTCTTCCTACAAATGCTATTAAGAGGATCCAGGTATACAGAAAGCAAATAAACTGTATTTATTGGATATTACCATTTAAGGGCCCAATATTGCAATATTTATCGTAGTCCCATTTAAATCAGTGAAGCATCCGTAATAAGCACAAGACATAATAGTAAGTGATTGCAGGATAGGGCCCTAAAAGGAGTGGGTGAGAGGGAAAAAATCTAAATTAATTAACTGGAACCACTTATGTATAAATTCAGGAAGAAAATCTAGAGCAGTTATTTCCTTTAAGACTGATTAAAAGATAGGAAACAAAGGGTAGGAATAAATGGTCAGTTTTCAGAATGGAGAGAGGTAAATAGTGGTGTCCCCAAAGGGTCTGTACGGGGACCGGTCCTATTCAACATATTCATAAATGATCTGGAAAAAGGGGTAAATAGTGAGGTGGCAAATTTGCAGGTGATACAAAACTACTCAAGATAGTTAAGTCCCAAGCAGACTGTGAAGAACTACAAACGGATCTCTCAAAACTGGGTGACTGGGCAATAAAATGGCAGATGAAATTCAATATTGATAAATGCAAAGTGATGTACATTGGAAAACATAATCCCAACTATACGTATAAAATTATGGGGTCTAAATTAGCTGTTACCACTCAAGAAAGCGATCTTGGAGTCATTGTTTTCAGAGAATGAAAACATCTGCTCAATGTGCAGTGACTGTCAAAAAAGTGAACAGAATGTTGGGAATCATTAAGAAAGGGATAGATAATAAAACAGAATATACCATATTACCTCTATATAAATCCATGGTACACCCACATCTTGAATACTGCATGCAGATGTGGTCACCCCATCTCAAAAAAGATGTATAGGAATTGGAAAAGGTTCAGAAAAGGGCAACAAAAATTATTAGGGTTATGGAACGGTTGCCATATGAGGAGAGATTAATAAGACAGGGACTTTTCAGCTTGGAAAAGAGACAACTAAGGGGGGAAGACAGATAGCGGTTTATAAAATCATGACTCATGTGGAGAAAGTAAATAAGGAAGTGTTATTTACTCCTTCTCATAACACAAGAACTAGGGGTCACTGAATGAAATTAATAGGCAACAGATTTAAAACAAACAAAAGGAAGTATTTTTTTCACACAATGCACAGTCAGCCTGTGAACTCCTTGACAGAGGATGTTATGAAGGCCAAAATTATAACAGGGTTCAAAAAAGAGCTAGATACTTTCATGGAGGATTGGTCCATCTATGGATATTAGCCAGGATGGACAGGGATGGTGTTCCTAGCCTCTGTTTGCCAGAAGCTGGGAATGGGCGACAGGGGACAGATCACTTGATTACCTGTTCTGTTCATTCCCTCTGGGGCACCTGGCATTGGCCACTGTTAGAAGACAGGATACTGGGATAGATGGACCTTTGGTCTGACCCAGTATGGCTGTTCTTATGTTAATATGAAAATAAAGAACACTAAGGTTTTTTTGCTTATGTCTAAAGTTAAGAGGTCCATTTCTGGTCATATATAATATATGCATAATTCCAACTAGATCACTAGGAGCCAAACAAATATTTGAAGGCAGAGTTTGCTCCTAAAGTAAGGTGGCTAAAATTTTCAGAAGCCTGAGTCCCATTTTTAAGTGATTTAGGCACTTAGCAGCCAATGTCTCAATGAAGGTGAATGATAAATCATTTAAGAGATTTTGAAAATTTTACCCAGCTTCTTTCTTGTAACTATAGTACTTAATATTTTCTCTGTAGAATAGAAGCTCAAAGACTTTTCTTTTTGTTTCCATTAGCCAAATGCGGATTGCATAGATGATATACCTCCAGATTTTGAAGCTTCCATAGGAGGACCGCCAACTAATCAGATTACAGGAGCTAGTGATATAACCGTGAATGAAAGCTCCGTAGCTCTGGATCCTCCTGTCCGGACTGTGGGAGTACTACAAGTCATCCAGGATGCAGATCCTCTTCCCCAGGTTGGGGAGAGTAACTTCACAACAAGTAGTAAGTTTCTCCTTCTGGCAGAGTTTGCCCTGAAAATAGTATGCAGAAACCTGAATCACAAAGAAATGTATAGATGTGTGGGGCTTGGAATATTGTTTTTACTACTTTAAATTTCACTGAAATCTAGAGGATAAGTAACTTGGCTTAAAATGGCACCTTTGAATTATCATGGAGTATTACTGTATCACAGATACTCTGAACCCAATGTGCAAATAAATGGATTGAATCTGATAGAATAGTAAAGTGAAATGCATGGAAGAATACTCTAGACTAAGTAGAAATAGGCCCTTTCTATTAACACAAAGTAGACTAAAGTTATAGACATCTTCACATGTTGTTTGACAGTGAATCCTTTTACCAAGGCCTTCCTTGATAATCTCCACCTATAACTCAGCTCCTTTGTTAAATTCATTTGTTGGATGCCCTTGTCTGCCGAGTTTGGCTAGTCCTTATCCCCTGGTCTGCCTTTCTTCGATGTACTATTTATTGTTATACATGCAGAGTTTCACTCTTGCTTCAAGAACATAAAATAGATTAACAGATTCCAAGGCCAAAGGAGACCATTGTGATCAACTAGTCTGACCTCCTGTATAAAACAGTCCAGAGAACTTCCCCAAAATAATTGCTAGAGCATATTTTTTAGAAAAGCATCCGATCTTGATATTAAAATTGCCAAAGATGGAGAATTCACCACAACCCTTGGTAAATTGTTCCAATGGTTAATTACCTTGCTGTTATAAAAATCTACGCCTTATTTCCATTCTGACTTTGTCTAGCTTCAACTTCCAGCCTTTGAAATATATTATACTTTTCTCTGTTAGATTGGAGAGCCCATTTTTGAATATTTATTCCCCATGTAGGTGCATGTAGACTGCAATTAAGTTATTCCCTACCCTTCTCTTTGTTTAGCTAAATAGATTGTGCTCCATGTGTCTGTCACTATTTTCTAATCCATGTTTTCTAATCCTTGAATCATTCTCATGGCTCTTCTCTGAATCCTCTTCAATTTTTCAATATCCTTCTTGAATTATGCAGCAACAGTCACACTTGTGCCAAGAAAAGAGCTAAAATAACCTCTCTACTCCTACTCAAGGTTCCCCTGTTTATGCATCCAAGGATCACATTAGCTCTTTTGGCCATAACATCACACTGGGACTTCATGTTCATCTGATTATCCACCAAAACTCCCAAATCTTTTTCAGAGTCACTGCTTCTCAGAAGAGAGTCCCCATCCGATAAATATGGCCTACATATTTTGTTCCTCGATGTATATTTTTATAAATAAAAGGTAAAGCTATAGTCACTTGCCTAACTGTAGGACACTTCCTTGAAATCAAGAAAAAAAAAGTATATTTGGATTCCTTTTGTGCTTTTGCATTGTCTTCTTTACATCACTGGAAGCTTTACTTTTTATTTCTTGAAAACTATTCTTAGTTTTTCAAAAGGAGTGTTGGTCCTTTTTTACTACTTTAATGGACACCATTCATGCTGACAATCCCAAAATGTCATCCCTACCCTGTCACTAAAAGTAACATTTTGTTTTCAGAATCTTCCTCTGACAGTTTAAGAAAATGATTGTCAGCTCTCCAAAATGAGGGCTGTCTCAGTCTGCAAATGCCACTTGTAGGCAAAAATAACAGACAACTGGAAAGTTTGTATATACATGACTGAAGCATGTATATGCACGTTGTTGGGCATATGAACAGAAAAGTAACACCCGCATGTGTACTTGATATGGGATAGAATAATATGACAAAACATTGGTTTGGGTGTGAAACTTGCCTAGGTCCTAAGAAATTTTGGATATTTAACTATGTTTACTTAACATTGCTATATGCTGCTCCAGTGGGATATGGTGGTTGAACTTTATCACTTTTCTGTAAGTGAAAAAGAAAGGAAAGTAACAACATGAAGGGAGAGAGACAAGACAAGATGAGCGTGGAGAAGACTGTTTCTAAATGGCCTTCCCAGAGATTCTTCTTCCTTTTTGTTGTCTTAATTCCTTTAGTTCTTTCTCTTATTACCACTCTGCATGAGTCAGCTACATTGCTCTGTTGTGTCAGCTTGGAATGCCAATGAAACTAACTTTCTGATCTCCTAAGTGCTGACTTTTATTACTTCATGGAGTGAGCTGTTAGTCATTTTCACCTGAGCACGGCATCATAGCAAGGAAACAGAGGATTTAGGGGAAGTGGCGCAATATTCAGGGTGGAGGAGAAAAATGGTCTCACCATGGCCTTTCATACTGGCCCTCAGGTCTCTGTTGGCTCCATTCTTGTGATCCAGTAAGGGATTTAAAATGACAACTTTCCTTCTTTCTGGAGAAGAAGTCCTAGTCTTTCTGAAAGAAAAGGACTCACCTTAGTTTTGGTTCTTTGCAGGATCAAAATCATGGAACCAGCAGGAGAGCAGAGACAATGTTATGTGCATACACAGACTCCCACATGCGTGGTACCAGCCCAAGAGCTCGTGTGTGAAGACTTGCTCTGGCCTCGTTTTGTTGGGCTGATCAGTTTTAATCAATGAGAGATATTTTAGATGAGTGGTTAGTTTTAAGTTAGTAAAATTTTATTAGTAACATTTTGTTCCTTTGTATCTTGACAGTGCCCCTGTTAAATGTTGTTGTGCTTCTCGTGATTGATTTCATTGGTGACATTAAGATTTTTATTTGGTGGTACAAAAATTTTACTAAGGATGTTAAGCAGTATTCTGATGTCAGTTTTGCTGGTTTAAGACCAGAGTAACACCACTCAAGCCAGTAGTTACTCCAGATGTATATCATTTTATGTAATTGAATTACCCCCACTGTTCTTCATTTTATCATAAAATAATATGGGATGTCAGATACTCATTTGAGAGGAGTGCAGAATTTCTTCAGTTCTGTTCTGTTGGTCTACCTCACTGATATACTTGGTTGTACTACAAACAGTGGGCTAGATACACAGATCAGGCACAGGACTCAACACAGGGATATGTTACATTTGTGTCCCTCAGTTCTGTGGCTGTCCAAGGGCCATGTTGGCCCCCAACACAATATAGAGCATTTTCACAGCTACTCTACTTTGCATTCAGCTGTGACAGCTGCTAAGGGGCAATTACACCAGCCAGAGAGTGTAGCAGTGCGCCAGCCACTCCCCTTTTCCTCCCATCTTGCTCTCAATAAGTATCCTGTAAGGATTTGGAGGGAACTGATGTCAGCGCAGCTACACTGGATCTACACCACTGGGGGATTCCACTACACAAAAGGAACTCTTCAACTGACTAAAGCAGCATGGAAGTGTGCTTTGGGTCTCTAGTACCCACTCATCCACCCTATTTAGATTCTGTGGTTCTCATATTAGGGAGTCAGTTCCTTATCCCTCATTAACCAGAAAAACCCAGCACAGGATAACTATACAGCATGAATCTATTGATGTTGCTTTCCGTCATTCTAATAGCAGCAGAGGCAATGTATCCCTATCAGAGAATCCTACTGAAAATGGCAAAGCCAGAAAACAAAGCTAAGGGGAGAGATTCTCCCTCCTGGTCTAGAGCCCGGGGCTGGGTGCAAGGCACTGGAAGGAAGTGCTGCTGCGACTTTTGAAAAGAACCAGCATAGGCCCTGAACTGGGCAGGGGGAAATCTCCCCTTCATAAGCACCTGCATTGATAGGATAACTGCCTATAGCACTGTGGAGATTCTGGATGGTGCTGCAGCCTATTGGCAGCTATTGGCTGTGGTAACTTAAGCAGCTCCTAAGTACATCGAGCAGTTGCATCAACCCTCAGAACAACCAGAATCAGGAAGGCATACTGGAAGCTTAAAGCCGCCTTAGCCAGCTTCAATGCCCTGGGCTGAATGTGTATGTCCTGCACTTAGCACACAATCTCATCCATGGTATTCTGATTTGGTGCTTGGTTTTTCAATTAATAATGGTTGGGCAGCAATATTATTTATTAGTTATACATGATTATTAGACTTTGTTCTTTTCAGGATTACATTTAATGCTTGACAATTTTTTGGCATGGTTGGGTGCGCAAACTTATATCATCTCAAGAACGCATCCATATGGTCTGATTCACAATAGTATTCAGCAACTGGACCTTGTACATTCTGCAAAGGGCTGGCAGTAAACTAACCCTTTCGTGTTCGTTTGGGAGTTAGGGGCCTGAGTTTCGAAGGTGATGAGAATGCACAACTCCAATTGACTTCAGTGGGAGCTGCAAGTGTTCCGCCCCTCTGAAATTAAGCCCTAGAGTTCTCAAACAGAACACAGTTTTAACCCAGGTGGGGGGGACAGTTTTATAGCCAATACACACTACAACTTAAACTAGGGTTACCATATTTCCACAATCAAAAAAGAGGACACTGGGGGGGGGGAAGCCGCGCCCTAGCCCCACCCCATCCACTCCCTCCCACTTCCCACCCCCTGACTGCCCCCCTCAGAACCCCAACCCCCCCTGCTTCTTGTCCCCTGACTGCCCCGACCCGTATCCACTCGCATGGGTGGCAGGGTTGTAGAAATTTTGGTGGTGCCCAGAACTCATCCCCCCCCCACCCTGCCTAAGGCTCTGGGAGGGGGGCTGGGTGGGGGGAGGAGGTCTGGGGTGCAGGTCCTGGGCTGGGGATTAGGGTGCAGGAGGGGTGCAGGGTGCAGGGTGCAAGTTTGGGTGCTGGGTGCAGGCTCCGGGCTGGGGCAAGGGGTGGGTGTGCAGGAGGGCGTGAGGGGTGCAGGCTCTGGGATGGAGTTTGGGGGTGGGAGGGGGTGCAAAGGGAGGGGGTGCAGGCTTTGGGAGGGAGTTTGAGGGCAGGAGGGGGTGTGTGGGAAGTAGGGAGAGGGCTTGGGAGGGAGTTTGGGGATAGGAGGGGATGCAGGGGTGAGGGCTGTGGGTCTGAGGTTCATGATGCAGGAGAGGGCTCAGGGATGGAGCAGAGGATTAGGGTGTGGGGGGATGAGGGCTGGGGCTGAGGAGTTTGGGGCATTGGAGAGGCTCAGGGCTAGGGTGGAAGGGCAGGGTAAGGGCAGCCTGTCTTCCCATTAGTAGATGAGGGACACTAGGACCCGGGGGCAGCAGACAAGGGAGAGGCAGGCGGGGGAGAGGGCACGGGGGGGGATGTGAGGAGAGGGGGTGGTAGGTGGAGGCCGGGGACCCATCCAACACTCCCCCGCTCCCTGACTGCCCCCCCCCCTGGACTCCCCTTACCATTCTGGCTCCACGTGTTTGCAAAACACGCTGCCCGGTGGGTCGGTTTGTGTGTTACACAGGGCTGCAGACAGAGGAAGGGGGGAGCAGGGGAGGGCTCTGGCTGCTGGAGGCCAATGGGAGTGGATCAATCGGCCCAGCCGCCCAATCAGCAGCCGCACTCTGCATGGGAGGGAGGCGAGGGAGGAAAAAACCCCGGACATTTTAACCTTGTTACCAATTCCTCCCGGACGGCTATTTAGAGACACAAAAGCCGGACATGTCCGGGGAAATACGGACGGATGGTAACCCTACTTAAACCAAGTTATAAGGGGTCAGAGGGCAACCACGGTTTAACTGACTTGGTTATTGCTGTATTATAGATATGGCTTTAAACAACAAGAATTATGTCAGAATTGTATTCACTAATTGTATTGAATAGTTCCAGTGTGGTCAAAGACCTAGAACCACAGAGCTTTTCCCCACTTCCCCCCTTCCTACCCCAACGTGAGCTTGGTTTGTCTTTTGATTTTACAAATAATGTCTCTGGCTGCTGCTAGGAATCTTTGCAGAGGTATTCTATTCTCTCTTCCCCTCCCCCCCTCCACCCCCACTCCCCATTAATGACAGGAGAATGCTCCTGGGCTGAGTCTGCACTGGAGATTTGCGTGGTTTCTTCTTATGATTGAAGCTGTGCAAGCTGCAGCCATGCAGTGTGTACAGAGTATGCTGCATCCAAACCCTGCACTTGCTGCCACTGTTGTAGCTTCTGTGAATTGTTGTGCTTATCCCACAGTGCTGTTGGTTTTTCTTTCTGTTACTGGTTGGGGGTTTCTTTATTTCCTGACAGGATCCAGAGGCAGGGACCCTCCCAAAGTGGGCCTGGAGGAAGGACATTTTCATAGTGCTGCATATATGGGACGAAATCCTGTATCCACTGAAGTTAATGGCAAAACTCCCATTGACTTCACTGGGGCCAAGATTTCATCCATGCTATTTTGCCGGTACTATTACTTTATTTTTGTGAATGTGCTCAGAGGACATTTTCCTCTTCTTCTGAATGGAGAATTTCTTCCTCAAGGCCCTTAGTAACTTTCCTGGCCATGAAGAGCTAGATGGAACTCATTGTAGAATCTACCTTTACTAGGGTTACCATACTTCCGGTTTTTCCCGGACATGTCCGGCTTTTTGGTAATCAACCCCCCGTCCGGTGGGAATTGCCAAAAAGCCGAACATGTCCGGGAAAATACCGGCCGGGCACTTCCCCTCCCGCGGCTGCTCTGCTCCTCCCCTGACTCTTCGGCTCTGTTTAAGAGCCGAGCTGCCCGAGCGCTACCAGCTTCAGGCAGCCCCCATGTCTCCGGACCCTAGCCACCGGCCGGGCACTTCCCCTCCCGGGCTCCAGCTGCTCTGCTCCGGCGGCGCTGGAGCCCGGGAGGGGAAGTGCCCTGCCCGGGGGGCAGGGTCTGGAGGCATGGGAGCTGCCCGAAGCCCAAGCGCTACCGGCTTCACAGTTTGCCAGGCAGCCTCCAGACCCTGCGCCCCTGGCTGGGTGCTTCCCCTCCCGGGCTCCAGCTGCGCTGGGGAAGCGCCGGCCAGGGGCACAGGGTCTGGGGGCTGCCCGGCAAACTGTGAAGCCGGTATCGCTTGGGCAGCCCTTTTCGCGTGGCTGGGAGGAAGGAGGGGGAGTTAGGGCGGGGACTTTGGGGAAGGGGCGGGGAATGGGCGGAGTTGGGGCGGGAAGGGGCAGCGTTGGGGTGGGGCCGGGGTGGGAAAGGGGCGGGGCCAGGGCCCTGTGGAGTGTCCTCTTTTTTTATTTTTTAAATATGGTAACCCTACCTTTACCACCCCTTATTAAAAATCAAGATCAGATTTTTTGCATGGTAGCTCAGAGCACTAAGTAAAGGACCAGGAGATATGCTCAACCAATCTCATTACAACACCCAGCACAGTGGGGCCACAGTCTTCAAGGAAATGTTTGTTAGGTGTTGTTAATAATAGGATTTGTATGCTAAATCCTTGAGTGTCCTTTTTCAATACCTGCATGTATCAGCTGATATCGCATTTTAAGATTAGACAGAGAGAGAGAGAGAGAGAGAGAGAGAGAATTTCTTTAGTTTTATATTCAGCTCGGCTATGGATTTTCTGTTTCAAGAATCAGCGACCCTGTTAATCTTAACGTCTGCAAAGTGTCAAATCTCTTTTCCCATTCCCTCACCTGTAGTAATGGTCACACTGCATTGTTTTTTATTAGAGGGCTATTCTGCAATAAGTGCTACACCTCTACCCCGATACAACGCTGTCCTCGGGAGCCAAAAAATCTTACCGCGTTATAGGTGAAACTGCGTTATATCGAACTTGCTTTGATCCGCCGGAGTGCGCAGCCCTGCCCCCCCGGAGCACTGCTTTACCGCGTTATATCCGAATTCGTGTTATATCAGGTCGTGTTATATTGGGGTAGAGGTGTATCATATCTGGAAATGTCATAGCACCATAGAGCAGGAGCAATTCCATGCAAATGTAAATGGTACAGCAGGGGTTAGATTGTGGCATTTAGCCACAGCCTCGAATAAGGGGTGATGCTGAGCTGAACTGCCCCCAGGGGAGCTGCAGGAGGGTTTTGCCTTGGTGAGCACGTGGGGAATGTACACATGACAATGTCCCTTTGAATGGTGCAGCATGCTTCCCTTTCTGGAGACTGCCGGCTCCTTGAGTTAGTGCAGACAGTGTTCAAGGCCATCTCTCTTCCCCTCCTTACCCCCTTTGGAGCAATTTGTTCCTCTGAGCATGGAATACTTGCATTTCCACAAGCATAGAAATTTGCAATTATCCCTGGCTTTACATAGAGTGCCCAAAGTCAGCTCCTTCCAAAGAAGGCTCCTTCCCGCACTCATGCTTGGGCCAGGCCAGGCATAATCAGCATTAAGTGTCTGGGTTAAAAATACTGTAGTTCTCTTATGAAAAGAGCAGCTAGAGTCTGTGTATGTGTGTGTATCTATATGTATAAGTATTCACTAGAAATCTGGCATTTGGAGAAATATAAAGCATTCATGCACTTTTGTTTCATCCATGATCATATGGACATCTCCCAGTTCACATGTTTGCTATTTTTGGTAACAGTTAATGTGTGTGCATTTTCAGGCTTCATTCACTGTTCATATTTTATTTCTTGGTCAGGCCTATAAATAACTCTGGCCTTTCAAGTTTTACAAGCCCCAAAGGGACATATGTACTGACCCCACCTGTTTAAGAGAATGATTGGCATGCTGCAAAGAGCCCACTAAATTCAACTCCCCTTTCCCCCAACTCTGGAAGCTCCCAAGACAACTCCAGAAAAAGAGATGGTCCTGAGTTGGAGTAACCACTGTGCTCAGCCTGAAGACAGCTGGGTAGCCTGGGAGGTCCACAGATTTTATGTGGACCTGAAGCTGTGAAGCAGAGCTATGTGAATAATGTGTTTTCTGGTTCATTGGCAATTCCAAAAAAGTAGAAGAAAAATTGCTACAAGTCAAACAAAACAGTTCCTTCTCAACAAAACATTTCATTCAAATTCAACCATTTTAAAGGGTTTTGATAGAATTAAAGGAAATTTCTCAATGAAAAGTTATTTCAAACCAAAAACTTGAAGCATTCGATTTCGAAAATGTCAAAATGAAACATTCCAACTTCTTCCGATTTTTTTGTTTGTTTGTTTTACACAGAACAATTTGGTGAAACCAACACAAATTCTCAAAATGTTCTGGTGTCACCAAATCAGCCTTTTTCACCAAAAAAAGTTTCAGCTGACCAATTTCACCCTCAGTTCAATTGTGAAGTCTTTCACATAGGTATTGCAGTACATTTCTTTTCCTGGGTTTTGTTGTTTTGGGGATAAGCTCCAAAGACGTAGATTGTCAGGACACTTTCACGCTAGTTGGGTAGTTACTTTATTAAAATAAAAACTCCTTAAAATGATTTTGAGCTGTGCATTTTTAAATGTCTGTGTGGAAGATACACCCTTAACTGGTGCTGAAAAAGAATATATTATAAGAATCTTATCTACTAGTGTCTTGTAATCACTTGGCGATTCTTCTGAGTTAGTAGTTTGTTCTGAGGAGTAATATGAGGGGAGAAAAGCATGTGACAACTGCACAAGCTAACGGTGAAAGCATCGAAACACCAAACTTGTATCCCGGAGGTGGAATACTCATGGGATCCACTTTCTCAAAAAGTGAGAGGATTGGGTCCCAAGTGCCTTAGATACGATGTGTGTTAAAGCCCTGTTAAAACTCCAAAGTGATGCAAAACTAGACAATTAGCAGGTGCTGAAAATTACAGTGGTCTGAGGTCCTGGATTTGTTAATTTAAGGGCTTGTCTACACCGTGCATTAGTGCGCAACTGGTGAGGTGTAAATTCTGGTCCACAGCAACATGCCATGCAGTATCTGGTGTGGTGGACCCCTTTCTACATGCTAAAAGTTCCTTTGTGTCATTGACCATTGTTTCAGATGGTATTAAGATAACGCATGCAAAGGAACTTTTAGTATGTGGCAGCAGGGTCCATGCAGTCTCTTCGTGCGTGATATGCTAGTCCAGACTAAAATTTACACTCAAGTTGATGAGCACTAATTGCTTGGTGTCAAAAAGCCCTAAGGCTTGCACCGATGCCAGCATAACACTGCTGGTCTGAAAGGCTGATGACTTTCTTACAGGAATACCACCAGTGTGAAATCATCAGTTTCCAAAAAGTGAGTTAAAGTAGTTGGTTGCTACACCTGCCCTTGACCCTCTGCCAACGTTTGTGATTTCACAACGACATTTTCCTATTTAAAAAATTTTTTTTTCTTCTTTTCATGTTGGTGTGTGTAACCCACAAAGCACAAGTTGTCTCTATATGGCAGACAATGAAACTGACAGTACAGAAAGTGCTATCAAATGCACAAAGTAGACAAATTGGAAAGATTGAGACAAATATTTGTCTAAAATCTGCCGTCTCTGACAACATTAGGGAAAATGTATAGCAATAGCATGGGTCAGGCCCTTCAGCTCCAGGCCTGGAGCGGACCCTTGGTGCATGGATCTCTCTTTTCCTGCACAGAAGGGCTCAGCCACCTCTGTGAGACCTGTCCACCTCTTCTGGATATCATGGCAGCCCCTCAGCTAGTCAAGGGATCCGTGTGGGAGAGGGGGCTGGAATACCAAGAAAGGAGGCGAGGGAGAACTGAATTGGTTTACATTGATATTTTAGGTGCCATGGCAGTGCTCTGTGAAGCTCTTGTTGTTATGCACAGTCATTTGGAACTGGACACAGAATAAGAGAGACCAGTGACAAGCTCCTTAAGCATTAAGTGATCACTGAACACCACAGGCCCCATCAGGGTCAGGACGCCAATGTGCTAGGCCCTCTACGTACACATAGCACTAGATGGATCCTTCCCTGAAAAATTTGCAGGCAAGGCGAGATGTAACATGCAAATAAATCTAACAGACAATGGGGAAGGGAGGTCTAATGCAGACATCAACAACAGGATCACCTAAGGCAAAACAAGTTCATGAGGACAAGATATAGGACCAGAGTAGGTGAACTGAATGTTCTCTATTTTCTTCAAGTTATAGGACTATTATAAAGCAAAGTACTCTTCAGCCCCCTATGGCAAATACATGTTACAACAACATATTCTATTTAATTCTGTTTACAGGAAATTTTGCTAGCTGCATTGTTTCAAAAGTAAGAGATTTCTCTCAGTGTTCCCAGGTTGGTAACCAGTCTAAAAAAGATGAATAATGCCTCATGAACAACAAATCTGGGCAAAATCTCAGTGGATTTAGCTACACTGCAATTAAACAGCCCTGTAGTCTGAGCCCATGTCAGCTGACGTGGGCCAGCTGTGGGCATTTAATTGTAGTGTAGATATACCTTAACTGTCATCTCTCTGGGCAGAGACCCTCATCCACTCCCTTCTGAACAGGGGTTTTACACTGCAGTCTCCTTGTGATTCTCCCTAAGCAGGTCTGACAAACATTCAGCCCCCTGCTCTTTAGTTTCTCGACAAGGACAGTGATTTACCAGGAACCACTCAGCTCTTTCAAAGCAGAATTTCTTTATTTAAGAACAGAAACATACAGAGAAAACATATAAAGGTCTAAACATCTACTAAACGTACCAGAAGTTGTCCATCAGCCTTATCGGGACCCTGACAAGTTTCAGTCCTTTCAACCTTTCAGCATAGTGGGATCCCCCTTTGGACAAAAGGTCATATCCATTTGTTGAATCAAAAACAAGACCCCAGAAAGTGTGTTTAAAGTCAGCCTTTATCCCCAATAGACTTTGTCTCCCAGCCTCCTGAAAACAGGTAGAAGCCAATCACTGTCCCCTTTCTCCTGCCCCCTCCACCGCCAATGGGGCCCAAGGCTCAAAGGACTGGATAGCTGCATAGCCAGCCTTGGGATTTTGCATTAATCATACCCTAGTGAATTCAGATTCCACAGGAAGTCTCCCCGCATGCCTTGTGAGCTAGGAACACACAAATGTATATAACATGTATTCATACAAATGCCTATGAATATTCCATGGGCTCATATCATCTGTCTCATCTTCGTATAATGGTTTTTGAAGTTTTCATGCTTTCAAGGCCTGGCTCTAACATACAGATAAAATTTCATAACGCTAAAGACAGTACTCTCCAGATAGGCCTGCGTTCATCATACCTGTCACAATGTGCTTAACAGAAGCTTTTTTCAGATTACTTTGGGCTCATGAATTCAGGTTTTCTTGTAAAATTTTCAATACTTACCAGTTTCAGCCTGATCAGCAAAAAAGTGGTAATGTTTATCTTTTCATGGTAATACCTGCTCATCACAAGATCATATTTTACTTTGCAGCGTACTGTTAAAACAGCTTTTCCCTAGTTATCGTGGCACTTTGTGTTCCAGCCAAAATCAGGACATGTAGAGAGACCTTCTCCCCTCTCCCCCCTCCCGCCCCCCAATGTAACACACGTTTTAGGAATCTCAAAATGGTTGAATTCAAGTTTTGGTTGAGGGTTTTTGTCAGTTCTTATTTTAACTGAATTAGTTTCCTCAGTGTGAGGAAGATCGATGCAGTGACGTCTGCCTGAACTTGCAGCCAGCCTGAAAGTATAGCTCTGTGAGGGGAGACTGCCCCATGCAGTGGAGGACTCTGTGTGTGGCAAGGGGAGAAGAGTGCAGCAGGCCAACACACCACACACCCGGGCACACTCCAGCTGCTGGGATAAGTACCCGGAGGGTGTGGGGGGAAAATACTCTGCTGCAACCAAGTCTCTGTAAAGGAGAGAATGGCATCTCCTGTCACTCCTGGATGCAGAAAAAGGGAACCCCATGCTATTTATCAATCAGGGAGGCCAGGGGCACTCCTGTCACCACCATAGCACAGTGATGGGGCCACAGGGGGGCCCTGTAGTATGTTGTACTCAGGGCTCTGGATTGCCTTATTCCAGACCGGAGCGTGAAACACACTCAACCTCGAAAGTGCCCAGAAAGACATTTGTGAAATATACACACAACTTTAGGCTTTATAGTTTTTAATAGCGCCAACAGGCTTATTTGACATTCTCCTCGTTTTCACTTAGATTAATGTGTCTGAGGCACTTCTCTTTGGAGAGAGAGCAAGAGGATATGCTCTGTTGTGACAATAATTAGACCCTATGTTATGACACGTTGTACCAAGTACAGAAACATATCTGGGAATCTGTGTGGTGGAAGTGTTTTTCTTATATTTGCCACATTCGGATTAGCATGGTGCTGCATGACAACAAAGAAAAGTGCTGCAAGCAGAGAAAATGTATGGAAAAGATGCAGAACAAGATACCAAAACATAGGCGCTGACTCCATAGGTGCTCTGGAGCTCAAGCACCCACTGAAAAAAATAGGGGGTGCTCTGGATTAATCTTTTGTGGGCCCTGGCACCCAGACCGTGGTCGCGCCCCCTGCTTCTTCCTGCCCCCGCTCAGCCTCTTCCCCCAAGGCCCTGCCTGCTGCTCTGCCCCAAGCTCCGCCCTCCACTCAGCCTCCCCCCACCCCCAAGCCCCTACCTGCTGCTCACACAGGGTGGGAAGCAAGCAGGAGGAGAGGGGGTAGGGGCGGAGAGGAGCAAGCAGTGAGCGTGGCCTCAGGGGGAAGAAGCCAAGTGGGGGCAGAGCACGGGTGGGTGGTGGTGGGGGCCTGGACCAGACACTGGGGCCCCTTCTGCATGTGGGTCCGGCGCCATTGATGCCATTGTAAACCCGTTACCGAGCACCTGTGAGCCACTGTGTTGCTGACAGTTTCATCCAGAAAGCTACAGTGAGATGTAATGTCTTTAAACTGGGCCGTTAGTGAAGACAGCTTGTAGGTGAGTGCAATGATTTTAATGTACTGTAATTCATGATAATGTAATTATGTAGTTTAATAATGATTAAATTAAGATATCAATGATAGACACATATTCAATAACTAGAATATGAAAGAAGTGTATAAATATGCTGAAAATAGCCTCACCCCAAAACTGGCAGAGCCCCTCCCCAAACAGACACACTTCTTCAAAAGCACCCACCAGCAAAAACAAAAGTCAGCACATGTGTACCGAAGTGTCCTGAAGTCTACTAGTGAAGAGAGGACAGCTTATCAGATGATGATGAACATGCTTTTATAATAGATTTCTTAGATAGCATTATCTCAAGAACCAAAATGCAAAGTTAGTTAAAAAAAAATAACAAAAATTAAAAATTTCTCCTGATGAAGTTGTAAAATGAGACAGTATTTTTTGAATATTCCACTGGAACATGGCCCTTTCAAAGTAACATATCAGACATGCAAGGCAGTACTTGAGGTGCATTTTGTCCAACATGCATGGTATATTTAACAAGGCTAAGGCATTTACTTAGGAACTATGTTTGCTAAAGATTGTGTCAATTCTGCTTCAAGAGACATTCAAGGTCCTAAATATATAAGTTCCTTTCAAAATATTAGTGATACCTTTAAAAATGTCTTTCTAATATGTGAGAAGCCAGCAACCATTAGGGCTGCAATACTCTTATAATAAGAGTTTTTAGAAAACACGACCCTAAACAAATCCTGCTCTGGAATTTCTGATGCCTGTTCTCCCAGCTGTTCAGAGGTTGATAGCCTTTTCCATTCTGAGAACACATTTTAAAGGAAAAGGTGCCAGGAAAAGCTGGGAAGGAGAGATCATCTTTTGGACTGGTCAGCCTGGAATACTACTAATTACTGTACTTTCCACCCACTAGTTGGATGCATTTGCGTTTGTTTGAAGGAATTCTTTCTTTCTCTATCATGCTAAATAGATGTGGCAAATAAACACTTCAGGTTATGTCCCATTAATAAGAATCGGACTAATGCTTGCACGTAAGTCTGCCTTCCCGGTGGAATTCTGTGCATGTAAAGGATGTTTATTCTGATTCAGAAGGTTCATATTATTTCTAAATGAAATAATTGGGCCATATTTTAACTTTTTAATGTTTTGCAGATCCCCAAAGGCATTATTTTGCCATATGGAAACTTTCAGTTTAAAAACAGAGCCTTTTTTTAGGTCAGTGGAGCTCAACTAAAATATTTTTAAGAGTTTATTTTTTAAATTTTATATCTTAAAAATGGCTACACTCTTTTTATAGCAGTGTTAATGATGGACATACTAACACAGATTTAAAATTAGTGGTGCAAAGGTACTTGTATTTATTTAGAGGTTTCACAAGTAACTTTCCTGGTTGTCAGATCATTGAAAGATAAAATAACAAAGCTATCTTAGCTTCCCTTCTGTGGGTAGGCTAGCAAGTCGCCTTCGTTCTTTCTTCCCAAAGAACGTGTGTGAAGGTTCAGAACTTAAAAATGATTTTTAAAACTGTAAAGATAAATTGGGAACAGAGGTATTTCTTTAAAAATCTGGAAAAAAACCTTTTCCATAACTAAAGATGTATTGAAATGAATGGAATAGAGCCAGAAGCTTTTCAATTCAAATAAAGTGTTCAAAAATGAGTTTTTGTCTTGGTGTAAATTGGATACTAACGCTTCAGTAGACTTAATATGGCTGCTTCTGTTAGAAGGTTTGTGTGCAGCATAGCAGCAAGTTAATAGCACACCCTGAGTGACCAGATGATCTAGTTTTCTAGGAATATCCTCCTCACACTTTTAAAGAATTTGTTCACCTTTCCAGTGGTTTTGTTTTTGTTTTTGATATACTGCTTATTAAAAAAAAACCTGCAAACTGAAATCCTCTCAATAGAACAGAAATAACATAGGCTTCCCCATTCTGCCTGGCCAATGAGCCTTAAAGCTGATCTTGAGCTGGCCTCCTCATAGAGTCAAAAGTCAGTAAAATCTCCTTGTTCATTATGGCTGTGATTTGCCTTTATGCACAAGACCTGTGCACCACTTCAGTCCCACTAGCCCCCTATTTTGAAGACTCAAATCATGCATAGGCCTTTTGCTGGTCTTCTGCACAGGGTAAATTCCAACCCTAGGCACAGCCACCTCTTGCACACAAGCGGAGTGCTGCACCTGTACAGAGCCCCATTGACTTCACAGAGGTTCCACACAGGTACAGCAATCCATCAGTGCCTCAACCCTTGGCCTTTCTAAGGAGTCTAGTTAGTGCCAAGTATAATGGATGTTTTTGTTATGTGAAAGCTTGGACTGAGATGGTACACTTATTTTAAGTAGGCTGCCAAACAGCTGTCAAGTGGTAACAGCTTTCCATCACTACTGGACTGGGCTGGGTTTGGATCAGTGACCTGAAACTATCTCCACTGCACTAGCTCTGCTGCTTTTTGTCGCTGTGTCCTCCCTTCGGTTTGTAATTGTCACATCTCCTTAGCACCTTTAGAGCAGGAAAGTGGAATTTTTTTCTTCTTTCATTGTATTATTTATGTTAATAGAGGGGAAAGAAAGTGAAAGAAGCTCATTAAAGAAGCAAAAAAAAAATCACTTGTTTAAAGATGGTAAAATAAAGAACCTGGCCTGACATTTCGTCAGATCAGGTCAAGTTAAATGACTTAATAGATTTGTTTCAACTTTTAAAAACTTAACTTTACCTTAAAGTTGAATCATTTGAAAAATCTTTTATTTGAAATGCTCTTGTTACCTCAATTTCAGATCAAACAACAGAAGGGCTGGCTTTATTTTTCTTTCTGTAAGTCAGCTTTACAAGCACTCCTTTAAATAAGCTTTTGACTCCAAGAGACATGGTCTAGAAGGCAAAGGCTGTTTTTTTAATAGTTCAATAAGTTTGATTTCATCATTTCAGCATTATTAAGGAACATGTCCCATTTCAAAAGAGATGTATTTTAAAGCTTTTATTTGGACAAGACATGGGAGAAAGAGCTTAATTTATAGGAGGTGCTTTTCTAGGCTGCTATTTAATAGTCATGCATATATGTGCACACACATACATACATGTTAGAATTTTGTCCACTAACATTAGCACTGCTGCAAGAGATAATAAAATCTTGAAGAATTCTGATCCAATTAGACATCATTCTACTCTTGTCTAACTCCTATTCTATTTGCAGTTTCATCTGGACATAATTACTTTTAGAATTGCCTGTTTTTCCTATATAACGTTAACTCAGTGTTTTGCTTAAATCAAGAAATATTTCCACATGTTTTTAAAAGCTCCCCAAAGAACACCCAGAGGACAATTAATGTGCTTTATTTTGTCCAAAACTGAAAGGTTTTGATACAGCCTCTTTTTCTGGCCTAATGAAAGGAAGCCTGGTCCTAATAAAAACAGTTCTTTGCCATGTAGATTGTCTTTTACTCCTGTGCCCTGCAAAGCCTAAACTTTATAGCTCCTCAGGATTGCTAAATGTCCTTTGACCTGGGATTTTATGTGATGTTGTGTGCTCTTTGGTCTTGGTTACATACACTGTACTGTATTTACAAAATTCTCTTGGAAATGTTCATACTTAAGAAGAAAGGGTGCTGCCGGCTGTGTTGATTTACTTTACCCTTCCTATTCATCAGTCCTGCGTGTACCAGATTCCTGGATAGACCATAGCTGCCAGTATAAAGTCTAACCTGTTCGTCTATGGGTTGGCGCAGCTTAATCTACTGCATTCCCTGTCACCCTCCCTCGTACAAAACAAAACAGAAAAATAGAAACCCTAAAGTGAGTTTGAGTAATTCTAACTAATCGACATATATTGGTAAGAGGGGTATTCAAAACTGAAGGGACACCAACAAACAAGAACCTTTCAGTGAAATTCACCCTGTGCAGAAGGCCGACACAAAGCCTATGCACCACTTAAGTCCCACTTATGACTTCAAAAGAGGATACAGGCCTTAAGTGATGCATAGGCCATCAGCAAAGGGGTAAACTTCACCTTTAGTGAGAAGCAAACCCAAAAACATAAGTTTCAGTGCTAGAACAACTATTGGTAGCATTATTAAAAGTTGGTTGGCAGGCAGGATATGGGTGGTTAAAACCTTAAGTAATCAAGTGGGTTACTAGTGTGTTCAGATTTCGGATCATTTCTGTTCAACATCTATATGAATGAGCTGGAATGTAGAACTTATTGCATGGTGTGAAAGATTGTGAATGACATCAAGGCAGAAGAGAGATGTGGTTGATTAGTCAGCTCTAGAATGCCAAAACTCCTTTTCTTCCTCTTTCTTTTTTGTGAACAAGCTCTTGTAGCTTTTAGCTGACATCCAGCTGTCAGTCTGCACTGGCAGAGGGATGGATGACATAAGTTAATTTTTTTTTCCTAAACTGGGTACAAACAGTGGGTGATTTTAGTTGCTACCAGATATCCATATTTTTCTCCTTAAGAATGGAAATATACTTCACAGCTTAAAAATCTTGTTCAACTTCTGAGCTACTTTTGAAACATAGTTGAGTTTTCCTTTGTTTAAAAAAATTGTTTGGAACCTGGAGAAAATGAAAAATATGAAAATGACAGAGCAACTTCAGGTCACTTACCTTCAGGGATGTGTTTACTATACTATCAGCACTGCCTGGTGGTGTATCATTTCAGTGTTTGCTAATGAACAATAGAGGCAGTGTGCTAGCTTTAGATGTGTCGATCTGGAGTTCTTTCACTTTCCTATTTGTAATCATGAGCCAAGATTGCATTTCCAGGTGTGAGTGGGTGGGCTGTGCACATGCAGAGAAGGAATTATACGCTTTGAAAATAACAAGAAACCCAGCATAGATAATTTTCAAAGTGAGGTTTCCTTTATATATAATAACCATGCTATAGAATTTTTGAATCATCCTAAAGCCTTTAAATGCAAATTATAGTCATTCCATAGAAATAAAAAAAAACAATAGAAAGATCACTCTTTATGAAATACTATAGATTTTCAAAGTAATTTCTATACTCTATTAATTTTATCCCCATTAAAGTCTACAGGACTTTTCCATAAGAGTTGAAAGACCAGAGAGTTAAACCATTTTTGTTCATTGCTAATGCACATATTGATGGCTGAAACAATCTCCCCCCCTTATGGCAAACTGAATGTTCATTATTGTTCATTTTAGTTTTTTCATCTACCATTAAGGTTTCCCTTGTATGTTTTCTTTTTCTATGGACTTGTGACTCTTGACCTTTAATCTAAATACTGTACTTTAGTCAAATGACTCCAGTTTCTTTTTGTTATGCCTGCCTATTGTATAATGGGTTAAGCGCATTTAATGAGTGACATTTTTACAAGATAGAGAGTTGAAATGGTCAGATGTGGTGAATCATATATGCATTCTACATCCAGGGCCTAATCTTGCAAATCAGCCTGTAGCCCATAGAGGGCTGTGTGATGGTTATCACAGTTGGGGCGGGGAGAAAAGGAGGCCACAGCTCAGCAGCAGAGCTGTTACTACAACTTTCAGGCTGCAGTAAATTTCTGTTCTGCCTGAAACATGTGCTGCATGGGTAATAAATAGCTGGTGAATCTGTGTACGGATGGATTCCCCCTGACCACATATCCAGCCTGCCTAGCCTTCCCAAGCACAGCTACACAGGGTTCTTGACTGCACACCTTGCAGATGTTCCACATCCCCATCACTGCTTCCATTTTTTTATACACTCCCTGTACAGCAGGACCTGGTCAGTTCCATTGCATGTTAGGCCTTTTACACTGTAAAGAAAGGGGCAGAACTTGCCCCTAAGTTAATATATATTGGAATTACCTTATTTTCTTGTTAGTAATACACGAGATGGTATGTGGGATCAATACTGGGAACGAGATGACACTCATGCCATGTTTCAGACAACATAGATATATTTCCTCATAAATTATTTTTTTTCTTTCCATTCTGTTTGCTTGAATCAGGAACAATTCAGCATCACCACCAATGGTAATATTATTCTCTGCTTGTACATATTACCACACTAAATCCCATGATCCACACATGCTTCCATTATGTGTTTGTGCATGAGACCTTCTCTGTACTTGCTCTTGAAAAGCCGGTACATTATTTTCCTGGATAATACTTTGCTAGTGACCTTAGCTGTTGAGAGTTTATGCAGTAAAATATACTCACAGAGGCAGATTTGAAAATCACTGGCACGTTGCCAAGAGAAGCATACATGACCAGATTTAACAGTTCTTATAGTCATTCATAGTTTAAGAATTAACAAGAATTGCCCTCAAAACAAGCTATTCATTTTCTGGGGGGTGGCAAGGTGACAAATCACAGAGGTTAAACAAAAAGGGCTCTGTTTTCACTTGCCACAGCAATCTTAAAGTTTACATGATAAAAATGACTTCTCACCATACATGAACTATAACGTAGTCAAAATTTAATTTTTAAATTAAAATTGACATTCTATAGACTATTGCTGGTGGTGGCCCTCTTTTTGAAAAAAGATACCATTCGTGATCCATAGCCAGAATGTAATGCAAGAGACATTTCCATCACATTTTCACAGACGTGTCACATTACTTTCACCCTTTTACTGTTCACCCAAGATTCCCTCCTTACAGCCCCGTATGTATCCTTCCTTTTGTCTCATCTATGTGCTTGGTGTCCACCTACCTGTGCACCTAGCGCCTCTTTTCTCATTCTCCCAAGCCGCCTATAAAAGCGCTTCTTCCATGAAGCCTTTAAAAAAAAATGTCCTTTGCCACCCTAAACTCAGTCCTATATGCAATGTATGCTGTGTCTGAACAAGACTAAACCTGTTTGATCAGGAACCTTCTCCCCTCGTGTTTGCAGAAGGATAAATTAAATAAAATAAAATAGCCACAGTAGCAATTAGCATTCATCTTCCTGATCTTGGGAAACACATATTAAACTGTGATTGGAACCTTATACTTTTGGATTTAAAAAAATCTTTTCTATAATAGTCTAGCAGTAGACTATAGATTATGTAGCATATATTATATACTAGTAGTTCATATGGGAATATGTATATTAATCACTACCTTTATTTTGCTCTTCCTATCACTGATATTTTTTAAGTGGCATGCATCACAATTAGAGATTTCTACTCCCTTTCTACAGGGCATACACACGTACTCATTTCTTAACTTAGTTATTGTAGTAATCCTTGCACTGTTTGTAATATAGTGATGAATGATTCATAATCTATGACCAACCACTACACATAGGTTTATTATTATTTTTAATTTGTATTGCCATAACCCCTACGAGCACTAACGATGGACCAGTACCCCGTTGTGCTAGGTGTCGTACAAACACAGAACAAAAAAGGTGGTCCCTGCCCGAAAGAGCTTATGATCTAAGCACAAGACACAAGTCAACAGATACATAGACAGACTGACAGGGAATACTAGGAAACAAGGAGACCATTTTGGTCAGCACGGTGGGCAGTGGTGTAGGCACACCAGTGACATAACCATTGTCAAGGTTGTTGTGGGCATCCTGACAAAGGAGAGTGTTAAGGAGAATAATGAGGTAGTGTTGTGGATGTTTGAGGAGCTCCTCCCAAGTGTGAGGCACAGCCTGAGAGAAAGCACGAAGGTGCTTGTTTAATATTTAAGCCAGCAATGGAGGCTGGCATCTTGGTCCAACTGGAGGCAGGAGTTGACCTCTCGTCAGGGAATGAGAGATGATAGGATCAGATGGGCAATGTGAAAGTGAAGACAAGCAGTTTATATTCAATGCAACAGAGAAATGGGAGCCAGTGGAGGGACGAAAGGAGAAAGGTGACATGGTCCAAGCAGTGGGCTAGGAGAATGAGTTAGATGGCTGTTTCTTGTGACTGGATAGGGTGCTGTGGCTTGTTTGGCTATTGCTGGAGGCTCTTTCTGGGTGGGGGGCTGGGCCTAGCTGTCAGATATGTTGGCGATGGAGCTTCTGCTGACCCAACACTCAACTCTGGGGCACTGCCTCCGCAGGAGGCTGTGTTGCTGGGCACCTACCCACTGGAAGAGCTGCTTGAGCTGATCACTGTGTTGAGTGGAGGAGGAGGAGAGAGTTGAGGAGCTACAGTAGAGCTGATAAGAGTGTGGGAGGGGACCAGGAGGGGGCAGCAGAAAAGAGAGGGGGGGATAAAAGGTGCTCCTTTCTTTCCCTGCCATTGCTCCTGCAGGATCCTCTCGCCCAGGGCATTTCGCTTCCCACATCCCAGCTTATGGGTGTAACTCAGCAGCTGCTTCTTACGACACACTCAGTGTTTGAGAAGTCCCTCCCTCTTGGGCCCTCAGATCCCCATCCCTCAGCTTTCTTAGGTAATTGCAAAGTTGTGTATTAAAATGGTCTGATTTCAATAGCATCTGTTTGATTCTCTCCATGCGGTTGGTGGTGTGCATGCGTGTATATAATGTGTATATAAATGTACTGAAATCGCCGTTGACAAAGCTATCGATGAAATGTCAGAACATGACACAGCAATAGTTAGATAAGCCTAAATAGGTCAATATCTTGAAGGTTTTTACACCAGTGCAGTAGCTGAAAGTGAATTATATAGTACTTAGGGATGAACCGTCGTGGCAGCCTGTCAGCTTCCTAAGTGGACCAGCTGTGCTCTGTTTCCAAGATGGCATTTCCAGACATGCACTCTGTGTTCAGGAGACCCACCTAGCTGATGCGGCCATTCATTCAAAAAAATGGCAAATAAGGCACCAGTCTTTCTTGACAAAACGGTTGGTGTTCATGCCCAACCTGTAACCGTTAACATTTGACATTTCTGGCTATGGCCATGCAATGTGTGTGCCTGGGTGTACTGTATAGAGAGGTTAGGCACAGTCCTGCTCTAGGGCCTCAGTCCTCCAAACACTTAAGCACGTGGATAATTTCATGCACATGAGTAATCCCGTTAACTTCAATGGGACTATGCGTCTCAGCAACATTACAAAGATATGTAAAGTGTTTGCAGGATCTGGGATGTTGCCATGCCACAGGGAAAAAATACATTTGAGAAAGGAAAGATGGAAATATACACAGAATAAAGAAAGCAGGTTTTCTTGTATCACATGTTGCACATTATGTATGTTCCTGATTTTATATGTGGGGCTGATAGCATCTCCGATTGTTAAGATTGCCCAACACTTCCTATTATAAGACCCTGTTTTCAGTTGCGTACAACTTTGCCAAACTTCAACCATTTGGGATGAAATGTTACATGCCAGGTATCTGCCTCAGGTTGAATTTTTTTGAAAATTTCAGCCCAAATGGTTCAGCTGTTTGTTTTTCCCATGCTAAAAAAGTCTGGTGACCTTTTCTTTCAGCATTTATAGCACCCCCAGGCTTTGGAGCAGGGACTGGAAATTTGGCAATGAGCAGCCTCTTTGCCATCCCTGTGAAAATGTGCCTGAATTTGGCCTAGTACAGAGGTCGGCAACCTTTCAGAAGTGATGTGCCGAGTCTTCATTTATTCACTCTAATTTAAGGTTTCGCTTGTCAGTAATACATTTTAATGTTTTTAGAAGGTCTCTTTCTATAAGTCTATAATAAATAACTAAACTATTGTTGTATGTAAAGTAAATAAGGTTTTTAAAATGTTTAAGAAGCTTCATTTAAAATTAAATTAAAATGCAGAGTCCCCCGGACTGGTGGCCAGGACCCGGGCAGTGTGAATGCCACTGAAAATCAGCTCGCGTGGCGCCTTCGGCACGCATGCCATAGGTTGCCTACCCCTGGCCTAGAAATAACACTTTGAAGAATCACAATTTGCATATGCTCAGTAGAAACTTCTTAGAGTTTAACAGCTAAAATTTCCTAGGATTCCATCCTCAGAGAACATGCTCCATCCCCTCACAGATCCTACATGTCATAGAATCATAGAATATCAGGGTTGGAAGGGACCTCAGGAGGTCATCTAGTCTAACTCCCTGCTCAAAGCAGGACCAATCCCCAACTAAATCATCCCAGCCAGGGCTTTGTCAAGCCTGACCTTAAAAAAACGCTAAGGAAGGAGATTCCACCACCTCCTTAGGTAACCTAGGTGACCAGACTGCACATGTGCCATTTGCACAGAGCAACTGAGCACAATACAGCCCAAGGCTACAGGGACAAAGCCAGCTGTAGTAACTGTTCTGGGCCAGGGTGAGGCTGGGCAGTGGAACTGAGAACAGGCAGCCTATCTCTTCTGTGTGCTCAGAGACCCCACCCCTGCTGGTACCTTGGCAGATGGATGAGAAAGCTGCCTTAGACAAACGCTGAGAGAACAAAAAGTGGAGCAGTGGGGAGGGAAGGGAGTAGAGTGGAACATTCAATGTGGTGATACTGGGATTGGAGAGAGAAGAGAAACTGGAATCAAGGGGAGACTGGGAGCCAGTTGGCTGGGGGGACACTGAGATTGGATGAGGAACTGGGGGAGAAGGGGAGACTGGGACTTGCTGGAGAAGGACATGGAGACTAGGAACTGGAGTGGGTGGGAACAGTGGGAGGGGAGACAGATCTGACAAGGAGCTGTGATGCGGGGGGGAGAACTGGGACTGGCTAGGTAGGCACAGAGATTGGGCTGGGCAAGAGAACCTGCGAGGGAGTGGCAGGGGGGAGATTGAATGAGGAGCCCGGGAAGGAAGACCAGGACTGGGAGCCAGAGCAGCAAGGAGAGGAGAGACCAATTGGAGAAGGGGCTGGGAACTGTGACTGGCTGGGCAAGCAGATTGGGACTGGATGTGGGGAGGGGAAGACACTAAATGTGGAGGGGGGGAAGATTGGGACTTGGGACAGGGGACTTGGATGGGAATACTAGGACTGGCTGGCCAAGGAGATAGGGATTAGGAAAAGAAGTCTGAGGAGTGGAAACTGGGATTGGTTAGGAGAATGGGGCTGGAACAAGGAGCTGGGGTGGGGAAGAGACAGGACTGGGACAGGGGCAGTTTGGAGGTGATGGGCCAAAAGGGATCAAACATGGGGAAAAGGAGCAGAAGAGTGTGTGCCCACTAGGTCTCGCCATTCCTCTGCTGTCAGCAAATATCTTTGAAACCTACTGCCAAAGTGTCCCATCCCCTTCTAGTGCTGGTCCACATAGAGGATGCCATACTACTGGTATCAATTACTCCATTAGCTCAAGTGGCAGGGGTGTGTGTGGTGGATCTAAAGTTTCCAACCTTTCTAACAACCCATATGGGTGTCAATATGATGCCATGTGATGGAATTTCTGGTTTTTAAGATATTTTTTTAAAACCTAGGATATTGTGCGCACACACACACACACACATATATGAGAACGAGGAATGTCTTAGGAAGGTGGGAAAGTGACTAATTTTTGGAAAGAAGTGAGTTTGAAGCACAACTTGAACAAGAAAAGAGGAAAGGGAATAGTGTGGCATCAATGATCAGAGAAGACATTCCAGGCATAGGACACAGCATGGGAGAAGGCATTGAGATGGCTGAGGGAGAAGAAAGCATACATGAAAGAGATCTGTACAATACCCTTTAGCAGCTGGTAGGTGATAGTTGATGCCAAATATATTCCATAATTCGGTATGCTCAGGAAGGGCTGGACTGATCCTCTCTCCACAATAAAATGCGTTCCCGTGCAATTATTCTTGAAGTCTTTTGTGGACAACGTGGGGAACAAATGTATGTAACTTTTCCCAGTGTTGCACCTGACTTCTGTCTCAGTAGGACGTTTGCAGAACTTCTTTTTCCTGAGGAAGGGGTGGATTTTAAACTAAAGCCTGCTTCCTTTACACACTTGAGAGGTCCCATGGTTATCAGATGTGACTATTTCCATGAGTAAGGGATCCAGTTTTGACACTATCTTTCAACCATAGCTGAAAATAATAACAAAAAGTATTTCACTGTTGAGAGACTGTCTTAAAATAGGACCAGTAATGCTGATGTTTATTGTTAGAGATGGCAGCACACAGTAGTACATCAGGACTGTTCTGGCAATTGACCTAGAAACATGCTTGCCTGAGTTATTAAGCATCTGTGTAAAAGATTATCCTTTTGTACTGTTAGACATTTCTTATCGAGGAAAATACATTCATTTATTTAAATATTTATGGTGGGTCACTAAATTTGTGCGGAATATATCAATCTGGGTGGGCAATGGGGTAGAGTCAATGTAACACATGGCCTAATAGTTTAAAGTCTAAAGTTAGGGTCCTAAATATAAGTAGCCTTAGGTTCATGAATGCTAAGCACCCACAAATCCCTTTGGGAGCCGCAGATAAAAAACAGGCCTATATATGGATTTATGAACCTAACTTTAGATATGAAAATTTTGGCCACAGTGTGCAGGATTTGATGAATCCTAGAAGAATGGTGTTGAGAAAGGTTAGGTGGAATAGAGGGAAGATGGGTTGGGGAACAGTCCTGGCTTCCCCCTATTCCACCTACCCTTCCTCAACACCATTCTTCTAGATGTAGCACCATCATTTGATAAGATTATCCCATAGTGTTACCAGGACTGACTGAAAGATTAGGGTGTAAACATGAATCTGTCCAACTCATCTGTATTTACATCCCTCAAAATGAACCCAACATTGAATTTGAGATAAACACTTTTGTCACAGCACAGGCATCATCATTGTCTCCACATCACAGTACCCTGCATTCTGGGAGCCCATTGCTGGAGTGTGGACAGTGGGAAGAAGACAGCCATCTCCCCCTGTGGCCAGCCAGAAGAAAATATCCCTATGCTCCACTAGCCCTTTCAGATAGAATAGCTGCGGGATGAATTCCTGGTCAGGATTATGGATCTTTGTGGAGAACAGTAGAACTAAAGTTCTTTAGGTTCACTTACCTCCAATTCTGCAGGTTGAACATAGTTTATTGCAGGGGAAGGAGTGTTATTGCGTCATCATCATGTTATTAGTAAATAAAGACTAAGGGTGAAATCAGTAGGAGTTTTGCCATTGACTTCATTGGGACCAGGATTTCACCCTAAGTGTAAAACTGAACATACAAAGACAATATGGGCACATTTTCAGTCACAAATTCTGACGGGACAACAGGAAAGACATGATTGTGTGGTGTCTGGCATCAATACATTGCTCTTTTGATAGTGTAAAATGTACTTCATGCGGGAATCATAGCTATAACCCGTGGACATAATTCCTCTGAGAATTGCAGTATGTGGTAATCTAACCCTTGTAGAAGAAAATTGATTTGTTTTCCTTTACAGATATTGGATTTGGAACCCAAAATGGAGATAGCTAAAACTAAGTTTAAGAACAGAGAAAAAAATCAGGTCTTAATCCAGTATTAAAACACTGAGAAATTGGTTCTGGGACCCTTAATCCAAATCCTTAGAATATTGCATGCATATAAATGGTTGCTGCACAGTAACATATTATACAGCACTTCTGGAGCATTCTGAATCCCTAGAGCTTAATTTCCAATGTAAATTAAACTCCAAGAGAACACTTCCTAAACTTTTTTGCCTTTAGATGTTTCTTCCAGGGATTCAACAGATGTTTTTCAACTTAATCAAAAATTGCCAGAATGGTTCCATATACAGCATATTGATTTTACTAGGAAATTATTACTCCTGTATTATGACTCCTTATCAAGTTTACATCGGACACACTGAAAGTGAAAGTGTCTTTCAGGTGTCAACTACACTTAGAAGGAAGTATTTTAATTAACAGTCTGTGCCCACGACAGCATTGAGAACACTGATTTCAGTGGAATCATACTAGCATAAAACTGATATATCATAGTTGGGATCAGGCTGTATGTCTTGGATATAGACTATATTAGTTAAAAGAGAGAGAGACAAATTATATCAAGGATTCATATATAGCAAGGATTTGTGGAAGAAATAGTCTTGTCTCTTCTCATTCAGTATATTTTTGCTCCCTGGTTGTATTGAGGGCTCACTCACATATTTGATCTCTTTATGGCAACTCACCAGGCCTATGTATGGACTCTCCCAATTTCCCAGAAATTTACTCGAGTCAAACATAAAGAGTTGATTGTAGTATGAGATTGTACCTAGTATGAATTGTTTCAGGTCATTATGTTCCATTCCTTCAGGAATGCCCACAATTTTATATTTTATTTTTTGCACCCTCTATTTTCAGTCATCTATACAGGTCATTTTATCCTTCAGAGCAGGGGTGGCCAACCTGAGCCTGAGAAGGAGCCAAAATTTACCAATGTACATTGCCAAAGAGCCACAGTAATTCGTCACCACCACCACCCTGCCCCGCTGCTCCCAGCACCTCCCGCCCACCGGCAGCCCCACCAATCAGCACCTCCCTCTCCCTCCCCGTACCTCCCGATCAGCTGTTTCATGGCATGCAGGAGGCTCTGGGGGGGAAAGGGAGGAGCGAGCGCGCGGCAGGCTCAGGGAAGGGAGTGGGAAGGGGTTGAGCGGGGGCAGGGCCTGTGGCAGAGTCAAGGGTTGAGCAGTGAGCACCCCCCGGCACACTGGAAAGTTGGCGCCCGTAGCTCCAGCCCCTGAGTCAGTGCCTATACAAAGAGCTGCATATTAACTTCTGAAGAGCCGCATGTGGCTCCGGAGCCACAGGTTGGCCACCCCTGCGCCAGAGCCTTGTTGTGGGTAGTTACATTCAATTAGATCTCAGTCTCATTCTGTATGGAAAAGATTCTAGTCTCCACCTCAATATCTCTTGCTAATTTTCCTGATATTTTCCCTACCATCGAAAAGATTCTTTTGATATCCCCTATCTCAGAGGTTGTATAGCAGCTTCAGCATTTTCCTCAGCATCTTGGATTCTGAAGCATTTCCCCCACTGCTTTGTTCTCCTTTTATAGACATCTAAATGTCTCCATCAACATTGTTAGCTCCAGTGTACAGAAACATGTTGTTTGAAGTTTTATAATACTTCCCCCTCACACATACCCCAGGGCAAGTTTGTAACCGAGACCTTTACCAACAGCTCATTAACATGCAGTTTTATTAAATTCATTATTGCTACTGTTGTGGAGGAGTCACCAGATGGCACTGTTAAGCATACTCTTACAAAAAAATTTTCTTAGCATGTGTGCAGGGTACAGTCTGGTATAGTTGTTAGTTTTGTGATGCAGTTGAATTGAGAGTGGTGAACAATAAACTTTCATTTTAATCTCACTAACAAAAATCAGTTCTTGAGACATAATTTCCTCCTGGGAACTGGGCACTGCTGCCTTGGTTAGGATTTCTGAAACATGGGATTGCCTGTGTGCCATTTGTGACCACCTCTGTTGCAGGACTGGAGTATATAGTGTAAGAGTATATAATGTACACTAAGAAAATACCTTAACTCCATGGGACTGACAATCTTCTGCAACAGGAAACCAACATGCAAGACCCCAATATCTACGCCTTCTCAGCAGAGGGGTGACAGTAATATATATAAAGGACTAATTTGGGCCTGGCCCCTCTCTGGGTATGAAAAGGAGGGAGAGGACTTGAGTATTTTTTTCCTTTCCCAGTCCTACCTCTCTGCTTGGTGGCCAAACACAATAGATCAGATTTTCATCAAGATTACTCAGATTTTCACCAGAATAATACCATTGACATCAGCAGAGTTAATGTGGATTTATACTGAGCAGAATGTGGCTCAGTGAGTCCAAGGAGACTGCAGAGTTAGCAATGCTATTAGAGCTAACCTCTGGAAAGGAGGCAGGTCAACATCCACTCTTCCTTACGCCAGCCAGAAAAGCTGGCCAGACACGGAGAACAGTGGACAAAGGTTGGTGTAGCAGCCATATTTTCTGGCCCCCAGGACTCCAGGAGGCAATTCTGTCTACAATTTCCCTTTGGGGCAGGGTGCTTCCATACGTCACCTAACCTGAGGTAATGCCTTAAAGCTAAATTTGAGCCACAAATTAGAAATGGGCAGAAGCTGCAAAGTTGGGATCTCTGTCTAGCTCTGAATCCAAACTTCCCAATAGTTGGAGAGTGTCTGGGTACAGGCTTAATTCCACCCCTGTATAAAATAAACAGTTCTGAAATTGGATGAGGTTTCATGAGATGGCAGTATGAGATCCTGTCAGATACAGTGTATTTTTAGATTTTTAGATGAGGGCTCCATTGACTTCAGTGATCAATGTATACCAGCTGAAGACCTGGCCTAAATAATGCAATAAACTCTGTAGTTGTAAAATGTCTGACTGGATGATGAAATCAATGTGTTTATATATATATATATATATATGCGCCTTCAAAGTCAAACATTTATTATCCTCTGTCAGGAATTGCAACATTAATTAAAACATCAGAGGGCAACCCAAGAAAAGTGTATTTAGCACAAATAAAAGCCTACATTTTATGGTAGGCAGCATTGCCTGCACATAATTTTAGAAGTAAGTTGCCTCCTACAAGTTTTTTCTTACTTTCTAATTCATGTGACTGTCATACGATAAAAAAAAATCATTAGCCCCCAGTAGGTTTTGTGCCATCAGTTTAATTGTGTGCATGAAAGATTGGACTCCTTAGTAAGCTGAATTAGTTCATGGACCATTACTAAAATATAAGGGAATGGAGATCAACTTCCTACTGAATAGTTTACTGCTGTGGCCCAAGCTTTTAATCCACAAGAAAAAAATAAGTTTGGCTTGAGTTACTCTTTTGGCAGCTGAATTATACCTTTGGTGACAACTTTCATTTAAAGTGTAATAAACAATACTTCCCCTGCTTCCTCAAGAGAGGGTATAATAACAGAGTGCTACCTGAAAGCCTGGAGAAGGGAAAACGGCAAAAATCTTAAGATTTATCTATCTACCCTTTAGCATAGAGAACAATCTATAGTAGTTACGTTTTCTGGTATATAGTATTTGGGGCCATTTTTCCAGTGTGTGGACTCACTGGTCATAATGGCAAAAAATGTGCATGCTCCCACTGGGTCCAAAACTCAGGTTCTGCTACCTTTCCACCCCACCGAACTTAGGGGCAGCTGGGGATGGCATAGCCCCTGGTATATGTAGGAGCAGCCTGTAGGCTGCCCTAACTTGCACTGGTTAGAAGGATCCCTTAAGGCAGGGGTTCTCAAACTAGGGGTTGGGACCCCTCAGGGGGTCGTGAGGTTATTAAATGGGGGGTTGTGAGCTGTCAGCCTCCACCCCAAACCCTGCTTTGCCTCCAGCATTTATAATGGTGTTAAATATATAAAAACGTGTTTTTAATGTATAAGGGGGGTCGCACTCAGAGGCTTGCTGTGTGAAAGGGGTCACCAGTACAAAAGTCTGAGAACCCCTGCCTTAAGGCCTATTTCAGAGATCCAGGACTGCCTGAGTGGAATGCTCCAGCCAGACTCCCTGAATAGCTGCTATGCGAGGGGGTCAGGAATGGGTGGTGTAGAGTTAGCTACAACAGCTTTAAACCAGTCAGGGATTCCCAGCTGCCTTATTAGGGTCGTTCTCTGTCCCCTTCGTATCAACTGGAGCTAACCAAAAGGGACCTATCTACCTTCGTGTGTGCAAAAACTACCACGTTTGCATGACTAAAACATTTGGTTTTGATCATGGATTGGATAATTACACAAGTCCCAGATCTGTGACTATGAATGTCTGTTTGCAAGCACATGAGATTCTTCCTTGGCAGTGGACATGTGGTCTTTTTTGTAAATGCACCCTTATGCCCACAATTGACTGTTTGTCCCGTTCCATCCCAGAATGTTATGAGCTATGACAGATCCTTAAAAACCCATATTTCTAACTTTCTTTTTACTAATAGTTTTCCCCCCAAAATCTATACAAATATTCAAAGTATTAGGCAAATCTTTAACAATGGCTAAGCATTGCTAATCATAGGGTTAGAATAGACTGCAAAATCTGCAATTTTCCTGTTTTTAAACCACCAAAGTAAATATTATCGGTTCATAGTTTGCTTGCAATTAGTACTAACAAATGTAACCACTATTTTTATTAATAATTTTGCAAACAGATGAAGGCTGCATCGCTATTATATTAACTAAGCCATATACCGGGGTGGCCAAACCGTGGCTTCTGGAGCCCCCCACACCTCATCATTCCTGGCTAACAGACTGGGGAAGGGGGCAGGAGCTCAGGGCTTCTGCCCTGCAGCGGAGTCATGGGGCTGGGACTTCTGCCAGAGATGACTCCTGCCTGCTAAGAGACGGGGGCACAATTTAAAGGTTCAGCCCTCCCAACAGCTTGAGTCACATGACCCCAGGCACCCTCCCCTCTTTCCCTCAGCAGCTTCTCCCTTCAGCTCCCTGGTGTAAGCAGTGACCAACAGCTGGGTGCTGCAGGGAGGGGCCTCTGCTTTAGCTCATTGGGGAGAAGCAGCAGCAAAAGCAGCTGAAGCCCGAGCCTGGGCAGACACCTCCCACGGGGCTGAAGCTCCAAGACTTCCCTCCCCTCAGGGCTGAAGCCTCAAGCCCCAGCAGGCACGCCCCAGCTCTCAAACTTCTGAAGATTGTCATATGTGGCTCAGTGGGTCAATTAGTTTGGCCAGCCATGCCATATGCAATCATACATAGCAATATCATTAGGGCAACAGCAAAGTGAAGTCAGGTGCAGTATAGGTTAGAAACATTCTTTGGTTTTATTTCCTCTTTTTCATACCATCATGTGTCAGAGAACACAACTGAATGGAAATTGCCTATACAGAATTAGACAGGGAAAGGCAGCATGCTGTGACATGTAGCTTTACTTCTCTTGGAAGTGAAAGGAAAGTGACACTGGTGTTCTGAATGAGGTCTACCATTACCCACTGTAGGTGGTAAAATCAGCTTGTGAGGTGCCTTTTGCTTCACTCAGCAGCATGCCTCAGTCACAAAACGCTGCAATTTAAAGTGTAAAATGTTACAGTGCACATTGGCAAGCAAAATTGTCAACCCTAAGCAGGCAAAAATCATGAGTCAAGCCTCCCAAATATGAGATTGCCTACAAATAATAAATTGGGGTTCTTTTTACTTGCCTTCTGTTTTTGAGCCTTTAGCATTCACATTTTCAAGTTTTTCTCTGCTACCATAAGGGTAGAAACTTACTTGTTTTTTTAAATGAAAGTTAAGATTATCACCTGACTCTAGGAGCTGGGGCTTTAAGAAAATGTATTAAATATGACAAACTTGCAATAAAATCATGAAAGTTGGCAACACTGCGTCAGGCACATAAAGCTGTGCTAATAATGTTGTGTTAATGCAAAAATACTCTTAGTAAATTGGGCTATGTGTGACTTATGATCATGGTAGTCACAAATAGGACATGAGAAATGGGGACACACAAATGCTACTAAGCTGTTTGGAGCATGCAGTTAAGGCAAAAGTTGTTTACTCCCTCATTCTGCAAAACTCACTGGCAGTGCTATTGCACATCTGGTAAAGAAATGGCTAGGAAGTCCATGCTTCATTGGGGAGCCCAAATGATGCAATTGGTAGACAACAAATATTTCTGGAGACACTTATACATGGTCACAGATCTGAGTGGAGCACTGACCATATTGGCATAGAAAGCATCAATGCAGAAACCCTGCTCACAGCCAGATCTGTACATAGAGAGAAGCCAAAACTAAGCGGTGTCTGGTGTATCTTATGCTGACTTTATAGGGTTTGAGCCAATGTCTATTGCAGTCAATGGCTGCAACCCTCTTTGCTTTAGTGGAGCAGGAGCAGGCACTAAATGCTTAGAGATACATCTGCTCTTTTGCATTGTTCTCACCTGTCAAAGGAAGTTCAGCACTGAGCCCATTAAGTGGAATGCAGTGTCACTGTGAAGAAACTAGACAAAAATCTTGGCTGTCCACAACCTTAATTTCTTCCTTGCCACCTTCTTCTCACTGTATTGAAATGGGCGGCTACGGCTTTAGGTTTTTTAACTTCTGCTTTGATCGCAGATGAGCTAATCCCCTGAAAGAATGAAAAAGGAAATATTAATGCTACACAGCACTTACGTAGCACTTTACATCTTTGAAGTGTTATCCAAGTGTTATCCAAGTCCATCTTTGAAGTGTTATCCAAGTTATCCAATGACCCCTTGCGTCATTAGTCTGATTGGATTCTATTTCTGTAACAAGGAAGGTCATTGTAAAATGACTGTACTTGGACAGCAGCTTATTGTTTTTTAAACAACGATTAATTTTACCCAGTGTGTTTCAATTCCTACTGTGATTTTTTTGCCAAAGGAAAATAAGTCTTTTATTACAGAATAGAAGTGAACAGGTTTGAAAAGATTTCTCGCACCTCTGAACATGAGGATGTTAGGAAGTCTGTAGGTAAGTCATAGCGCTACCATCATCACTGCTCTGTCTTCCTGCTCTGGACACTGCCAAGGTCCTACTATCTCTCCCTGGAAAAAACAGCACCAGAAATACTTATTAGATGATGATGTGACATCTCTATGGAAGGGTCAGCATGGTTGTTCAGAATACCTGTGTATAGGTGGTGTAAATCAGCTAGTTCATCTTTTACCTCACATCTAGTTCAGGTTAAAATTACTTTTGTCTTGAGAATCCTCCAGCTGACTTTTAATGTGGTTAAACCATATGAACAATGGAATATATTGTCAATTAAATGTAAAATGTAATATATTATATCAGTTTGTTTTGATTATCACTTTATTTTTAAAAAATCCTAAACTTTGAAACATACATTAATATACCAGTAGTCTGGAAAGTTTCTTTCAGGCTTAGGCAGTTTTTATTAATAAAGATGATGATTGCGGTCTCAGTGAAATATACCTTTATACTTTTTCACTGTTTGATCTAACAAATAATCCAACAATCTAATGTAATTAAAGTCCATTAATGTTTGCATTCTAGATTATTCATTCAGTAAGTACTCCTTTTCCCTCCGGTAGTAATATTTATAGCCAAGGCAATAGTTTTAAACTGTTGGCTACCGTGATATTGATGGAGATGAGTTTATATGGATAGATATACTTGTGTGTCAGACTATTTGTCTTACAATTACAACGTATATAAATATCGAAGGTGAAAAGTTGCAGGGAGGAAATGGCATGCAGTAACTGTTTGAGTATGCACTAACCCAGCTGTTCTTTATTTATCTTGCCAAAATATCAAGTCTGATGGTGGTACAAGCAACAATAGACACACCTTTTCTTTAATAATCACAGTTAGAATCTTGCACTTATTGTGAGGAGGATGAAAAGGGATCGTACTTTTTTACTTTAGGGTAAATAATACTGTATTTTTTGCTTTTGTGGTTTGATTGAGGTATCATTTCATGACCTCATGACAATCTCACATCCACCTTTAGGCTTTTTGTTTTCAATTTCAGTCTAGCTCAGATTCTGTGGTTCAGTTATCAGCTCTAGAAATGAAGTTTAGAAAGGAAGAACTACCACAACTTTAACTACACTGTATCATAACAGTGAAACACTGTCAAATCTGTTTAATTATAGTCACAATTATGAAACAGCAGCCTTGCAAAAGATCCACACTGTCGATCGGAGTTGGCCACCCAAGTAACCTTTTGCCTCTGGAATTCCCTCTTCCCTTGTCCCCTCCGTCCCCTCCTAACGACCAGGACATGATGGTTTTCTTATTTGTCCTCAAAATATTAGCTTTATCCTGCAGTCTTTTGGTGTGCAGATCTCCCATTGGCTTCATCAGTGTTGAAATACACATACAATATGGGCTGCAAGATCATACCAAAAAGGTGGTGTTCTTCCTAAACATAGAGCATAAGGTGACTTGCAGTCAGGTGAAGGTTAATTGATCTGCTTCTAAATTTAGTTGGGATCAAGGTGAATTAAGGTAGAAACCCTGGGACCGATGAGTCAGGAGCTGCCAGAGTACACCTGAAAGACTGAGCAGGAGAGAGATGTGGGGTAGCTGATATGTATTCGGAGGAAGTGTCAGTAAAATACCAGGAAGGTCATGGAGACTAGCAGCTCTATGGGAACCTTTTCAGAAGTGGAAGAGTCTGGCAGAAGTTTTTGTTATCAAGGCCCTTTTTAGCCTTACTTCACTCTTGGCCGGAGTTTGTTGATTTCTAAAACATCTTAGACAGAGATTGAATAGAACGAGACTCCAGGATCCAAACATTGGGGAAGCTTGGATCTAGATCGTGGGCTTCTCTCTGGATTTAAATATCTGTGGTAAACTGACATAAAGACTTGAACATTAGTCCCTTTTCTTGTCTTCTTCCAGGTGAACAGGAGCCAGCAGTCAGCAGTGATTCTGATATATCGTTGATTATGGCGATGGAGGTGGGACTGTCTGATGTGGAGCTTTCCACTGACCAAGACTGCGAAGAGGTGAAATCATGAAAAACAAGCAGAAAACCCTACTAAACTAAAGGGTAGGCATGAGGGGCAGGGACAGAGTCAGCTTTCTAGAATTTGCACCAGTCACATATACACACTCATACACACATACACCCCTCTAGAACACTATCAATCCAGTGCACTCCGTTCTGAGATGGTCATGAAAAAGCAATAGCAACAGTTGTGTCTACCTGGATGCAGTTTCATCATCTACATGTGTCTATTTTGTTCACATGGAAGATGAAAGCTTATTGTTTTCCCACACACTTAAAAGCAATCCTGTACCTCTTCAGTGGCTCGTAAGTGTACAACTGAAATGACAGCTTGAGTGTTTTCTACTCTTGTTCATTGTTTTTTTAAAAGAAGATGATGTTTATTTATAGTTGATTATCGATGGACACTGGGGTTTTTTTTTTTCGTTGACTGACCCCAGCTTTTCCAAGAGTTCAGTCTGGAAGTTTGAATTCCTCTTCTCTGATCATTTCATGATCTGTCTCCAGGATTTATTATTGCCTTGACATTTCTGCATGAAGTATGCATGGCTTTGAAAAGAAATAGTGCTTCAGCACTCTGTATTAATATGAAGCCTATTTTCTTTAAGATTTTAAAACCTTTAAAGTGGGTCTTGGAGATTATATCTTCAAGAGGCCTTTATCCATGTGAGTTGAAGCCCTCAATTAATTGACATTGGTGTATTGTTGTTTCAAACAGCATTATGTTGGCTTCCACTTACAGAGCTCGATTAAATGCACAGACAGTAACATGTGTAAGAGAGAAAAATAATGGCACTAAACTTCATCCTGTACTTGCTATATTTTCTGCCATTGACAGCCTCTGGTATTAATGGCCTTCCTTATGACTTCCTTGTTCAGTAGCTGGAAAACAGGATCTAGTTTAAAATCAGGTACTTCCTTAAATTTAAAAACAAAAATCAGCAGACCAATGAGTGTCTGAGCAGTTTCAAGAGGGCGCTTGGTAATCCTCTTGTGGGTATTTGTAGTTGATGGAAATACTTTTAGAAAAGGTCTGAACTGTAAAGACGATTACAATGTCAATTTCCAGAATAAATAGTTAAACCAAGAGCAGCTGGACAAATTGTTTACCTTCATATTTTTAAGTGCAGTTTTTGCACATAATTGTTAGCAAACACAAGGATTTAGGTGAATCTTCAGTTCACTGCTTTCTAGAGACCTCTGAATGTGGCAATAGGAGTCAGATGAGCAACTGGTGTATTTGAACCTGAAAAAAATTTAAACAGAAGAATTCAGGTTTTTTCTGGCTGATAGATTAAAAATTAAGGCATCGTATGAATGCCAAAACCGAAGTCTTTAACTATTACTAGCCTGTCTTTAACTATAACTTACAGAAATGCACCACTTATTGCTAATTATTCAGGGGGCGATTTTATGTTTCAGTCAAAATATTCAAGTGCAAAGGAGGACTTTCAGCTTGTTGTTTATAAGAGAGTGAACATTTTCTTTTGACAGTCAAATGATTTAAATCACATTACCCCTTCTTGAGCAGGTCAGTAGAATCAACAGCACATGGCTCATATACAAATTGCAAGGAAAGGAAAACTATTTTCACCTAACTGTATTATAGCAGAATCTCAAAATGCCACTATGTTCTTTCAGCATTGCCATTTTAATCTCCTCTTTTCAGGCATTTATACTTTAACTATAAAAATTTACTCCCTGCTGAAACTTGGCATGTGAGGTCTTACAGTAGGAGGAATTTGTTTAACAATTTTTTTTAAAGCTAGTTGATTCTTTCTTAAATTACAGGATGGGTGAGGAGGAGGGAGAAAGAGAGTTTGCTGGACTCTTTTTGTCCAGTTATGACTCGCTTCATTTTGTAGATGAAATTTTGAGTGTTCTTAGTCCACACAAGTGAACTAGGAGCTTTCAGCAAAATAACCCAAGCTAATGACAATTCAAAACTGTGGGCCGGTGCACACACCGTTACCTTTTTATAAACAGTTTTTAAAATATATCTTTTTGTTTTATTAAAGGGACATAGTCAATTGGAAATCTAGTCAGTTTGAAAAGCAAGTTAAAGATAATGTCAGACTCTTCACCTGCTTCGGGTCACCGTTGCCAATATTTGTGGTTTTATAATCAGATTTTTTTAACTTTTTCTGTTCGCTGTTTCTCTGTGAAAGACCCACACTAACCTCAGGGGAATGTGACTGACTGACTGACATAGTGAAGTGCACCCCTGGGCACAAGGTAGCACATAATCCCCACTTAAGCCCTAGAAATAATACTGAAATGGGATGTAAGTGATGTATAGGCCTTCTGCACAGGGATAAAATTCACCTAAATTGGCTATACAGGGGAAATAAGGAAACTGATATACACAAAGAGCTCTCAATACACAAAGTAAACAAACTGATGAAGTAGAGAGAGAGAAAATTCACTCATCTCTCCCAGTTATAGTCATCTTAGGAGTTACTTGGATCAAGAGTAAGTTAAAAAAATGTTCTGTCAGAAACATGATGTTTAAGTTGACTGTGACCCTTAACATCAAATATTTGCAGACTATGAATAGACAGAACAATTAGAATCATCCTTAAAGCCAGCGCATGGATTGCAGTTTAGCTGACTCAAAGCATTTATTTTATTACAAAACTTTTGTTAAACTAATGTCAAGGGTGAGCATTGCCAGTTATCTCTAGTCATCTCATATTGGGATGATCCCAACAGTAAGGCAGGCGAGGTCAGTACTTCAGTGAGGGATGAAAGAAAACCCTAACTCTTTGATCTGGTTGGGACTTAGGCACATGTTTAAAGCTAAGCACATGTCGTGAATGGGGATGCTTTCCTAAATCAGGACCTGATTGATAAAGTGTTCTTTGTATTTGAAATTTGTCAAGCACCTTGGGAATCTTTGGCTGAAAGATTATTACATTACGTTATTAAACCCACAAAATCAGGAAAGTTAGTGTTAAGACTAAGGCCTGGTCTACACTACGACTTTAATTCGGATTTAGCTGCGTTAATCCGAATTAACCCTTCACCCGTCCACACTACAGAGCCAGTTAATTCGAATTAAAGGGCACTTAAAATCGATTTCTGTACTCCACCTCGACAAGCGGAGTAGCGCCAAAATCGATTTTGTTAATTCGAATTAGGATTAGTGTGGCCGCACACCACCGAATTAATGTGGTTAAATTAATGGGGTAGTGTGGCCGCACACCACCGAATTAATGTGGTTAAAAACCGAATTAAGGTGCTTAGTGTGGCCGCGCACAATCGAATTTATACAACCTGTTTCCCAAATTCGAATTATCTAAATTCGGATTAATCCCGTAGTGTAGACATACCCTATGTGCCCTCTATAAGATGGAAAAAAAACAATTGATCACCTTTTATGGATATGTAAGGGCTTTGATAAAGAGAGGTAAAAGCTTTTCGAGGAATTAAAATATCTTAAGGTAAAAAAAATACATTATGTGATTTAGTAACAACATTAGTGAAATGGAGTATTATTAAAAAGATGCTGTTACATTACCTGAAAGACATAGGGCAGAGTGAGAGGATATAAACTGCTACATAGTGAGGAATTATAGTTGGTATCATAGACTACTCAATCAAGTCTACTTCAGCATAGAAAAGAAAGGTGTGGCAAAGGAGTCCCTGACTGGGAGAAGAGTCTGGGCCTAGAAGTCAGAGCAGAAGGTTGAACCCCAGCTAGGAAAGGCTGGAAGTGACAGATTCATGAAGAGCAGACTGGGACAGAAGAAGAGCTCTGGGTGTGGTAGAAGATGCCAGAGCTGAGTATGAACTTTTGTGTTGCAATGTTAGACTTTATTTTGGGAACCTGGGGATAATTTTGAACTGTTTCTGTTATTAAACCAGCCCCAGGCAAGGGTGATATTAGCCATGAGAAAGAGCGTGAAGTTTTTAAGGGGCTCTGAAGACAGAAAACAAGAGGCAGGATGCTGTAGCGCCACCTGTGGCCATGGATGGGGTGCTCAGAAGATGGCTGACCCTGCTTCAGACTTGACGTAATAGCTAAGGTTCCAATGCTGCAAACTTGCATGCACTTAATTCTATACATGTAAATAGCTCCAATGAAGTTACACATGTATGTATGAGTGTCTTTTTGCAGGGTGGGACCTAATACACTATTTAGGTTACTAATGAGTCTCCTGCGTGTAGACCTGATGGTTCTATGCCAGTGTTTTTCAAAGTTTGGGTCCTGACCCAGTACTGGGTCGTGGCATGTAAGGCACTGGGTCGCCTTGTTCAGCACCCAGGGACCAGGACGTTAAAAGTCCCATCAGCGGTACTGCCCAGCTAAGGCAGGCTAGTGCCCCTCTGTTCTGACTCAGCACTGCGCCCCGGAAGCGGCCAGCAGCAGGTCCGGTTTCTAGGCAGGGGGGCCACGGGGCTCTGTGCCCTGCCCCTGCCCCAAGCACTGGGCGGGGGGGGGGGGGGGGGAGGGTCGGTGCCTGCGGGTGAGAGCCGCGCGGAGCTGCTTGTGTACCTTCGCCTAGGAGCAGGACTTGCTGCTGGCTGGTTCCGGGGCGCAGCGCAGTTCGCGGTGCCAGGACAGGCCTGCCTCTGCACCTCAGCTGCACTGCTGACCAGGAGATGCTGGAGGTAAGTCTGTGCCCCAATCCCCTGCCCCC
>NW_020664417.1:16118456-16196846 GCF_002925995.2 Terrapene triunguis | reverse complement strand
GGGGGCAGGGGATTGGGGCACAGACTTACCTCCAGCATCTCCTGGTCAGCAGTGCAGCTGAGGTGCAGAGGCAGGCCTGTCCTGGCACCGCGAACTGCGCTGCGCCCCGGAACCAGCCAGCAGCAAGTCCTGCTCCTAGGCGAAGGTACACAAGCAGCTCCGCGCGGCTCTCACCCGCAGGCACCGACCCTCCCCCCCCCCCCCCCCCGCCCAGTGCTTGGGGCAGGGGCAGGGCACAGAGCCCCGTGGCCCCCCTGCCTAGAAACCGGACCTGCTGCTGGCCGCTTCCGGGGCGCAGTGCTGAGTCAGAACAGAGAGGCACTAGCCTGCCTTAGCTGGGCAGTACCGCTGATGGGACTTTTAACGTCCTGGTCCCTGGGTGCTGAACAAGGCGACCCAGTGCCTTACATGCCACGACCCAGTACTGGGTCAGGACCCAAACTTTGAAAAACACTGGCATAGAACCATCAGGTCTACACGCAGGAGACTCATTAGTAACCTAAATAGTGTATTAGGTCCCACCCTGCAAAAAGACACTCATACATACATGTGTAACTTCATTGGAGCTATTTACATGTATAGAATTAAGTGCATGCAAGTTTGCAGCATTGGAACCTTAGCTATTACGTCAAGTCTGAAGCAGGGTCAGCCATCTTCTGAGCACCCCATCCATGGCCACAGGTGGCGCTACAGCATCCTGCCTCTTGTTTTCTGTCTTCAGAGCCCCTTAAAAACTTCACGCTCTTTCTCATGGCTAATATCACCCTTGCCTGGGGCTGGTTTAATAACAGAAACAGTTCAAAATTATCCCCAGGTTCCCAAAATAAAGTCTAACATTGCAACACAAAAGTTCATACTCAGCTCTGGCATCTTCTACCACACCCAGAGCTCTTCTTCTGTCCCAGTCTGCTCTTCATGAATCTGTCACTTCCAGCCTTTCCTAGCTGGGGTTCAACCTTCTGCTCTGACTTCTAGGCCCAGACTCTTCTCCCAGTCAGGGACTCCTTTGCCACACCTTTCTTTTCTATGCTGAAGTAGACTTGATTGAGTAGTCTATGATACCAACTATAATTCCTCACTATGTAGCAGTTTATATCCTCTCACTCTGCCCTATGTCTTTCAGGTAATGTAACAGCATCTTTTTAATAATACTCCATTTCACTAATGTTGTTACTAAATCACATAATGTATTTTTTTTACCTTAAGATATTTTAATTCCTCGAAAAGCTTTTACCTCTCTTTATCAAAGCCCTTACATATCCATAAAAGGTGATCAATTGTTTTTTTTCCATCTTATAGAGGGCACATAGGGTATGTCTACACTACGGGATTAATCCGAATTTAGATAATTCGAATTTGGGAAACAGGTTGTATAAATTCGATTGTGCGCGGCCACACTAAGCACCTTAATTCGGTTTTTAACCACATTAATTCGGTGGTGTGCGGCCACACTACCCCATGAATTTAAACACAGTAATTCGGTGGTGTGCGGCCACACTAACCCTAATTCGAATTAACAAAATCGAGTTAGGCTCTACTCCGCTCGTCGAGGTGGAGTACAGAAATCGATTTTAAGTGCCTTTAATTCGAATTAACTGGCTCTGTAGTGTGGACGGGTGAAGGGTTAATTCGGATTAACGCAGCTAAATCCGAATTAAAGTCGTAGTGTAGACCAGGCCTAACTCTGCATAACTCATCGTACTGTGCAGTGGTATACTGTAATACATATAGGCCCCAATCCTACAAATATTTATAGAGATAATTAACTTTACTTATAGGAATAGCCCATTGACTTCAATGAGGCTACTCACGTGAGTAAAACTAAACATGTATATAAGAATTTGCAAGATTGGGGAATATTATGTAAGATTACCCTCTGTTTGGACCTCCCTGTAATTCCTGCATAGCGTTATGTTTAATATTGGGGCTCAGTATAGCATTGGATATCAGTTGACTTCTGGGCTTCAGATGCTGGCTGTACAGCCAGCCTACCTCCTATCCAGAAAACCAGTCAGCCTGCCCTAGGGAAGTGGCATGTTCATGGAAATAATCCTCCTCCATCAGATTGTAACGCTCTGTCTACTGTCTGTTTCTCTTCACCACCACCACCATACCTGCTGGCGCTGCAAAGCCCATAGGAGTTACTAGCTACTCCTAGGGCTAGAGTAACCTCCTGCACAGTGTCACTGGCTGGGGAGACAGATCAATGCTTTAAGGATATGTCTACAATAGAAACGCTACAAATGCAGCACTGCAATTGTGCCACTGTTGAGCTGTAGTGTAGACACTCGGTACAGCAATGGAAGGGGTTCTTCCATCACTGTAGTTAATCCACCTCCCCGAGAGGCGGTAGCTAGGTCAACGAAATAATTCTTCCACCGACCTAGTGCTGTCTACACTGAGGCTTAGGTTGGCTTAACTACATCTCTCAGGAGCATGAACTGTTCACACTGCTGAGCAGCATATCTAGATCAACCTAAATTTTAGGTGTAGACCAGACCAAAGAAAAGAAAATCCCTATTGTGGGAAGAGAATCCTCTTGCTTCTCCCCTCTCTTGCTGTTCTTTTCATCCACATGATCGTTTCTCTGATTTCCCATTCACAATGTGGGTGAATGGTGAGAAATCTTTAGCTTCTCCCTGGATGAATTTCATACCGAATAATATCTTTAACACAACCCTTTAAAATGTCTTCCAGTTGCTGACCTTGTTCAGTATTCTGCAGCACCATTCCCAAAAGCCACTGAGCTGATCAGAGACTGTAACTTCACCTCTGGGGAAGGCCCAGGCTTGGGCAGCCATGTAATGCAGAGATTGTTACTGAGGGGGTAGTTTCTCCTTTGGATAAGCAGCAACCTCTGCAGCTGTGTAACTTAGGAAGCCTGAAGACTCTTCAGGGACCAGCAGCTGAAGATGTCAATTTGGGCAGACAGAGCCCACACTGTGAATATCTCATGGTTTTTGTGGGTTTAATTAAGCTACATTCCAAAAGACCAGTTGAGTGCATGAACCATGTAAAATGTGCATGGACAAAACCCCGCACTTGAGGGAAAAAATGCACTCACAGGTTACCCGATTTACACATGCAAATACTAGTTTGTGAACACAAATATGGGGCTTGTGCCATGTGCCAGCTGTGCATCAATTCTTCCTGGCTCACCCATTCTGCAAGGGGCTGAAAAATTGACATGAAATGTTACTTTACTTTTTTTCTGATTTACAGTAGTTTTAGAACTTGGGGGAGCACTGGGACAATCATAGGTCAATAATTTGTAGACAGAATAAATTGATTTCATCTTCCTGGTCTCTACAGTATTGAATCCACATGTGTATGTGCACAGACAGAATGATATGATTTTTTTAAGAATGAATTGTAATGAAAACAGAGGGAGATAGAAATTTAGCCAGTTTTTGATTTAGAGATAGTGACACAAAAAAGCTAGTTTAATAGCTTTTTAATTGTTTAATAATTTAATTGAAAACTACTGAATTCGTATATGGGGAAAGCAAGGAGGAGGGCTTGGTTCTATCACCAAGGTGATAGTGTTGTTAGGAAGTGGACCTAGGACTTTTATAGGAGGTTTTCCATGGACTTCAGTGAGATATGGATCCGGCCCACAGGAAGTGGCTTTAAGAGGTTAGTATTTTAATAGGAACTTGTTACTTGTTACATGAATAGTTAGTGATATATTCTCATTTCTGATAGAGGTGGGCCCAAGTAACGGACTTTAGATCCAGATCGGAATTTGAACTATCCCAAAATTTGAAGGTGTCAGGAACCAAGATTTGGTTTAGGGCCATCTCAGGTTTTCGTTGTTTTATTCACCCTCCTTCTCCTCTCCTGAATCAAAACCATCTTGTCTAATTATGAATTCTTCAATTATTCAAACAGAGCTGAATTTCCCTGACAGGCATTTGCAGACTCCTTTACACATGTATGTGCCCTTAATTAGCAAACGTCAGCTACTGATTTTCCAGAATATGGATTTTATTTGCAGTTTCTGTTCAATGTAGAAACCTTAGAGTGCAGTAATTTATTTTGTATAGATTTTCAGACCTACATCCCTATGAATTTTCTCTGTTTAATGTACGTTGCATTACTTCTGTCAGGAAAATTTGTGATTAAAAGGCAATGATCAGGGCACAGGCTTTTATATAACACAGGATGCAAATCCTGGTCTTGACAATTGGTCAGTGTTGCAATGACAATGCATGTTATGTACAGCCAACGCAAATGCATTTCAGCTGAGCAGCTGTGAATTGCCCAGATATTATTTATAGGTGGCTTGTTCCTAACCAGTAACTGTCCCTAGGAAAATTTAGGACTAAGCAACTAGGTCAGAATGAGCTATAAGGATATGGCCATGTGGTCTGGGCATATAAAGGTCGGCACTGGCAAATGATCATTTACTGATTTTTGTTTCTCTTTTATTAGTAGTGTTTTTTCCCCCTGATAGGGATGTTTCTGCAGATATCTATAAAAGAGAAGGTTGCAAATCCGATAGGGATGCCATGGCATCATGAATATATGCCTTATCCAAGTTGTTCTGACTTTACACACTGAAATTTTAGCACCAGATTTTCTGGTGTGATGCATCCACTTTGCACCATACCCCAAGTGTATTTTTGGCCCTACAGCATCTTAACCAGTCCACAGGGAATCACTCTAGTGTAAGACTGTTCTTCCAGCGTCACACAGATGATATAGGGGCTCTTAGCCCACCCCACTCTCTGCTTTCTGTGTTGCAGAGGGAAGGGGGCAAGGCCAGGATAACACCAATTCTCAGCTGCATTTTTTGCCCTGGTGGATGTTGCCAACATAACTTAGAGCAGCCATTAGGTTGCTCTAACTCATCACAAGAGCCCTAATCTTCCCAGAATAGCAACAAGATTATGAGAGTGGAAATGTGAGCTTTATGCCAACTTTGTATAGCACCCCTGATATGTGCTATATGAAGTTTACCCACACCCCTGGATCTGGCCTGTATTGCATATCGGGCCTGATTTTTATTTACACTAAGGCTGCTTTATACCACTTTGGCAGTGCATAGAGGCCTCAGTGTAAACAAGAATGAGGGCGCCTTCTTTGTCTACAACATAATGAAGTTTAAATGCTTAGTAAAAGATAGTGCCCTTGTTGTTTGAGGGTTTCAGGGTAACCTAAGCACTCATATCAACACTAATGAGGCAAACAGTCTTAACAGCTGGATTGTTAAGGAAAACTGAGCATTGACTAATTTATTTTAGAGAGCCAAAGAATTTAACCATATATTGGTCAATTAGTGTCAAAGAATTTAATTGATTTGCTTAGAGTAATAATTTAAACAATGAAATATTTTATAAGCGATAGGAAGGACAGGGTGACACTGTTACTTTAGTGGACTTTTTTCTAATAGCAGCAGTTGATCCAACACAACTAGTTCTTTTAGTTTAGCACATTGTTGCCTGAACTAATTGATACTTTTGCAGTTGAAAAAAGAACACCAGATGGACTTTTTAGTCTGGAATTTGTTCATGTACCAGATGGTACTTATTGATTGATGAAGTGGATAGTTAGGGAGAAGAGCGCCCTCTGCAGCACAGTTTCTAATCTGCCAGCTAGAGTTTTCAAAGGACTTACTCATTACAACCAATAATTCTTCAACAACTGGGAATTTTTGTCACCAATAAAAATACTAGTTCTTCAGCAACTGAAAATGTGATCCATATTTAGCAATGTAAAAGGGGAAGGTGCATTAAGGATGCCGTGAAGTTTCATTGAAAAGCCAATGAAAGAACTTTTCACCTGAAAAAAACTCAGTGTTTCTCAAATATGTTCTTTGTGATTCGGTGGAGTGAATGCAGAAAAAAAGGAAGAAAGAACATTTTTGCTTACAATTTTTAAAAAGGCATCAGAATCAACATACTTCTTTGCTATGAATGTAAAAGGTTATTACAGTTGTGAAATATCCAAGTGTTTTGTATGTGTACATACTCCCATCCTTACTTCCTGTTTTATGTTAGTTACCTGAAATGGCTGTACCATTTTATAATTAGAAATATAAAGAGGGGACAGGGGTTGGGAGGGGTTGTTATTTTTTTAGCAAGATGTTCCTTGTATTTAGTGAACATTGAAAATGATTTTGTACTTGTCAAAATATACATTCCATCCATTTCCAGAAAATAATTATTTTTATTTAAAATAGTTTTTAAACAAAAACAAAAAAAAATGTGGCATCCACTTAGCATGCAGTTCATGAACAGAGCAAAAATATTCCAGTCTCCGGCAATGGCTCCACAATTTTATCTAGTGATGTATATTCCAGCAGACCAGTACCAGCAAATGCCAATAAAAAAAATAAAATAAAAGGAAAGAATAAAATATTTAACTCCTTGGTATATTTTATTTTGTGTTTCAGAGAAAGACCTGCATATCTTACTGAAATTATTTCCAGTTAGAAAACTGTATTATAATAGTGAAATATTAAAAATTAGAGCATAATCCTGCTTCTCATATCTTCCTAAAAGCTGACGCAGGGGCTGTTGTTCCTACACGCAAAATGTATGTTTTGTTTTGCTGAAGACCTGCTATGATTAAGGTGTATTTTGCAGTGAGCCTCCTTAGCTGGCTTTACAATCCATTTCTGCAGAGCCTACAATGTTTGCTGTAATGGAAGTTACCCCTTCACCTCTGCATTAAGAAATTTTTCTATCATCCAAACAACCTCACTTTGATATGTGAAACATCTAATGAAAAACCATGAAGGAATTACATGGTGGTATTTGCATAGACAATTTTTAATTACGCATTCTTTGCTAGCTGTGAATTGTCTGCCTAAACAATGCAGTAGTGGTTTGTGAAGCAAGACATTTTTCTAAGCTTTATTTTCTGTACAGTATTGCAAATGTATTTCAATTTTTAGTTAAGTCTTCGCTGTTATTTTATTATGCATACATCTCCCCCTTCAATGCACTTTATATCTCTTGAAAAATATGGGAGTCAGAGAACTATCATCTTTAAAGGGATTTGCCTGAAATCAAGAGGCACAAACTTTTATTTTGCTTTAGTATATACTGTAAATGCTTAAGAGCATAGACAGTTGGGGGAAATGCTGAAGTGTTAAGGCTGATATTTGGAAACATTCAGTAGTACCACCTGGCTATTTTTGTGAGAGGGTTATAATGTAAATATGTGAGACTCTGTTATGTACTAGTTAAATATTGCAGCTATAAAAGTTAAGATTGTGAATACTAAGAAATTTTATTGCAACTTTTTTAATAAAAGTGGATCTGATTACTGTGTCATTCATATTTCTAAACAGAATTGTAAAACCAGCTTTTGTTGATATATGAAAATTTCTAATGCTTTCTTGTTGAGTTCTTCTTCAACTGAGTTTGGAGTTCAGAGAAATCAGTAGCACAGCCTACAACTAGGCAAAAGTAAATAAATAGTTCTGCTGATGAAACTCGACTGCTGCTATTGCCGTCCTTTGGATTCTTCTGATGAGACTACAAATTGTGCACCAGATAAATACATCCACTAGGGAGAAGTTTGAATTCATGTTACTTGTGACACAGGTAAGATCTGAACTCAGGTTTTCCAGAGGGAAAGGCTTATTCAGCAATCTACTGCACTAATTAGCCCCTGCTTTTATTTTTAAAATAATCAAAGCATGTTTATGCTCAGCAGACTGGCTCGATGCTGCTAATGCACAGATGGAGAAGATGTTAAACTGAGGAACTTTCTCCTCCCCAGATGCTTTCCGTCTGGAAGTAAAAGATGTGATGTGTCTGTTCAAAGTGAACAATTGGCTTGATGCCCTGGTTATCATTTTCCTCTCTTGCACAGCCATGGACATGAAGCCTTGATCAGTGCCCCCATGATTCAAGTCTGCAAAGCTGTGGGAGAGCTTAACAGGGGTTATGTTGGCTACATACAGAATCATGGCATGAGCAGAAACTACTTCTCTTTAAGAAAATTAAAAGTGTATTTTAGCACATATGAAAAGAGCTAGATTGAAATCTCTGGAGGGGAAGCACTGCTTAGCCAGCAAAAAGATACTGCCCAATCAATGGTAGTCCAAGCTTCATCTTGCCTAACCACACCTATCCTGGACTGTTCATCTGCAGTAATTTAGAAGCTGCTCGTTTTCTGTGCTTCTCTCCTGAGATTGCCAATAAAGATTCCAGTTACTTCCAGTTGTGGTGGTGAGTTAGAGAAATGAACACACGTAAATTGGATGGAGGTCATTTCGCCCAGACCTCCAGAACACCACCAGGTGGTGAATTTTCCTGGACCAGTACCCTAAACATGAACACCTCCATTTCTTATTACTGGCCTTGAGTCACCTGGTCCCTCAGCCTATAAGAATCAAAATGCTGCACAAAGCAGGCTGCCTAAATTTCTTCCTAGGGGCTCAGTTGTGAATCAGCCTATTTGGGCAGGGAAGTCGGCGGCACAAGGTGTCCCTTTACTTCCCTGTAAGGGCTACCCATGTCACAGGTTGGAACCTGGATGGCGGAGCAGCCTCCCTAGGTGAGCTGCTCCACCTCCTGCACAGAGGCCAAAGAACTGACAGGCTGGAGGGGAATGGGTGCACCCGGGGCTCTGCTTCCTTAACACACCAGTCAGCACAGCTGAGTTGCGCCAGGGAGCTGGAAGAAGTGGGAACCAAAGTGTGACTTCTAGGGCAGCGCAACTATAAATATTCAGGGCAGCCTGTGAGGTGCCAGTCTAGCCGTAAGTGATCATAAAACCTTTGCCTTTGCAAACGGCAGGAAAACAGGGGAAAGAAATACTTGTTTGTTCGCAGTCAGAATGGAAGAAAATTCCACTGTACAGTAGTAGCTCCTACAGTTACTGTTCATGTGATGAAGCAGGAGTTGATGCAGAACAGGAAGCCACATATGATTTAATATGGTTTTATCAACAATGCTGGGAATTATTGCTATCACTGTTACAGCTGTAGGCCAGTTGGTAGATACAGCACTGGAGTTCCCCAAGAGCTCTGGTACTGCATCCACTGTGGGTAACAGACTCTGGATTCCTAATCCAAGGATGGAAGCAATAATCATAACAATAAACCCAGCGCTGTCAATTAAGAGAGTTTATATGTATTATCGCTATGGAATCTGGTCTCAACTCTTTCTCGCACTGTCCCCTCCCACCTCATTCCTTTTGTTTTTAACATTGATTTAATAAATGGTCATGGGAGAAACCAGAGCCAACGTTCCTTGGCAGACAGCTGTGCTCAGTTGCTATGTGAGCTGCACGCACAACACAGCTGTCATTGATATTATAGATCTTATGGTGGTGACGATCTCAAATATCTTCGAGAAGCAATACAATTTGAAGCCGCTGGGAATGGCATTATCTAAAAATAACTAGGAGAGTGGAGCTGTTAATTCCAGGCTGTAAGCACATACTGTAGGTCTTAGATTATATCACGTTTTATCTGTGGTATATGGCCTTAGTCCTTTTTCAAAATATGACCATAAAAATGTACCTCTTCCCTCTCTGATTGTCTCTTCTGAAAGTGATAGACCAAATTCTGCTCACATTTGCACTGCTATGACTCCTTATGATGTAAAAGGGCCTCCAATGCCCATTGAAGTCAATGGAAAATGGGCTTTGGATCAGGCCCAAAGAGACTTACTCCTAATTTACACCAGTGTAGCTGAGAGCAGGATTTGGCCCATTGTTTTCACATGACGTACTGAATATGTAATTAAAGAAAGAAAGCTTTGTGTTATACATTCATATAGTGCCCCAAAGGGGCTACTGTTTGCTTGATAGAGAGTGTCATGAAAAGCACCGAAAGATAAGAGCAAAGCAAGGATCTCTCTGGAACAGACTGTGAACTATAGGCCCTGTAATACGAAGAGAAATATCCCACAGTCACTATACACATATAATGTCTTATAGACCCCCAATTCATTGAAGCACATGCTAAAGTCAAGCATGTGCCTAAGTGATTTGCTGAACTGGGGCCTTAAAGCACTTAGGGAACTTTAACAACTAATGAAATAATCTTTTTTCATGAGTTAAAAGGAATACTCTCCCTCCGTACAACCTTATCATTAACAGTCCACTAATTAAAAAGGAACAATGGGGAGGACATTAGCACCACACAACATAAGACTGTCATGCAAAACTGAGGGTCAAAAGTTGTGACTCAGCATACGTACCTGCTTGATAATATTTGTGAAGTGAATGCTTTCTGTAACAGCAAAGAATCAAACATCCGAATGCTGTACAATGACCTCTGCCTTTCAGAGCTTCTGGCTACACTGTGCATGGACTGTGTAGCATTTCAGTCTCTTCATTACTTCTTGTCAGACTTGGATCCCAGCCTGCAGTGCAGGAGGAAGGATGGGTTTGCTTGCTGTATAGCATGCGTGTATTGAGAGATGACTGCAAAGCAGATTGGGTGCTTCCTTTTGTGTGACATGGGAGAAAGATAGGAAATGTCTTTGCCAAAAGAAACAAGGGAGGAGGGCCTAGGTGAAGTATGGACTTGTTGGATTCCACTGTTTTAGCCAGTCTTGGGGGGCCCAAGCCTGGACACACTCACTGCAAGGTAGTCCCACAAACCCACTTATTACAGTTAGTAGCAAACGTTTGCAGGTTGAAGCCCTCGGCTTCCTCCCCCACGTAACTTTTGAGAAGAGCCTGTGACCTGTGTAAGCACTTTGAAGTGCAAACATGAATTAGCCCTGAACAGGAGCCAAAGAGCTCAGAGCCAAATATAACCTACCCCAAAGTTCAGGAAAGCAGCATGATCAACTCGTGTCATTTTATTGCAAGTCTCACAATATTTGATGTTTTGCTTATTGCCTGGTGCCTGGAGGCAAGTGATTTGAGAGAAGCTCAGTTTCATTTTTTAAAAATAAGTTTCTACCCCTTATGGTTGCAGAGAAAATGTTAAAAATGTGTACTGAGTGCTCCTGAAGGTGCAAAAAATAGAAGGCAAATAAAAAGAACCCCCACATTTATTATTATTTTTTAAAAGCTCATGATACTTCATGGCCTTATTCAAGATTTTTGAACATTTGAGGTTGGCACTCACTGGGGAAGTCCAGATGCCGTGATTTGGTTCAGACCCATCTCTAGCATGAGCACATTTGTATAAAAGTCACAACAATTCTAATGAAACTGGGCCCCAAAAACCCAGTGAGCAACAGCCCCTTGGCCAAAAGGAGGGCAAAGCAATAAAACAAAATAAAATGACAAAACCAGAATGAGTTCGTGCAACTCACTGGAAGACAAAATGAGTAAAGACCAATTGACCCAAACTGAAAGGCCTCATGTGGACCCTTGCTGACCTCCTCAGAGAGTGAGTTCCACAGCTGGGCTCCATGGAGGGCCCTGCGTCCAGCCCAGGGCAGTGGAAGTCACGCTCGCTCGCGTAAGGGGCACTACACACTGCGAACCCAAGGTATTTAAGAAACAAAAACATTTTAAAAAGTACTCAGGTGAAACTTGTTGCTCAGTCTGGAGCATTTCCATTACAACTGTATTTTAGAGAAGGTCACAAAATCAGCTGTTAAACAGTAAGCTCGTCCTAACCTACTGCCCCATGTTAATATGGACAAGACTCTCCTCAGAAAAGTGAGTAGAAAGCAGTAAAGGAGAAGAAACTTTTTTTCAATATATTGCTGAGTTATGTTAAAGGAGATGCACAGCAATTACCCTAAAGCTGGTAGCTGTAGAGTTCACTAAACAGTTTCCCTATAGATGAGGAAATGCCTGCTATATTTAGTTTTACTATCACGATATGTAAGAATTTCACCAACAGAGGGCTCTCTTGCCCTTCAGATCAAAAGATTTCCTTAAAAAGCTAAACACAGAGCCATGCTGCAGGCAAATAGGAATTGAATTCACCCAGTTTTTAGGCTGATCAGTGCAAGTCTTTGAAATCAACTCTGCCAAGCACAGTTGCTTCAGCATAGAGTGCACCACACAGGGCTAAAACTTATTATATTTACATTGCAGATTCTGAGAACAGGAAACTAAGGGTAATGGGTTTCCAAACATGGGTATGCCTGATGGCAATGTATTTTTACAGACTACTTTGGTCAACCCATTGTCCCCCTCCTCCCCCCCACCTGTTTCTCTTTTAACAGCTGTGTTTCCCTATTTGGTAATAATAAGCAAAGCGATTGGCTGAAAGAAGACAGGGTGAGGAAAAGGAGCAGATATGGAGAAAAAAATAAGTTGTGAAAAACCAAAGAATGATACAGGTGATTGCATGGGGGAACGGGACAGATGTGGAGAAAGAATGAGATGAGGCCATAGTGAGGGAGACCAAAAATGGAAAATATGGGCAGGGGGGGAAAATAGCTATTAATATTCCTCTGGATGGCTATACTAAAAACCAGTTTGTGAGATGTTCTATGAAATCTGCCTTAAATAAACAAAATCTGGTTACCTGATGCCAGAGCTGGTACAAGTAACTCCGGGCTCCTCTGCAAAGCTATTAGATTGGCTCTCTCTTGCGGAGAATTTAAAAAACAGCCATTCCCTTGTTTGGGGCCCTAACCTCGGGTTCCATCCAGCCACAGATGCATAACTTGTCAGAACTCGCTGTCCCTGCTCCGGTGACACCACAACATACTGTGTGAAGGCTCAGAGTGTGCTGTTACAGGCCAGTCAACAAGGAATATTTTTATTCTGGTGCTAGGCCTCAGAGGGCCTCTAAGAGATTTCTTTCCAACCCACTCCTGATGTTGACATACAAACGTGTCAGTTGTGCCAGGAACTGTATTAATTTCTTTTACTCCCCACCCACTCCACCAAACCATCAAGAGCTCAGTTAGTCCCCCCTCCTAAGACAACATAATGCTCTAGAATGCAGGTTCTCCCTCAGTGTACAGCAGGTATGACTCGTACTCACCTGGGTGTCTGCGTCTAGTCTTTCCCTTCCTCCCCACAAACACATAGGCATAGTAGTGTAGAAAAAAACTCAGAGGCGCCAATCTATTTTTATTAGAAAAAAAGTAAAATTAGAAATACTATGCACTGTAAAAGGTAATGCTTTTTATTAAGGATATCACACTCTTATATATATGAAAGAAACAAGGTTACTCTTAGTACAGTTATCCTGCTATAAGGATATCACAGCATGTATGTTGCAAAATTAATGTGTTTAATATAAACTGACATCTAGTGGCTGACATTGACAATTGCAGGTTTATGCTTTGCATCCCAGCACATGACTTGCCACAGACTCACTGTCAAACTCCAGCACCACAAAGGGGACCCTAATAATGTCTTAACAGCCAATACAAAGGCCTCTAGGACAATGGTTCTCAAACTTGGTTGTTGTTTTTTTTTGTGGACCACTTTAAAATTGCTGAGGGTCTCGGCGGACCACTTAATGATCTTTCAAAATGTTGTTTGTACCGTTAGCTAACTATTGTAAAGCACTTTGGATAAAAGTGCTATATAAAAAAAATGTAATAAGTAACTTTTTTTTGTTCTACAAATAAAAGCACACAACTCATATTTTAATATCAGTAGTCTTACCTTTCTAATGTGATGGATGTTCCCTGTTTGGGGCTGGGAAGGAGGGGGATCTCTCCCCTGCCGCGGCAGCCCCCGATCTGGGGCTGGGAAGGAGGGGGGTCTCTCCCCTGTCACAGCAGCCCCCGATCTGGGGCTGGGAAGAGGGGGGTCTCTCCCTCTCTCCCCCGCCACAGCAGCCACAGAGCTGAGGGTGGGAAGGAGGTCCATCTCTCCCCGGCAGTTGCAGCTCTGGAGTTGGAGAAAGTTGTCTCTTTCTCTGGCCACCGCAGCCCTTCACATCCCAAATTCCCCCCACTCCTTCACACCCCACTGCCCCTCCCACCTACCCCCTCATCCCCCCAAGGCCACCACCTCACCTTACATGTCCGTCTTCTCCAGAGTCCAGGCACCTAATTAGTGGAACCATGCCTGCACAGCTCCATTAATTAGGTGGGTGGCCCTTCGTTCTTGTGTGCGGCCATCCAGGTGCGCACCTTAGAGGGAACTATCCACGGATCACCTGAATGGAGCCAGTGGTCTGCGGACCACAGTTTGAGAACCTCTGCTCTAGAAGATGTTTATGAGATTCTAGGAGCAGCCCTGAAGCTGCTGTAAATTACGCTGAGAGCTGAAACAGCCCCTGGCTGGCTTCAGGATTGGGAGGGTAGAAAATGACTTTTGTATACCCAGGCTGACTTGCTGTTACTCCATGAGACAGGAAATGTGTGCATGTTTTATCTGACAGAGCAACTGCATTGCATGTCCTGTTTGCATGGGGTACGCTGGCCGTTTACTAGGAGCTATACAAGTTTTCTGACTGTAAAATCCCAGTTCCACTTCAGTAAAAGTTTGTGTTCAGTTCTTGTTTTTGGTGTTCTCTAACCACCATAGAAAATATGTGTGACACCAAAAGAAACTAACTTGGAAATATTTTTTGAAATAGAAAGTAGAGTGAATTACCACAGTGAATTGCTATTGAAATGAATTGGAGTTTTACCATTTACTTCAGTTGAGCCAAGATTTCACCCTCAGCCAATTCCTCACACAAAGTGCTGGGACATGTTTTCCCCCTATGATTATTGTGATGATCTGGAAAAATCCCCTCCATCTTTCTGACCAGGATTTTGGAAAATGCAAGGTAGATTCCATCCCTAAATGGTCCATTTCAGGTTTTACACAGGACCCAGTGCATGTTGCAACAGGATTTAGGAAGTTTTTAGGTACTGGTGGTTGTGCCCAACTGGAGTGAATGTGCTTATTAATGCTGATACTCCTTTAATGTAAACAATTTGTGTATTAATTTGCAAAGCTCCCAGAGTCATGTTATCCAGGGAGGACTGCCAAGAAGCCTGTAAGTTTAACTGTTTTCACATTCACTTTAGTATTTGTGTTGGGGAGCTAATGAATTAGCAGCTGAGTGTCTTTGCATTGTTTTAGGACTAGAATTAGACCACCTGGGTGCACTTGTCCTATTGAGAATGGAAAACAAGCTACTTATTTGGGGTGTGACTCTGCACATCCTCATCACCTACAACTTTGGTTGATTGAAGTTTTGAGAGCAGAGGGCTTGAAGCATCAGCCCCTCACTATCACCACTGCAGTGCCCAAAAGCAATGTTATGGGGTAAGTTTCTAAACTCTTTGGAGTTTCCTACTGTCTGAGAGTAAAGAGAAAAGTGCCTGTTAACTGTATCTGAGAGGAAACCAAAAAGATGGTCTTGTATAGGTCTTGATTGCATGAGAAAATAGCACCAGTTACAGATATTATTTTAAATCAGGTAACCCCTTGTGTGGACCCTCTTATTCTGGTTTAAAAGTGGCTCATTTAGGTTTAGCTAAAATTGATTAGGAATCAGCTTGTGTTTTTCTCCATGTGGAATGGAATTGTGTTTGAACATGAGTTTGAATTGAATTTGGAGTTGGAAAAACCCCAAAGTGAAGCTCAGTTGCATATGTTGGATTTCACCTGGTATCCTGAACAAACTGTGAGGAAACCCCCTTGTGTATGATTTCAATGCAAGACCAATAATCATACCAGGCTCACTTGAAAAAAGACCCTGTTTCACTCAGGTTCAAGATACTTAACTGCTCTCTTGATGAATCCAAGCCAAGTTCTGACTCTCTGATGCAACATGCAAATGGAGAAGTATAGCTTTAACATAGGAATCACATCATCTTTACCGTGAAATATGGCAGCTGTTTAACAGCCACAGCAGTACTACCCAGTAGTTTTTAAGACATGAAATTATAAAGATTATTACATCTGACAGACCCAGGAAGTACTCTGGAGAGGCAGAATGTGGCTGGGATATGGGGGTCAAACTCCTAAAGCATTTGGGGTCACTGGATGAAAGGGGTTGTGTATACGTGAGATACTCTTAGTAACGTTCACACTTTATGCTCTCTCTGTTTTTAAAATTTATTTTCACAGAACTTTGGAGTGGATTTTCAGAGTGGCTCCTTCCAGGCCATGGACCATTATTGTTAGTTCCAGGGAACAGCTCTTCTATTTGTGTTAAGCTGTGTGAAGTTCTAGATAGCACCAGCTGCTGAAACACCCAATGTGCCATTGGTGATCCACCTGCATGAACTGACACGTGGCAGTTTCTTTATATAGAAGTTTGGGAAGGGGACTCCACAGCACGTTAAAGAAACAAGAAATCAGAAATAGTGCTTCTGAAAGGATGCAGGTATGAGTTAGAGCCATTTGTAATCTGACAGGTTTAACCAACAAACTGCTTCAACTTGCTCATCACACTCCTCATGCTGCAGTGCTTTCTCTTCCCTCTTGCCATGGAAGTGGTACTGCTGGCTTAGGAGACAACACTTAACACAACCCCACAACAGCTATTTTTCCCATATACTTGCTAGGTATGAAATAAATGCCCAGCATGTGCATTTGTGGATATTTGGAAGGCAAATGACCGGAAGGGTAAGTGAAATGCTGTTTTCCCTGAGCTAATTAGCTGTTTGATTGCTGTGTAGTTTACCTGAGTTATGACCGAATGTTCCTCCAGTGCACCTAATGCACGCTATTTGGTATGTCTGTTTTGAAATGCTACGTTCCACTGTTGCACAGTCTGCAGCAGTGAAAGAACTATGACTAAAGGGTCTATTTTGCTGCCAATGCAGGGGTGGGGCAGAGGGTTTGCAAGAGTAATTCCTGTTACCCACAGAAAATCCCCCATGTTTTGAGAGAGGCATACAAGTTTATTCTCATGTCAGTCTCCCCCATCTGCCTTCAGACTGTGACCAATGAAAACATACATTAATTAATATCTACCCTCTTGGTCCTTTTCCCTCTGATAGGTGGGAATATTGTGCTATGGATCTTATAAAATCCTGGGTACAGTGCTTGTATGAGCAAGTGCAGCATGATAATTTATTAGATACAAGATAATGTTGTCTTGCATAAGAGATGGTAGCCCTTAAAGGTATATGAATCAGAAGAGTGACATTCCAGAGATCGGAGACCAAAAATCATTTGCCTAGTGTATTGCCATAGTTATTACTTAACTATGGTATTTGTGTTATGCTAGCAGGTAGACTTCCCAGACAACAAAGCAGTCTCCTTCTAGCCAGCAAGTTTCTCTTCTGCATTGATGGTAATCTCGAAGGGAGATGATATCACAGCTTCATGAAATTATTAGAGCTACGCTCCACTAACAAGAGAAAATGTACATCAGACTTGTACTGTCCAAACATATCACATGTTAAAACAGAGCAATTTAAAGATACATTTCAGTGGCTCCAGGGTCTGCTGACTAACTACACACGAGGCATATTAAGTGTAAACAGTTTGTGGGACAAAAATGTAATTGTATCTGTACATCAGGGCAGCCGTCATCAATTTGCTTTTGTTTGGCTTTTCATTGTGAAGCCAGACATTTTCCTAGCTACAATCAACTCTTCCTTGATATTAGAAAACACTCTGTTTTGCTGTTCTCTAGCTCAAGCACCAGGCAATTTAACTTTTTAGTTATTAACCAAAACAAAAATAGATTCATTGCAGAAAACTTTTCTTTATTTTTTTTTATTTGTTTTTTGCAGGGGGGGGGGGAGGGAGAGGAGGGGATTTTCATATTTGTAGACCAGAATCATTGGACCTGATTCAGACCTCGCATTCACAGGCTTTGTACTGGTATAATTCCTGTACTTCAGTTCTTCCATCTATAAACAGAAGTGATTATGCTAATCCCCCTTTGTAAAGCTGCTTTGAGATCCATACATAAAATATTAATTCCTAGTATTTTTCTCTTCAGACTATTTAAGGCAGATGGAAAAAATAAACTATAGAATGTTTTTTGTATTAATCAGTTGGCACTGAAGATTATTTTGAAGCTATCTTTTCAACTTTTTCTAATCCTGTACATGTTAAAGGGAATTTTTAAAATAAGTTTAGAATATTAGCACTAAAGCTGGTATTTTTCTCTTGCTTCCTGCTGTGGAGAAAAATATCCCAGCTGATAGAGCTTAAGTGTCTGTCTTTCATAAAACTTCGATAATTGCACTTTTAATGTTAATTGACAGACTCTGTCCACCCTACCTCCTCTTTTCCCCAGTCAGTGCCTCAGAGGCCTTAGAACAGTTGGCTGGATTCTTTCAGTCCAGTGACCATTCCCTGTTGTGCTTCAGCAGCAAAAAGTTAGGGTTCTCCTCACCACCCCCCATCTTCACAGCCACCTCACAAGTGGAGTCACTAGGATATGTTACTACCACCTTTTTCTTCTTTGCATTCAGGACCATCAGCACGAACACCCAGTTCTCACATTATGCAGACTGTGGGACCTATTCCTTTGGGGATGAGGCAAGTATACTGTACCTAAAACTACAACATCACCCATCTAGCTTGAATTCCTCTATTATAACCATTGACAGCATGGATTAAAAACCCCACTCAGAGAGCTACATTTTGGCCTTTGTTGCTAGAGCGATACTATGGTTGGCGCAGAGCTGCAGGTGTCCTCAGCATTTGTGCCTGTGCAGCACTCTGCGCAATTCTGCCTGTATGGTGGGCAACACACTCCACAGTACCTCTTATTGCTGATCTAACAAGCTACACCCAGTGCTTGTCCACAGACGCACAGGAGGGAGCAGGGCTGGACATGCCTTGAGCCACAAGATGTGTTAGCCAGGGCTCCTGCCCAGCACTGAATTCAGCTTTGATTTCCTTTATGCCTGGCTCCCAAGTGGGAGAAGGCAGCAGAAGAGGCTCCCTACACCTTCCTCAGGGCCGGCTCTAGGCACCAGCAAAACAAGTTGGTGCTTGGGGCGGCACATTTTTAGGGGCGGCATGGCCAGCGCCAGAATGCCGCCCCTAAAAATATGCCCCGGCCGCCCTAGCTCACCTCCGCTGCTGCTGCCGCTCGCGGGCCACGGCGCGCGAAACAGCTGATTCGCGCGCCGCTACTCGCCCTCCCTCCCAGGCTCTCAAGCCTGGGAGGGAGGGTGTCAAGGCTGTATCCCCACTTTGAACTTTAGGGTACAAATGTAGGGGCCTGCATGAGGACTCCTAAGCTTAACTACCAGCTTAGTTCTGGTCCGCTGCCACCATCCCAAAGCTAATTCCCTTCCCTGGGTAGCCTTGAGAGACCTTTACCAATTCCCTGGTGAATACAGATCCACACTCCTTGGATCTTAAAACAAGGAGAAATTGACCCTTCCCCCCTCCTTCCTTTCACCAACTCCTGGTGAATACAGATCCAAACCCCCTTGGATCTTAAAACAAAGAGAAATCAATCAGGTTCTTAAAAAGAAGGCTTTTAATTAAAGAAAAAGGTAAAAATCATCTCTGTAAAATCAGTATGGAAAATAACTTTACAGGGTAATCAAACTTAAAGAGCTCAGAGGACCCCCCTCTGTCTTAGGTTCAAAGTACAGCAAACAAAGATAAACACTCTGGTAAAAGGTATATTTACAAGTTGAGAAAACAAAGTAAATCTAAGACGCCTTGCCTGGCTTTTTACTTACAAGTTTGAAATAGGAGAGACTTGTTTAGAAAGATGGGGAGAACCTGGATTGATGTCTGGTCCCTCTCAGTCCCAAGAGCGAACCACCCCTTAAACAAAGGGCACAAAACAAAAGCCTTTCTCCCCCCCCCAAGATTTGAAAGTATCTTGTCTCCTTAGGGTCAGGTGTCAGCCAGGTTACCCGAGCTTCTTAACCCTTTACAGGTAAAAGGATTTGGAGTCTCTGTACACAGGAGAGCTGTTACCCCTTCCTTTATAGTTATGACAGAGGGGGAGCAGCGACGCGCGAATCAGCTGTTTCGCGCGCCGCGGCCGCTCGGGGTCTCCCCCTCCTTCCCAGGCTCTCAAACCTGGGAGGGAGGGCGGGGGAGATCCCGAGTGGCCGTGGCGCGGGCGCCGCTTCTCCCCCTCCCTCCTAGGCTTGAGAGCCTGAGGGGAGGAGGCAGGGCTGGGGATTTGGGGAAGGGGCGGAGTTGAGGTGGGGGTGGGGTAATTAAAAAACGGGGGGGGGAGGCGGCCAAAATTGTTTTTGCTTTGGGCGGCAAAAATCCTAGAGCCGGCCCTGACCTTCCTTCCCCACATGTTGAACCCACACAGTCTGAGGCAGCGACGTGAGAATATTAGAGTAGCTATAGTAAAACGCACACATACCCTGGGTCTCTTGAATGTGCTGGATTTCAGTTGCTTAACTACAGTACTGGCTTGAGAGTTGTTATGAATATATAGGTTGACATAGCCATGCCAACCTATAGGAAATCTGAATGAATTTAACAGATGATGTTAAAACTTACCAAGAAGCAATAAATCAAATCACAATAAATGTACTTAGTTCTATGCTGTCCTGGGGAAGTGCTTTTGATACCAACATGGAACTGCGGATCCTTAATATGATTTGCCAAGCAATATTTGCATCACTAAAAAGCTACAGGACTGTGAGTGACACATTATTCAACCAAAAATCATTCAAATGTTAAACAATTCCTTAATAGCAGAAACGGCAATTCAGTTTAAAATTACCTTTCCCCAATCATTAGAATTCATAGCGAAGAATTTTCCTCTCAAATATGCCCCAAGTATAAAGTCAGGCCTCAGTCCTGGGAGATGCTGAACACCCTCACATCCCATTGGCTTCTGAAGGAGTAGAGGATAATCAGCACCATACAGAAACAGCTCCTTAATGATTCAAAGTTACTTCTAATTTTTCTTGAAAATCACTGGTCGGTGGAAGTATAGATAATCCTTAAATTGCTCTAAATTTCACACAGCTGGATGCAAGTCTACAGTTCGATCACTCCACTTTCCAGTCATGTTAGTAGCTCATGTACCTAATGGCTCCAGTAGAGCCCTTTATGCGCCCAGACATTTGGTAAACTGCCTTCTAGGGCATGATGTTTTCAAATCAGAAACAGCCCCCTTGGGAAGGTTGTTTTTGGACAGTTCCACAGGGGCCTCCCAAAGAGAACTAAAAAGGGGGGTGGGGTGGTCTGAATTTTAATATGGTCTATCATCCCAAACGTAATGCCCTGATTCATGCTGACTCCAAACTACCTTTGCAATTATAAAAGCTTTTATTTTTCAGGCTCACAGACAGATGGCTGCTAGTGCAGAGATGGGCAAACTACAGCCTGGGGGCCACATCCGGCCCTCCAGATATTTTAATCTGGCCCTTGAGCTCCAGCCGGGGGTTGGGGTCTTGCCCCACTCCGCACAGCTCCCAGAAGCAGCAGCACGTCCCCTCTCCGGCTCCTATGTGTAGCGGCAGCCAGGGGGCTCCGCATGCTGTCCCCACCCCAAGCGCTGCCCCTGCAGCTCCCAATGGCCAGGAACCACAGCCAAGGACAGCGCGCGCGGAGCCGCCTGGCCGCGCCTTTGCATAGGAGCCAGAGTGGGGACATGCTGCTGTTTCTGGGAGCTGCTTGAGGTAAGCGCCGCACAGAGCCTGCACCCCTGACTCCCTCCCATGCCCCAACCCTCTGCCCCAGCCCTGATCCCCCTCCCACCCTCTGAACCCCTCGGTCCCAGCCTGGAGCACCCTCTTGCAGCCCCACCCCCACCCCAGAGCCCACACCCCCAGCTGGAGCCCTCCTGCACCAAAACCCTCAATTTTGTGAGCATTCATGGCCCACCATACAATTTCCATACCCAGATGTGGCCCTGGGATCAAAAAGTTTGCTGCGCCTCCCCCTCTCCCCCATGCTAGTGCATACCCAAAACTACTGGCTGTTCAGATATACAGTAGTTGGCTCTTCAGAGGTTGGAGGGTGGGAGTTCTGGCCTTACAAACAACTCTTGATGAACATACATAGTATCTTGGATGGCTACACTCAGGGCCATCTGCTAGGATGCCTACTCACAGGCTGGTAAGACAATTGCCTTAGGGTATGGGAGCCAGGCAATAAAGGGTTTAGGTGGGCAGCCCATAGTGCAGAATAATGCAAATACCAATTCTGCCACACAAGATTCTGCCTCGATACCAGTATGCCCCTGCCACCACACAAAGGACCAGATAGATTCTTGTCTTAACATACTATTAAAAGAACAAGTAAATAGGGTGGTTTGTTTGTTTTAAATAATCATAGGAACTTGAGACCTGATTCTTGAAAGGCCTGGAGCACCTTCAGCTCTTATTGTGGCTGATCGGAGTTCTGGGTGCTCAGCACCTTGTAGGAGAAACCCAACATCTCACAAGACTGGGTTCTTCTATGGCAGTTGTTCAAAGATTAGATTGTATTACAGACCACATGGGTATCAACATCTATAGGAATGCATGGCAGCAGAGGCACCCGAGAGCAAACTAATCTACGCCAGGGAGGAAGGAGATAAAATGATGCTATTTGCCTCCCCCCGCCACTCCCTCAACTCAACACCAGCTCTTCTTTGAGGCTGTTCAGCTGAGACAAATGTACATCAGCAGAGTGATTCACTTTTCATAGGTAACCTATGTAGAGGCATGACATGGGCTTCTTGTTCTATGCAAGGCAAGGTGCTGCAGTAACTTTTGGGGATGTGCTCAGCAGGAGCAATACAGAAAAGGGTATGGAGTATGAACCGATTAAACTGGATTAAAAAATTAACAATATTAAATTATTTGAAATTATTCAATGAAATTTTAGATTGTGACTAAAAAAGGGATGGTGTTTAACAGCAATAAAACATCTTGTTTTTCAATGGGCTATAGAGGGGTTTATTTATTTATTTTAATCTAAATTTTGATTTAAAAAGGGACACATTTTATGGAAAATTCACAATTTAATTTTTAAAAAAAAATTTGGCCAGCTCAATAATTGATTCTGAAAAGGCTCCACAGAAACTAATTCTTTTCCCCCCAATTACTGGTACTGTTATAGGGCAAAAATAGCTCTTTCCCCCATTTACATCTCTCTGTAAAGACAATATAGAAAGCAGACAAATAGTCTCTGATCTTTCTTTTACTGTCTTGATAAGCTTTTACCTACTTGCACCAGGCTTCTGTGGGGCTTTAGTACAGCTTTACATAAGGCTTTGGTATCAGCTTACAGAGATTTCTCAAATACTGTAACACTGTGTCTGAGTCATTCCCTAAAAATAGCAAGGGAAGTGTCAGCTTAGCTAAAGTCACAGGCTGATGAAGTTTCATGATTCCAAACACCTCTACACACACATGACTAACTGTGGTAATTCATTTGCCAAAAACCCTTGAATGATAGATAATAGTAACTCTATTTTTAAAAGAGGTTATGTTAACAGCAATAGCTTCCTATCCATCATGAAGTAATACTAATCATCACTAACACTTCTGACTCCTTCCACTGGAGGATTTCATGGACTTCATGAACAAATTAATGAAACCTCACACCACCTCTGTGAGGCAGGTATTATTATTTCCATGTTACAAATAGGGAAACCGAGGCACAGAGAGGCTAAGTAACATGCACAAGTCACAGAGTGTGTCAGAGGCAGAGACTTCAGGTAAACTGCACCTGTATTCCTGCGCTATAGTCTACCACAGGCTTCTGGTGCCCCAGTGGTCACCTCTCTAGGGTGGAGACACAAGTCCCTCTCCCTCCTGACCAGAGTTTTTCCAGGCTGCACAGTTCCATGCCTACAGTAAGTTCCCCCACAAATCAGACTACTTAAGCAGGTCTGCTTTGCTTTTTCCTCAGAGTCTATAAACAGTGTAACTGCCAATAGGCAGAAGTTACCACACAGCTCTTTCTAAGCAGGCACATTTATTCTTAAGGTGAAAGCATTACAGAGAAAACATACTAAACCACCAAAAACGTACACGCATGCTAATAAGCTTACTGGAGATCACCCCGACTCCAACCAGGGCTCTGGTCAGTGAACAGTCCTTCAAACTCCGCCATGGGGTTTTTCTGTAGTCACGAGTCCATAGCAGCTGTTGGCTCAGAACAAGCACGTCTATGAAGCTGTGAGTCACTCCTTTAGACGGTTTTGGTTGTTGATCTGCAGAGACCATGAATAGGTAATCAGCCAGAAAATGATCCACTCTTCAGACTGATGCCTCTAAAGTTTCTCTCTGCATAAGGAAAGGTTGTAACTTGCATTCACTCCCCCCCCCCCCCAGGTATTTCCTAGCAACCCTTCTTAATTTTGTCTAGCACATTGTTTAAAATAGCTCATGACACTTCCCTATGTTTACATTGGCCACCTCTTGCCCCTGGAGAGGTTCCATACAATCCCACAATAACACATACTTTTCATTTTTAATACAATGAACTCCTAAAATATGTCCCCTTAATTTGATAAGGTTTGTCCAGGATATTGCAGGAAATTGCCAAATCTGTCACAGCTGCTTTGCTGACTCCTAGTGCCATGATCTAAATTGTAAGCTATGCTAGCAATATATAGTTGCATCCCTCCATTGCCACTGGAATTAATGCTTTCAGAGTGGTTATCCTGCAACAGCTGACTTGGCATGTAAAATTGTGCACTATTGTGCAGTTCAGGAATATAACTATGACTTCTCAGGGTATGTTTTCACTACCAGCCGGATTGGTGGGCAGCGATCGATCCGGGGGGATCGATTTATCGTATCTAGTCTAGATGCGATAAATCGACCCCCAAGTGCTCTCCCCTCGACTCCTGTACTCCAGCTCGGCAAGAGGTGCAGGCAGAGTCAATGGGGGAGCGGCAGCAGTCGACTCACCATGGTAAGTTGATCTAAGTATGTCGACTTCAGTTACGTATTCATGTAGCTGAAGTTGAGTAACTTAGATCGATTTCCCCACACACACACACACAGTGTAGACCAGGCCTTAGTTAATTTTGTGCCATACAGATTTCTTGTTCCCAGCCCAAAGATGCACCATTAAGTCAACAGCTAGGTGGAAAACTGTGAAAGGAACTCTCAAGCAATGAGTATGACAACTTCACTTTTAGAAGAGGAGAGATTAGTTTGTGAGGCTGGATTGCAAACTAGACACAGATTAGAAACACTCCAAAAGATGGACATAAGAGAGATTTCTCTGTGATAGTCTCACAGTAGAGTGCTCCTAGGAAACCTAACATCCCAAAGAGGACATGAAATATAACTAGGGAAACCCCAGGAAATACTCAGTAGGAAGTTTGAATTTGAGGGCTGGCTCTAGAATGTTGTGTCTGGGAGTGGGCAGGAGTGCAAGCATCTCTGAGAGGATGGGCTGGAGGTGGCCTTCAATTCATGAAGGCTGGAGTCTAGGTTTGGAACAGAGAGGCTGGACCTAAAACAGGGGCTTCAGCCAACTTGCAACCATATATGGCTCAGCCAAAGAAGCCCTGGGTAGAGAGGTGAGTCTGTCAAACAACTGTTTGAAAACTATGATGATAATGAACTTGGCACCCCTCACAAACAAATCTGTGTATTACAATATATAACATCAGAAATTACACACAGAGTGAATGTATATCTCTTTTCTACTTTGAAATGTGAAATTTACTGGACATCCCAGACAATAACTGGAGGGACAAACTAAAGATCTAGAGGAGGATGAAACTAAATTCCAAGTTGATGGGCAATGCAGGGAAGGGCTACAGCACTGGTAAAGTATATGGGAGCTGCTCTTTTAAGGGCCTTCATGGTTTTACAAAAATTTAAATCAATACAAAAGCTAAGGTAGAACTAGTGAAAGGTTTGAAAAATTGGTGTAGTATGTTGTGACCTTCATGTCTCTAGAATATGTGCTGCTGCATTCAGAATGACTTGAGACCTAAATATGATACTGACTGAGGCTCCAGGGAGCAAGAGATTGAGAGATCCAATCTGGATAAGACGAGACCATTAATCAATAGCCACAGATTGTGCATACAGAGCACGCTTGCAGCCTATCTGACAAATAATAAAATGTTCAGTGACCTGGTTACTAATCTTCCTGTTATGTACATTTGTCCTGAAAAAGATCTTCACTGCTAAGAAACTGTTTTCTGGGCTTGTCTATGCTTGAAATGCTGCCGTGGCACAGCTGCAGCAATGCTTCAGTGCAGTCACTACCCGTGCTGACAGGGGGGCTCTCCTGTCGATGTAGGTGGTAGCTAGATCAACGGAAGAATTCTTCCATCGACCTAGTGTGGTCTACGGCTGGGGTTTGGTTGGCTTGTCTACGTTGCTCAGGGATGTGAATTTTTCTATACTCCTGAGCAACCCAGCTACGTTGCTCAGAACTATTTAGTTTAAACCATGCCCCTGTCGTTTCTTTTCACATTTTAGCACTTATGTCATGCTGCTATGTAAATAGACCTCATTGCAGTTTGAATATGTTTGTTGCTTTAAATGTAAAGCTAAAATAAGAGTGGTGTTACCAGAGTTTGAATTGGGGGGAGGGGAGGCAGAGGACATTTTATGGTAGTTCACCAAGATCCATGCATGCACTTGAGTCATCAAAATGAGTAGATAATGTAGCTGTTCAAAATATGATCACTCATGTGCTCTGCCAGGCATCTTGAGTTAGTGCACTCCCAGGCTGTCTGCACTGCACTGTTAGCCCAAGTGATTTATCCTGGGTGTGAACATCCACACTGCAAACCCATACCCTTATTACTGAGTCCTCACTGTTTCTGCACTCTCCTGTGTGTTTGGGGGGGGCAGAGGGACGGGAGCAGACAGCACATATCCCATGGCTCTTTGTCTGAGATGTTCTAGGCAATTATAGATGAACTTGTCTGCCCTTTGTGTGTGTAGGAGGTGGGAATTGTGGGAAGAGTATTAGAGAACAATCAGCATCGAAGTGATATTTTTGCCTAGTGACCTCAATGCAAAGTGGGTGGGCTCCAGTCCCACATTAAAGCAGAACCTGGATTCTAACCTTAAGCTAGCCCTGGCTTAAAGCACCTCAAGACCCAGGTCACAGGTTTTTCTGTGTGGAAGGTAAAGTGGGACTGAGCTAAAATCCAGAGATGAGCCTACATTAACTGTGCAGAGTAGACATACCCTCAGTGAGATGTGAATACACCCATTGACTCTGCTGGCCTCAGCTTCCCCTCAATATGACTTAAATGCCCTGCAGGGTTCCTTGGGAGATTCCCTCAATCCAGTGGGAGCTAAGCCTAAATCCATCCACTCATGGCACAAAAATGAGATATCACTTGGAGCAGATTGTGAAGCTCTTTTTCTCATTTCTTCTAAGCTTTGATAAATAGTGAAATACTTAACTATTTTGACATTTAAATATTATTGGCATCTGAGTTAGCACCCCATTGAGATGAATGGGCTGCTTACCCCTCTGAGGTACTGTTATAGGCTTTCTGCAGTTTCAGACCTATTCTGCTTGTCTACACAGTAAGGTAATGTGCTCTACAGAGGTGTGACTTATAAAGCACACTAGTATGTTGCACATTAATTGGTCTGTGTAGACCCTGTTAATGTGCACTGAAGGTTCCATAGTGCCCTGTAACATGGTACTGTTTCAGATACCATGGTAGAGTGCATTACCCAACTATATAGACAAGGCTTCAGTTTACATTTCAAAGCTTTTCTTTGCAACTGTGAGCTAGGGCTTTCTTTGTTTAATGGAAGCTGAGATTCTGGAACACTGCTTAGGAGAGATGCCAGTATGCCCTGCCACCATGCACCAGTCCAGTTTGAGTCCTGTATGTTATAAGTGGCTATCACTGCTGTGTGTCCTACTTGGAGTTCTTAAACCAAATAGGCATTGATGGTAATGGAACAAAGAGACAAGCTTTTCTTAATTTAAAAGGTACTTTTATTTAAACAAAACATTATAAGGTCTCATGCCAGAATTCAGTGATGCGCATTCTGTTGACTCAATTATACAAGTCTCAAAGTTACATTGCAATGCAATATGTTCTTCAGATAACTGAAGTGACTTTTTCTGTTTTATAGTGATGTTTGAGTTTCTGTTAGGCCTTAACAGTTGTTAAGACAAGGAGACGCAACCAGCTACACGCATAAAGTGTATATGGGGGAAAGCCCTCTTGTTGTGGAAAGAGTAGGATTAGGGAGCCTATATTGCACCAGAGTGTGTAGGAGCATACCAGTATATTGGTGCCTGGCCTGCATTGTTACAAGGTTTAAACTTTAAAGCATTGTGAAGAATCACGTAGTTGTATTTTTTCCAATGCCTACCATTTATATATGATGTGAGAAGTAAAATATTTCTGGCCAGAGAGTAGAAAAGTAATTATTCTTCAGTGGTCTTAGGGTCATGGTTATTCCATTTATAAAATGGATCTAATACAAATAATAATGAATGGCTGCCAGACAAGGCAAACATTTCTCATGGAGGGCAACAAAGGCATATCAGATAACTAAAAGTGCATGTGTATGCCAGGAGAGGCCTGTTCCTCTCAGCAATCAAATAACTATTTGGCAAATTTGTGTCAAACTCAAATAGTTTCAGGCTGACTGAACTTGCTTTTTTTCAGTGACTAAGCCATTTGTACCAAAAAATTTGCCCAGCTCTATTTGTGACACCCCCAACATCCAGCTGATGAAGCAGATAACAGGTATTTTTTGTAAACTGCCTCTAATTGGAATAGTCAGAAAGAAAACTGTATGGTTGGGTTTGTTTGTTTTTTTATAACCAGATGGATAGACTTTTTATAATCATAACGAGCCAGCACGGGTAGTGCTCTCTTCTGTATTTCTCTGCTGTAATCAAAATTTGATTATTGTTTTCAAGGATTAGCATGTTTTCAGAAAACAGGTTTATTTTGTTTACAGTGACTATTATGTAAACAAATTATAAATGCATCAACATCTTTATTTTAGCTATTTCAATTTTGAATGGGCAGTACTTTGAATGGGCAGCAGGGGGATCTTCAGTTACTCAAAATTGTTGTCCTTTTATTTTTGTACAGCTATTTGCCTCGTTGTCCAGGGTTTCTCCCTCATTTCTCCACCCACCCCACATTCATTCTTTTAATGGAAGTAAAAATGTCTGAACAAAATCCAACAGACTGCAGTTCAACCTCCTCTCTTGTCTCAAGAAGAATTGCATTTCATTTCCTCAGAGCCAGGAGTGGAATCCGGTAACAAGGCCTGGTTCTCAAAGACAAAATGAACAATGAAGTCATAAGGAGAGTGCGGAGTAATGGCTGCATCCCCATTCTTGCATTTTAAACAGTGATTTCTGTTTTACTCCTTGAAACACATACATTGGCCTGATTTATTTTTTTAATCTACCCATTTCAATGAACATTTTAGGCTGTACTGAAAGTTCTTCTTTAGTGAGATTTGTTTTTCAAAGTGGCCTCTACATAGGAGTCCAAACTGTATGATCAACTCTTCGGGATTAAAATATTGTTATGCCCACAAAAGTCTCACTTTTTTGCACACAAACTGCCAGTCTGTATGCAAATCTGAGTTTGAGCGTGAAAATGCGATTTCCCCAAAACTTGGGGGTGTGATTTTTGGGCATGCAAATGTGAGGGGCTCAGTTGGGGAATTCTGATTTTTTTTGTTTGTTTGGTTAGTTGGGTTTTGTGTGTGTCTGTGTGTGTGTCTGTGTGTCTGTGTGTGTTTTGTTTTGTGCTTTGTTTGAAGTCCTCATAAGAAACCTAAACTGTTCCATGTGAACTAAAAGATGTGCAATGCTTAATTATGATATGAAATACATATTTTAATTTTTTTTGTAATGGATCTACACAATCTACTCAGATTTGCTCCTGCAATAGAGCTCTGTTCAGCACAGCACCGAGCTGCAGGAAGGGGCATCAGGTAACTTCTAATTCTTTGTTCCAAGATCCAATCATAGACATGTAGGGGTGGAAGGGACATCAACAGGTCATCTAGTGACCTGAGGCAGGATTAAGTACTGAGAGGTGCTTGTCTAACCTGTTCTTAAAAGCATCCAGTGACAGAGATTCCACAACCTCCTAAGGTGACTTGTTCTAGTGCTTAACTACCCTGACAGGTAAAGTTTTCCACTAATGTCTAACCTAAATCCCCCTTGCTGCCATTTAAATCCATTACTACTTGTCCTGTCCTCAGTGGATAAGGAGAACAATTTTTCACCCTCCTCTTTACAACAACCTTTTACGTACTTGAAGACTTATGTCCCTCCTCAGTCTTCTCTTTTCCAAACTAAACACATCCATTTTTTTCATACTTTCCTCATGGGTTATGATTTCTAGACCTTGAATCACTTTTATTGCTCTCCTCTGGACTTTCTCCAATGTGTCAAGAGCTTTCCCAAAGTGCGGTGCCCAGAACTGAACACAGTTCTCCAGTTGAGGCCTTATCAGTCCTGAGTAAAGTGGAAGAATTCTTGTTTTGCTCACAACACTCCTGCTAATACATCTGTAACAGGGGTTTCACTGACCATGAGAGCATGGCATAGCGTAGCAGCATTCTTCCTGTATGGGGCTCCCTGCCAAAGGTCACTCTGTCATTCTCCCCATAATTCACCATGCTCTCTCTTTGTGGCTTGGCCTTCCTGCCAAATCACTATGTTTTTCCCCTTCCAGGGTATCAGAGTCCCACTGGATGAACCATCTCAGACAGTCTTCCAATCCACAGTCCAGACTGTACTACTTCCCCAGTGGCTGGTAGGGGAACCTGGGCCCATTCACTACTCCAGGCTCTAGTCCAGGGACCCTATGACTAGTACCCTTGGCCTAAGCAATCCCAGACCCTACTGCTGTTTCCTTGGGCTCTTTCCTTCCTTTCTCTGTCTTTTGACTTGCTCCTGGGTTACCACTGGAACCTCATCTGTTCCCTGTGGCTACTTAACCCTCTGTCAGGTTCTTGCCAGAATGTGTATTCCCAGGCAGGATCCCAGGATTTATTCCCCCCCCTCCCCCGGACTCATCATCATCATCCCTATCCAGAAAGGAGAGTGACTTCTTGCATGCTATTACCCTGCCCAGCTGACCTGCATCGGCAGTTAGAGCTTATCAGCCCATACTCTCCTCCAGGTTCAGAGTGTCACAGGGTTAACTGGCCCTGTCTACTTGTGTGGGGTGGACACCTCATCGTAGAATGATGGTTGCATGTTTGTTGGCAACAATATTACATTGTTGACTCTCGTTTAGTTTCTGATCCACTATAACCCCCAGATTCTTTTCTGCAGTACTTTAGTCATTTCCCATTTTTGTATGTGTGCAATTGATTGTTCCTTCCAGGGCCGGCTCCAGGGTTTTTGCTGCCCCAAGCGGGGAAAAAAAAAAAAAAAAAAAAAAAGCTGCTATTGGCAGCAGCTCCACCACACCACTTTCTTCTTCGGCAGCAATTCGGCAGCAGGTCCTTCCCTCCTAGAGGGACCCGCCGCCGCAGAAGAGCCCAACGTGCCGCCCCAAGCACCTGCTTGCTGGGCTGGTGCCTGGAACTGGCCCTGGTTCCATCCTAAGTGGAGTACTTTGCATGTGTCTTATTTAATTTCATCCTATTTATTTCAGACCATTTCTCCAGCGTGTCACGATCATTTTGAATTCTAATCCCATCCCAAAGCACTTCCAACCCCTCCCAGTTTGGTATTGTCTATCTGCAAACTTTATAAGTATACTCTCCATGCTAGTATCCAAATCCTTTATGAACATATTGAGAATAGAACTGTAGGTTAGAGTAGCCTTCTGTAATCTGCCAGCTGGCAACAGCCTTCATGAGACTGTCTACCACTTGGGCATAGCTGGAGTGCAGCATTCTCCAACCATGTCTCTTCCCTGTCCCATCCCCCTGTACCAAGGTCTGTGAAGGAGGATGGCATGGGAACTAGCTTTTCCCTCTTGAAACCTCCTGTATGCCCAGGGAATCCTCAGCAGGGGAGATAGGGCTGGATCCCATCCCTTTTATGCCTCCAGTGAAGTGCAAAGAGTATGGAGCAGGGGCAAGAATCTGACTTTTGGGGTTTTGTAATCATTCAAGTGAGTAGAGGACACATGCACAGAAAACTGCAGAGGCCTAGAGAAAAATCTGATTTCTCTGCCATCTGTTTTCCCAAAATATCCATACACAGAAGCCCGTTTTAGGTAGCAGTGACACTCAGATCAGGGAATGTGGCTGGTACAGCTGGTGAGGAGGCAAAGCTTTCAGTTTACCTTCCCACCATTCTAGGGTTTTTAAATAAAAATATGAGCGATGGCAGATCCTGCAAGCTGCTTGTGCCCTCAACACCTTGCAGAACAGGACCACACTGGCTAAAGAAAAAGAACTTTGGGCTCCCTCCAGAGAGTGCTCAAGGTGGCAGCCAGTCAAAACTGTTCTATACATTAGGTTCTCTCTCCCTTAGAAACACCCCAATAGGGAATAAGAAAAGAGAGCCTCGGGAGCTCTGGCAATTCAGCATCTCGGCCCCAGTCCACAAAGGCCTAGAAACTGAGTTCCCTAATCTGCCTTTAAACTCATTCATTACAGCTATATGTTGCCTAACTCAGTCCAAGCCTGGTTTGGTCAGCCTGCAGGAATGGAGCTAAAGCATGTTTACACTGAGCTGGGCAATTATGTTCCCTCCCAGGCCCCAGCTGCCCTAAAACGGCCCTTTGTTTTAGTTCATGGGGGACACAGTGGATTTCAGAAGGCAGGGCCGTCTGATTTAGCATTGTCAGTTGGCCTAAACTCTCTAAAATATAGGATATAAGCAAAACTGGGGGGAGGGCAGGCACAATACAGGGAGCAAGGAATGAGTTGTGTTCTTTGTAAGAAGCCAGGACTATTGGAAATTATTTTGCATTGCGAAGTCCCTGTTTTTTCCTCTCTCTCTCGCGCGCTCTCTCTCTCTCTCAATTTGTTGACCTACATATGCCAGTGCCGACAGAAGCCCTTCAAATTCATTTTTAAGTGCTCAAGAGGGGTTGTCATGAAGCCTGGCACTGACTCACAACTGAGCCACTTACTTTTAGCAGTACTCAAGCATTGCTGGAGTGGGCTGCCAGTTTTTCTGTCCTTGACTCCCTCCCTCCACTAGGAGGCTCTTGGTGATCATTATTGTACTGCTGCTGCTTGAGCTATCCAAAAAAATCACTCTTTCTTACCTGCAAGAGACGACATGCCAGTTAGTGCAGTGCTCTGCTGTTAACAGTATAACTGAATGGATAATGTAGTCTGCTAAAAAATAGTCTCTTTATAGTTCTATGCACAAGTGGATTTCTCTTCTTTTCTCCTTTGATTTGTGTAGGCATCTCTCCTACACTGAATACAGGATGTGTGCTGTGACCCAGTTTGTTTGATCTTTATGTGAAAGTAATTTGTGCATCCATAAAAATAAAGTAAAATATTTTTACAGTAGTTTATAATTATTTTCAACCATAGTTTACTATTTTACACTGTCAGTGTTCTCACTGGTTTTTAATTAACTGTAAGCTGCTGAATTCTGAGACATTCACTGTATATGTATGGTATAAAGTCTTGAACAGAGGTTTCACTTATGCTCAGAAACCACACAGAGACCTGGGTGGAAGAAGGACAGGCTGAGCTGGTTACACAAGCATAATTAAGCAGTCTCACCTACACCTCAGGAAAAACTCTGTTAAAACCAATTGGCAGCCAGACAAGCTACAGCCCTTCCTGCAAAGTTGAATGTTGTGATAATGTGTTAACCACGCTTAGGATTTTATTACAGGCACTTTGTATGGTTTGGTATCCAACACCAGAGTATCTGGGCATACAGCACAGTTCAGCATGGCTTCAAAAGAACAGGTGTTAACCAGCCTTGTCAATTCCTAATACTGGAAGGCACAAATGCCAGAATGTCATTCTCGAAGGCCGGATTGTGACTAGCCCTTGCATTAGTGTGCAAAAAGCAGGGGGAGCCAGCAAGCTGTTTAATCTTCCATGCAGGAAGGTGGTGGGGTCACAATTACAGTCCTTGCTTCTTCTTTGTGGTGCTGTCTGAACCTTCACACTAGCACAAGAATGGTGCAGCCAGCACATTAGAAAGTGGGGGGAGGGCTTGTTCCCTGATAGCACAAAGTATCCCTGAATGGTTATGTCATGAAGCTTAGATTTCAAAGGGGCACTCCCACTAGCTAAGCATTTCTGCAAAACCTAGTTTTAAATACCCACCTCTCTCTATGTTGTAAAGGAATGACCACTTATGCCAAGAGAACAAATTAAACTGTCTGTCTGCAGGGTCATTTAAATGACCAGTACATGAGGTTTAGTAACATCTAATAAAACAATATGGTCCATCAGTGGGGGAGTGTTGGCATTAGGAGGACAACCAGAATTATAACTGTGACCACAAACCACATGCAGTCAGATTTGTTATTAAATTATTACAGAAGTGGGAAAAATCCACAAGGTAGATAGGATCTAAACTCCTGGTGGAAGAGAATTTCAGTATCTTGCATCTAAACTGGTATCGTAGCTGCTCTATCTGAGTTAAATTATTAATTCTTTGGAATAGGGGCTTTCTTTTTATGTTTGCACACTTTTGGGACTCTGCATATAACAAATAACAATAGATGGGTTTTATGTACCTAATTTTTCTAAAAACATGCTATACTTTCATAAACAAGGTTAACCACTCACTCTAATGAATACAGAAGTACAGTCCCTGCTGTGTTTATATATGGCATATAATTCTATTACAAAAGTACTTCATCTGTGGTAAATTATTGTGAAGGAGTACGTGCCCCTTCCCTTGTATTTACATGGCAAGGTGGTAGAGAATAAGAAGAACTTGTCTTTTAGGGGCAAATCTCTGGTCTGCACATTGACATATTTATTGGCTCTGACAAAACCATTTTACTTACTGTGAGTCTCTTAAAGTTAAATGTGTTTCGTTCACTACCAGAATCTTAGGCCTTGGCACATTCTATAACTTAATTTTAAAAAAAGAACATTTTCTACCACCCTTGTATTTTCTTTTCCCTTTTCTCTCCTCCATCCCACTTTTCTTCTACTATGCCTTAGTTTACCTTTTTCTCTGTCTTGTGTGATGATTTTCCTTCACTGTACTTTTCTGAACCTGTAATTGTTGTTTCCTTCTTTTCTTCACCTTTAACCCAATTTTGCATGTTTTGTGTTCTTTCCTTTCAACACCATCTTCCTCTGTGCTATTAATCTTTTCTTTTCTCTCTCTCTCATTCCTTCCCCAACTGTGTTCTGTTCTTTCTCCTTCACAGTTTTAAACTCTACCCCCACCTACCCTTCCACTCTCATTCACTTAGTCCTCTGTACTCCTGATGCCTCTTCCGCTCACTCTGCCATAATTACACACACAGTCACCACAGTCTGCTGTGCTTAAACACACTGCCACACTTTCATTCTCCCACTCAGAAGTGGGTCTTCTCCATTTTCCCTCCCGCATCTTAACTAAAAGATGGGACCCCAGGATTTACATCCCCCCCAAGTCAAAGCGGGGTGGCTGTTGTTTTCCCCCTCTCCTTCAGTCTCATGTCTCTTCTTTCACCTTCAGGGGACGGAGGTGGACAGTCCTACAGAAAATGTGGGGGTGGGAGAGGGTTAGGGACAGGACCTTTTTGTGCTCCCAAGAGGAGAGAGGCCAATTTTGACTTGTGGAAAGTAACTTTACTCCTCAGGAGAAGGTTATTTTGCCTTAGATACGGCCATTTTCTCCCTATCCCCAACCCTAAAGTCAAGTACAGAAGAGGAGGCCCATGTAAATTGGAGAGGAGCTGGGGCTGGCCAACCAGGGCATGTCTACACTGCAGCTGGGAATGAGCCTCCCAATCAGGTAGACATGCCTGTGCTAGTGGGGCTTGAGCTGCCATATTAAAAATAGCAGCATGGCCACTGTAGCTTGGGCTCTCAAGCCAAGGGGGCCAGGTGGGCTTCAGAGCCCAAGCTGCCATGTCCACACTGCTATTTTTAGTGCATTAGCTGAAGCCTCACTAGCATGAGTCTGTCTACCCAGGCTGGGAGGCTGGCTTCCAGCTGCTGTGCAGACATAGCCTGTCTGCTCCTGAGGGCTAGTTCACCTACCCTTAACACCGAGGTAGGGACTTTGTTTACACTAAGCAGAGAGGAGCTGTCCCTGCAGGATTTGAGGGCGGTGAGGAGCACAGCTGATGAACAGCCAACTTTGATGACGGGATCCCAGTGCTCCCTGCTTGGTACACAGCTTTGTTTGCATTAGGTTGCAGAAGTGCAGTTAACGGCCCAGCTACAAATTAAGATCTACTGGAAGTTTGCTAGGTGTGCACTCACAAAGTCAATTGACACATGGTTGACCATGTTTGCTGTAACTAGATGAGTGTTATAAAAAGTCAATTGTAGTGTGAAGGTGCCCATGTGCTAATAGCACTACAAACCCAGCATATGGGTGGCTGTGCTTGATTCTTCTTGTGCCTTGTCAGCTAAGTTTGGCTTGCACTGGTGGTGATGTAATAGTCAGAAAAGAACTTGACATAATTTTCAAATCCCAGGCTTAGTTTGTAGAGCCAGCAGCTCGAAAAGTCATCTTTTGACTTGTAACTTGAACAGATAAGACAGAAAGGTCACCGGCAGTGAATAATATGGAAGCCAATGATACTGCTTGTAGAGTCACTTTTCTGACTGCATCTACTCATGTTCACATGCTGTTCAAAAAGTCCCAGGGAAAATCCAGAGGAGTGTTTCTCTCTCTCTCTCTCTCTCTCTCTCTCTCTCTCTCACACATGTTTTTTTAAAATGGATTTTCTTAGTTCTTCTTAGGATTTGTTGTTGTGTAAGCTATCTCGTCATCTGTGGGTTTTATGTGATGAATTTCCATTTTCCCTGTTAATGAGCACTCATCTCTGCATTGCCCCAACTCCCTGCTGATATGCTATTACCAATATATGAAAGGGTGGCATAGAACTATAGTTTGTGACTCTCAGGGTGTGTCTACACTGAGATGAAAAACCTGTTGCCCCGGGTCAGCTTTTTCGGGCTCACAGTGCTCAGACTGCAGGGCTAAAAATAGCAGTGTAGACATTTTGGGCTCAAGCTGGAGCCACAGTTCTGAGATCCTCCTCCCTCACAGAGTTGCAGAGCCCAGGCTCCAGCCTGAGCCCAAATGTCTACATTGCATTTTTGTAGGTCCTCAGCCTGAACCCCACAAGCATGAGCCAGCTGACCCTGACCTGCTGTGGGTCTTTAACTGCAATGTAGACATACCCTCAAACATTTCCATGGGGAAAATCTTAGAATACTCCTTCTTATGCTAAAATAACCATGCACTTTTTTTAGTTGGCACCAAAGTTTTTAACACAATGTAGTCTATTTTGTGCAGATACCAGATATATTGCTGCTGAATTAATATCACACTAAAATCTATATGCTATTTGTCTGTCTGATGCCCAAACCTGTGAGATGCTGAGAGCCCTGAACTCCCATTGATCTTAAGTCAATGGGAGTCCAGGATACTCACCACCCTGCAGGTGCAGTTCAGAACCAGGTGCACAAAAGAAAATAGAAAACATAGGCCCTGATCATGCAGTTAGCTCTGTGTAGGCCCTTAAGCTCCACCTGCCCTGAGCTCATTGCAGGATTGGGGCCTTATTTTTACCGCCTGTCCCTCACCTCCACTGGAAGACTTTCACCACTGTCAAAAGCGTTCACAAATTTTGCTTGAGTGAATTGAAGATTGTGGTTAATCAGAACCTATGAATAATTTACACAGACCTTCCTTAATTTATTTTTCCTTCATCAAAATATAAAATATGATGCTCTTTAGATAAGGTCAAAGCTAGCCCTGCCCCCATCAAAAGCTCAGGTTTTTTTATAGTCACTGCACTGCTCCCATCACCACCACTAACTTCCCGCTAAAATGAACTAATCTTGCTGAACACTTTTTGCAGGTCACTAAAAATAAGCAGATGAAAGTGACTCCAGGAGCAGAGAGAATGATAGAAAGGGGACATGGGATGGAATCAGGGGAAAGAGGGCATGGAATTATTGGAGGATCCCTTGAATTGGAAACAGGATTTTATCATCTAAATGTTGTTGTTTTGACCTTTTTCCAGCTGTATTAGGAGGCAGAGCTAAGGCAGGCTGGCGGTGTATGTTGGGGTGGGGTTAGAGTGAGAGATGAAGGATTCTACGGCAGTGGGGATCTGGCTGGATCCTTTAATTGTTCATGTCCGACATTCTGATTTTTGGGGTGTTACTAGACTCTGATGATTCACTTTCAAACTCAATTCTTTTTTAATGAAGATAAATGTTTACAAATTTATTCAAGCTGTTTATTAATTTGTAAAGCCCTAAATGGTTTGAGTCCTAGTTATCTTTGCCCTGTGTACATGAGCCCCTCTGATGTGCTTTCACTAACAGTTCAGATGTACATGTCTAGGGATTGGAGGTGGGTGTTCTTACTGGAAGATCATTGTCTCGGAGTTGCTAACCTTCCAGGGTTGGTGAAAAACCACCTGCTTATTCAGGCTTTTGCTTGAGATGGATATAGTTGTATTTCTATCTCTTATGAGGGAAATCTAATTTTCAGTTGTCATTTGATATACTAACTTCATATTGTTTACATTTATACATATGCCCAGAGACAAGTGATGCACATAGTATTAAAAATAGAAAAACAAATGAATTCATTAGTTAGAGAGTTTCCATGCCTTGTCTGTCTCTTTCTCGCACACACATACCTTCCCAGACACATTCACGCTCATGCACCCACACACCCATACATACAATAATAGATAGAGAGTGGAGAAGCAGTAGCACTAGTTGGCCACAGTAATAGGTTCTTACAGCAGTGGTCCAGTATAGCAACTGCTGGAAGTAACAGGAAGGAGTCCTGCAACTGAGGGCTTGTCTACATAGTGAGTTAGTGCGTGGCAAGCCGGGGTGTGAATCTATAGCGTACTAGCTTGCCATGCACTTGCTGAAAGCCTAAACCAGAATAAAACCACCCTAGAAAAAGACGGTTCCTTGGAGGAAGTGGTAGGAGAGAGAGTGGCTTGTGGCTATGAGCAGACAGAAAGTGAGCACTGCAAAGAGAAGATATACACAACCTTGACAGCAGCACTGGCATTGTGCCTAGAGTGCGAGGGCGGAAACTGCTTTGCATGTTTTGTTTTGTTTTTACAAACTGATGCAAAATTCATGTCAATCCCCCCATGATACAGACACTAGTATGAATAGAAGATTTGACCAACCTTAAATTTGCTGGATGTATTGTCTTGCTGCTTCCCTCTTTTGGTCCATTTTTGTTTTCATTTTTCTTTCCATTTGTCATTTCCTCTCCCCCACACACACTGCCATTAAGTTCTATCCTCTTCCTCTGTTTCTCCCTCATCACTTTTTCTCTCTGCTTCCCCACTTTTCCCTTTATTCCTAGCCCCCCCACACACACACATTCTTCTCCCTCTTCTATTCCTCTCTTCCCCCTTCTCCCGTCCTTCCCATTCCTTCTCTTTAATTTCTACCCTCATGAACCCTGGTTGAAAGAAGGATAGTGCCTCCCTCTATCCTAAAGGCCATGGCTGATCCAGCCCCTGAAGGGAGACTACTGTGATGGGTCAAAGACAAAGCTCTGATCTGTGCCCTGATGTCAGGAGGCAATGATGAGCGGTTCACTTACCCTACTTCTACACTAGCAAGCATACTCAGGTAATTGACCATGTACGTATTCACGCATCTTCCCCATACCCATTCCAAGTGTCCACATATGCTGCACTAGACACAAGTATTTGCTGTGTACATATGTATACCTGCATCCACACTACCTCTTTTTGGTATACAACATTACCGCTATCATTTCAGGGGCAGTATCCCAGGGTTCTATGTGTCACAGGAGACAATTTAGGAACTCCCTTGCTGTGTGTTGGTACTCTCTGCTACCTTCACACATTTGACAGCAATTCCTGATCATCTCTTCCCTCCTTCCATACTGGGTGGAAGACAATGAGCAAGCGAACGATGATGTGGTACTGCTCCTGCTCCTTCTTGCATGATAACCATTTCTTGCAATGCAGTATTCGATCTTTGAGATACAGGACAGAATCGGGCCAGAACTTTTGGACATGCCGAAGACTGGTGACCTAGAAGCTGTCTGACAAACAGGGCCGGCTCCAGGCACCAGCTGAGCAAGCATGTGCTTGGGGCGGCCAAGTGGAAGGGGCGGCACGTCGGGGCTCTTCGTGGGCAATTCGAAGAAGAAAGTGACGCGGTGGAGCTGCCGCCGATTTTTTTTTTTTTTTTCCACTGCTTGGGGCCGCAAAAAACCCTGGAGCCGGCCCTGCTGACAAACTACTCCAGTTCCATGGAACGGATATGGTGACTGCTGGTATTGCCACAGTATGCCCCTGGGTAGACCACTGCTTCTGGTCCAGGAGAACCAGCACGGTGTGGTGGGATCACATTGTTTTGAAAACCTGGGATAATGAGCAGTGGCTTCAGAACTTCCAAATGAGAAAACAGACTCTTCACAGAGCTCTGTGAAGAGTTTGCCCCAACCTTCCTGTGTCAGAGCACTGGATTTCGGAAAGCCATACTGGTGTAGAAGCAAGTGGCTATTGCCATGTGGAAGTTAGCAACACCTGACAGCTACCAGTCAGCTGCAAACCAGTTCAGGGTTGGGAAGTCCACTGTTGTGGTTGTACAGGTTGGTGAGGCAATCAATACTGTCATCTACCCAAGGGTAATTGCCATAACCTGAGTACCAGAAATTGTAGCTGGATTTTAAAGGATGGGGTTTCTGAACTAAGTAGGGATGAGAGATGGCACCTGCATTCCAATATTTTGGCCACTAAAAGGGGCAAGTGAGTATGTGAACCGAAAAGGTTACTATTCAGTCATTCTGCAAGGCTTGGTGGGCCACAGAGGCAGGTTCATGATCACATATATTGGAAACATATGAAAGGTTCATAATACCAGGGTGCTGATGAGATCAGGATTGTATTTTAGGGGGAAGAAGGGACTTTATTCCATTCCACAGATACTACATGGTTCTCTCTGGTGTGTTTGTGCCAACAGTTACTTTGGGAGCCCGCACTCCTCACTTGGCTCACGAAATTGTACCCCAATATCAATGTCCCAGGAAAAAGGGAATTCAATTACAAACTGAGTAGCTGCAGAATGGTTGTGGAGTCCACTAGTGAGTGGAAAGTTCATTGGCATTCTGATGGGTGTGGAAACCTCGCTAATGTGACCAACACCATTCATATAAGCATGGCCTGCTGTGCCTTCCACCGTGTGTGTGTGAGGGTAAAAGGGAGTACCTCCGTACTGAGTGGGCACAGGACAGGACTGGCTTATGCTGCCTGTCCAGGCAGTTGGATCCCACCCATGTGTACATTGGTCTTGGTTCCCAGCGGGCAAGGGAAATCCAGGATGCCATATGTGCACACATCCTGCAACAGTGGGGAAACAAAAGGTGATTTCTGCCTGTGCCAAGGGTTACTATCACATCCTATGCAGCTGCTGGAAAAGCACAAAAGAGAACATTGGCACATACTTATGCGCAACCATACTTTTCTGTAGCTTATATTTTGGTAACTATAATAAGCCATTCGTTTATGTAATTACTGACCATTGTGACAGGGCACCACCACCTTAGGGTTTGAATTTGTGCTACAAAGGTTGTCAACCTAGTTCTGTTGCCATCATAGTGTACTGCTTTTGTGTTAACACCTGTTTTCAAGACTACATTGTAGGGAGCACTCTGTTTTAAATGACCTTCAAAACAGCTCTTTAAAGGCTTAGGAGGGGCTTCAGAAATTATTTCTTTTCACCGTTCACTGATAGTGGTGATAACAGCACTTATCAGCTATTGTATGTGACTACACCCAGGGCCAAAGTTTGGTGGGGGTAGGGAATGGGGGGCCATTAAAGCTATGTCAACACTAGCACTTTGGGTTGGTTAAAACTTTTATCGGTCAGGGGCGTGGAAAAAACCACACCCCTGACCGACATAAGTTTCATTGTCGGAAGCACTGGTGAGGACAGCACTATGTCAGTGGGAGAGCGTCTCCTGCCAACATAGCTACCGCTGCTTGTTTGGGGGTGGTTTAATTATGCCGATGGGGGGAGCTCTCATCTGTCAGCATAGAGTGGCTACATGGGAGAACTTACATCAGTGCAGCTGCAGTAGTACAGCTGTGCCGCTCTAAGGTCTGAGTGTAGACATGGCCTCAATCACTGTTCAATGTCTAATGTCTTTACTGTTACTTTAATTGTGCTTCCTTGTTCTGTACATGAACCAAGCCAAAAAGTTCCTTTTTCTGTGCTGCGACTTCTGTGGCTGTTAAAACTACCAGTGCATTCCGCAGACATTTCATTTCCCCATCCCTCGGGTGTATGCTTTAGAACCGGATATTTATGAACCTGGGAGAACGGGGTTAAATGGGCATGGGAGGGACAGAGAACCAGAGAGTTACACAAATCAAAGTCATGTGCTCCGAATCATAGGGCCTTATGCTGCACCTGATGAAAATGTCCTGGAAGTCAGGAAGGAGGGTCCACACACAAATCAAGGAAATGTAATATTTATTAAAAGTGATACATGTAACTGAAAGTGAAGGGTTGTGGTTTTTTTTTTAAAAGGAACTGCAAATGAAAACACAGTGGATCTGACTCCCTGAGCACTGTGTAAACAATGTCTCTGAGCCCATCTTCTTGCCCTCCCTTTCCCACTCACCCTGGCAGGGGGAACTGCCCAACGGGACAACCGGGGACATCTCTGGTGAGGCATTTGGGGGCCAAACACAGGCTGGGCTTCAGGAACTGTCTGGGGGCTCATCATCCCCTGCTTGTATGCTCAGGGGGTTCCCGTTGAAGGGGTTTTGAGTCCCGGCAGAGGGTGTTGTCCCAGGAATCCTGCAGGTTCCTCCCAGTCACTTGGGGGTTAGATCCTCTGCCTCAGCAGCACCCAGGGCAGCAGCTGGAGGAGGAGTAGCAGGAAAAGGGTGTGGTGCCAGTTCATCTGCTGGGGAGCCCAATCCTCCCGAGCCCTGAGGGATTCAAACTGCTCCTGGTTCCTCCGGCCCATAACAATGGGCAGGACCTCCAGAGTTGTCCTCCTCTGCTGTGGTGCTGCTCCTGCCTTCCCGTTGGAATGGTTTCCCTCTTGGCAGCCAAAGGTCCTACCAATTCAAAGACAAGGGGAGTTGTATTTTTTTCCTTTCAAAGAAGCTAAGAAATCCCCCTACATAACATCACTGTGATGCAGAGGGCCACAATAGTGATACTTTTTAGCATTTAGGACTGTGATTACTACACTATCCCTAGTTCTCAGACAACTTTTGCAGCCCTTGAGGAAGGACCAGAGGCTAATAATAGTAAGACACCTGTAGGTTTTTTTTTAAAATATATAATGTTTACAGTGTCTCGGGGGGGCTCAGTTCCTTCCAGGGGTTATGTTGCCAGTTATCAATTTCTTCTTTAAAAGCAGTCCATATGGAGAACACACAGGTTTTCAACTTACCAGAATGGAAAAAAGAGGCATCTCTCCAGTCCTCTGGAGGCGAACCAGCAATCTGTGCCAGAGAGATGTTTCTGCTAATGGTCACTCCTCTCCATATCACTGAATGGAGGGGTTTAGTCAGTTATGAAGGTGGACCAGCTATGAAGGTTCACCGCCATTGAACCTCAAGAACTAGCTGGAATTTCTGCAGCACCTGAAATTTGCTGAAATATGCTTACAGAACTGGGAGGCGATTTCACAGGAAGCTGACAATATTCTACTCTAGCAAATGGAGTTTACATGGAAGGGGTGAAGTGAACCACTAATAATCCCGCTCCCACCCAACCCCTCCCCTTGCATCTCCAGAAAATCCAGCCCCTGCCTCCAGCAAACAGTGGTGAAAAGGAAAGAAAGAGAGACGGCAACTTTATTTTGTTCCCTGAACTTTCCGATCAATACCACAAGCTACTTGCCTCTCCATTGCAAGGGGACACGGCATTGTACTTGGGCAACTGCCAGAGTGGATCCTTCAGCCATCGTGCTTCTCCCAACTTCTGCATTCAGCGTGGCTGAAAATGGGGAGATGCCAGACACCAGGGAATGGCATAAAAATTAATCATCAAAGGGCGAAAGGACAATGAAAAGACTCCCTTTCCCTTTGTTCACTCTGCTGCTCTACCTGCCTTTCTACTGCAACCTCAGCGATGCCACATCTTGAGGTCCCACCACTTAACTTAGCTCTCAGTGATTTCAGCAGTCAATGAGGTTCTCCCACTACTAGTGCAGGCTCTGCGAGCTCTTTCAAATAGATATCTTGTATTTCAAAGTGGTTTTGTTCATCCCAAATCAAATTGAGTAGACTCTACTTTCTAATTACAAATTCATCATTCTGTTAGTTCTTTGCCCCCAATTTCTTACCATATTTTCATATAAAGGTAAATCCACTTCTTTTCGGTGGTGTTAGTTGGACTACATTGTATGGACTAGATTGTGGCTGCCCCTTGCATTGGTGCAATTTTGTTCATGCAAATACACATCTCTGCGCAAGGGCCAGTGACAATCACAGTTTGTATACGAGTACGGGAGCTGTTCCCTCCTAGTGCCTTACTGTAAAGGATACAAGGAGGAATTACGCCACTGGGACTGCAGCTCTGAACAACCCCCTACTCAGGGACAAGACTCCATGGCACACTTGAACATTGTGCAAACAATTTATTCTTAGCCTTTCAAACAGGACTTCCTTTAAAATCATAGGGTTAAATGTACCCCGGTTGTAACTCTCTTGGCTTCAATGGATTTACATCAAGGATGACAATGACTTAGATTCTCAAATCTCTTTGCTGCTTAACTCTGACCTTTGACCTTTGTTTGCAAAATGTTTTGTTCCTAGGAATGTAAAGATACTTGATTATTTTTTAAATAAATAAAACAGCAAGACATGAATTTCCCTAAACTGTGTCACAACTTAGTATTGTGCAGCATTTCTTTCATGTGAAAGCATGTACAGTACATTTTTTGCCAACTTCCCTTAAAAACTAAACTGTGAATTGTTCCTCTTTTTATACTGACTGCTGTTCAGTTTATTCTTTACAAACAAATGCTACATTTCTTTTTAATTAATGCTTATACTATTTGTTAAATGTGTTTCTCTCTCCTCTGACCCTTCCCCTCCCCCCCTTGGACCTACACAGACTTATACCAGCTGAGGATTTGGTCCATAATTCTTCAAACAAGTGTTCACAAAATTCCAAATTTGTGTGCCTAAAATTAAGCATCTAAACCCATATGTAGGGTTCAACATAAATGTCTTGATTTCCAGAGGTTCTGAGGACACATGGCTCCAGTTGAAGACAATAGCAGTTGTGGGTGCTCAGCATCTCTGAAAATCAGTCTCTTTGGGGCCTTACATATAAATTTAGGTATTTCACTTTAGGTCCTCAAGTTAGCAAAGGTTGGCCATAATTCCTAGCATGATAACAGTAAAGAATACTCTTACATTAACATTGTGCAAGAAGGGCCTGTTGTCTCTGTAAAACATAAACCCTACTGATCCCTATTAAATCCCACAGGACTTTTCCAGAAGAATCAACTCCAACACAGATTTCCTGTTCAAAATCCACTGAATTAGGAGGCAAGCACTCCACTCAGACTAGTTCCTCACTGATTCTGCCCTTACTATACTCTCTCCTGGATTGTGATGATAAAAAGAGATGTCTGTCTGTAGAAGGGCTTTGAGGCAAATGTTCAAGAAATCCTGCTCCCTAGAGCTGATGGAAAAATTTTCCAGCAGAACTTCTGTGGGAACATGTTGATTTTTTGATACAATTTTGTTTCAAAAACGCAACAAATCCTTTTAATGATGTTTTGATGTTCTTCTGTTTCAACATTTTTAGAAGGGAATGTTCCAATTTTTTGTCTTGAAATGTCTTCACTTTGAATTTTTTTTTAAATTGTATTTATTTTAAAAAGTCAAAATCAAAACAAAACATGCTGATTTGATTTAAAAAAAAAATCCAGTTAGTGGAAAAAAGTTTTTTAAAAACTGTTTTAATCCTGATTAGGAACAAAAATAAATGATGAAATCTTAAAATTTTTCACAGAGAGGGAATTCTGGTTGCCGCACAGCTTTACTGTTCCCCTTCCACAATTGCCACCTATGTTTGTTCTGCTGTACCAGGATCAGTGAATGGAGAGAAGCATCTAGCTGGGAGAATTATTTTCGGTAACTCAACAAATTCTAGAAATGTTATTGTCGAGTCCAGCCTGAGTTTCTAAGTAAATCAGTTATGTTTCATAGTATAATTATAGTGATAGTGAAAACTGCAGTATAGATTAGGTTGCAAACTAGTTGGCATGGTAACTACATGTTTTCAGATGTTTATAATGTTCCAAAAACATTTCCTTCTGAGCTGAAACTTATAAGTGGTCTCAACTCACAGCAGCCTATTTCAGGTGGAAGGAAATTTGAAGAAATTCCACTTACCTATTTTTGAGGTCAGCGGGGATGGGAAAATCAAACACTTTTCTCATTTGGGGGAAAAAATTGTAATTATACTTCTCTAGTGAAAGCTAGAGGAAAAAACTGCCAATCAATCTGAAACTTTTTATACACAGTAAATAGTCCGTAATGTGTAGAGCAGGGGTGTAGCTAGGTTGAGGGGAGCGAGGGGGAAGATGGTTATAATGAACTGAAAAATCACTCTGAAGCCTTCTGGGGGGCTTTCTAAGATGTCTACCAGAGCATAATAAAGCGGAGTTCCCTGTGACATCATTGCACCACCTTCTCCCTGCACAGCCCCCCAAGTACAGAAGTTGTTGGTCTCACTAAGGAGGAGCTGGGACTGTCAGGTTGTTGCTGAGATAATTTACGTGGGGCAGATCATCAGGTGTCCCTCTGAACTACCCAGAGCAATAGAATTCTATATCAACAGTGAGAGCAAGAGAAAATTATGGGCACAAAAATAATAGTCACAGATTCCATTATGACATTTTTGGTGCATTCTGGACTATTCTGCCAATTCCAACCTTTCATTTACAACATTGGAATTTTTATATGTATCTGTTGCAAAGCTACATCTATCACAATGTAAACTGGGATGCTGGTAATGTGCTCCCTCAGTCACTCTCAAGCTTGATCTAGACCCAGAAATTGCCACGACTTAATTAAATTGGGTTCCACGCTATTTAGTTACATCGGCACAACCCCCTTATGTGGGCGCTCTTATGTTGGTTTAAAAGTGGCTGATATCAGTTTTAATTCGTTTAGTTACTGAATTAAGCGAATATCAAACACTCTTCCTGGTAGCTTGGAGACAGCTGAGAATCACATGGAGGGGGAAACCAAGTGTCCAACTATTAGGAGGCTCAGGGTAAGGATGATGGTCATGTCTGGAAGGGGAAGAAATCAGAAACATGAGCTCATTCTTCCTTTTTAGTCAGTGTGGTGCATGTTCATAGATGATATCACAACATTCTTCAGTCAAACATTGATAATTTATTTACAGGGTTCATTTGGAAATGAGTATAAGCCAATTAATTTCTCTGGTTTCATAGATTCCAAGGCTAGAAAGGACCACTTTGATCATCACATCTGACCTCCTATATATCAGAGACCATAAAACTTTCCCAAAATAATTTCTTTTGAACTGGAATATATTGTAAAACATCCAGTCTTGATTTAAAAATTGCCAGTGATGGTGAATCCACCATGACCCTTGCTAAATTGTTCCAATGATTCATAATTAGGCCCCTAGCAAATTCATGACTGTGAAAAATGCATCACGGACTGTGAAATCTGCTCTCCCACATGAAATCTGGTCTTGTGTGCTTTTACCCTATACTATACAAATTTCATGGGGGAGACGAGTGTTTCTCAAACTGGGGCTCCCAACCCAAAAGGGAGAGTCAGGGGGGTTGCAAGGTTATTGTAGGGGGGACACGGTATTGCCACCCTTACTTCTATGTTGCCTTCAGAGCTGGGTGGCTGGAAAATGGCAGCTGCTGGTCAAGGGCCCAGCTCTGCAAGCAGCAGCGCAGAAGTAAGGGTAGCAATACCATATTGTGCCATCCTTAGTTCTGCACTGCTGCTGGTGGTGGCGCTGCCTTCAGAGCTGGACTCCTAGCTAGCAGCTGCTGTTCTTCAGCTGCCCACGACCCCTACAATAACCTTGCAAACAACCCCCCCGCATTAGCTCCTTTTGGGTCAGGACCCCTACAGTTACAACAGTGTGAAATTTCAGATTTAAATATCTGAAATCATTAAATTAATTATTTTAAAAATCCTATGACCATTAAATTGACCAAAATTGACTGTTAATTTGGTAGGACCCTATTCATAAGGCTACAGGAATCAACTACTACTATTAAAACCTGCCCACATGGATTATTTTGAAAATTATAACATCTTATAGAGTATCTTACAAGGAATTTGGATGGAACTGATATAATGTTTAAAAGAAAACTGTCTCCTAAAATTGCTCTATCTCAGTTCATCTTGGTGTTGTCTGTGTTTTTGCAATAACCAGCCAGATAAATTGTTAATAGTTTGTTGTTCCTAATTCAGGAGCTCAGATTAACTAAATTTTATCAGCATTACAAGGTATAATCAGCTGTTTCCTTCAGGCTATTGACTCCACATAGGAAGTTCCTTTTAATTCCACTTCAGAGGTCAGCTGCTGCATGATGAATAATTAATGTTCATCCGTGATGTTACTCCACTGAATTCGACAGAGTTGCAGGAGGACTATGTTTAGCATCCATGGCCTATATCTGCCTTGTGCAAACAAGTTGAGATGTCTAAAAGGCACTTACAGAGAGACAATAGGCAAAATGAAATGCACCACAAGATAATTTGTGAGAAATTTAGGGTTAAAATTATTGGACCATATCAGAGTCATACCAACACTAAGTTCCCATTGAAATCACTGAGGAGTTTTGCCTGAAACTGATAGAACAATATGGCCCATAACTATTATTTAAATGCTGGCTGTGTGCTTGGCACTGCATAAAACACAAAAATTGAAGATAGTCACTGTTATGAAGAAGTGCATCTGAAGAAGTGAGGTTTTTTACCCACGAAAGCTTATGCCCAAATAAATCTGTTAGTCTTTAATGTGCCACCAGACTCCTTACTGTTATGAAGAGTTTACAAGGTAAAAGACAGACCTAGATGAGACCCTCAGTCTTTCATCTTTTAAACATTGGAGTGTAAATAGTGTCAATTTTTAAGAGTCTTCTCTCATCTTCCCTTCTCTTGTCCCTTCACATGCCATCCCTGGGTATCTTCATGCACTCCCAGAAATTAAGTTACCCTCTCTGGGCTGATGACTGACATTTGAATCTCCATTCTTGACCCCCTTGAGTCAGTCTTGCCTCTGCAGGCAGCTGTCTCTCTGATCTCTCCTCCTAGATATCCAGGTAGCTGCCCTTTTTGAGGCATGTCTATACCACCCTTCTCTTTCCATTGGCATCTGATTTCATTCTATAACTTGTTCAGACTCATCCTCACCCAAAAGGCCCTTGACCACTCTATCCCTGATGTCATCTCATCTCTTGTCCTGTAACACCCCTTTGCTATGCTTTGTCAATGGAGCATGATTTGATGCTCCCTTTTTTCCCTCATCCCACCAGTAGCTCCATGAAATTCATGGCAGATGAAATTCAGTGTTGATAAATGCAAAGTAATGCACATTGGAAAACATAATCCAGCTATACATACAAAATGATGGGGTCTTAATTAGCTGTTACCGCTCAAGAAAGAAATCATGGAGTCATTGTGGATAGTTCTCTGAAAACATCCACTCAATGTGCAGCGGCAGTCAAAAAAGCAAACAGAATGTTGGGCATCATTTAAAAAGGGATAGATAATAAGACAGAAAATATCATATCGCCTCTATATAAATCCATGGTACGCTCACATCTTGAATACTGCGTGCAGATGTGGTTGCCCCATCTCAGAAAAGATATATTGGAATTGGAAAGGGTTCAGAAAAGGGCAACAAAAATTATTACGGTTGTGGAATGGCTGCCATATGAGGAGAGATTAATAAGACTGGGACTTTTCAGCTTGGAAAAGAGACACCTAAGGGGGAATATGCTATAGGTCTATAAAATCATGACTGGTGTGGAGAAAGAAAATAAGGAAGTGTTATTTACTCCTTCTCATAACACAAGAACTAGGGGGGTCACCAAATGAAATTAATAGGCAGCAGGTTTAAAACAAATAAAAGGAAGTATTTTTTTCACACAACACACAGTCAACCTGTGAAACTCCTTGCCAGAAGATGTTGTGAAGGCCAAGACTGTAACAGGGTTCAAAAAAGAACTAGATAAATTCATGGAGGATTGGTCCATCAATGACTATTAGCCAGGATGGGCAGAGATGGTGTCCCTAGCCTCTGTTTGCCAGAAGCTGGGAATGGGCGACAAGGAATGGATCACTTGATGATTACCTCTTCTGTTCATTCCCTCTGGAGCACCTGGCATTGGCCACTGTTGGAAGACAGGATACTGGGCTAGATGGACCTTTGGTCTGACCCAGGATGGCCGTTCTTATGTTCATGCCTTCTCCCATGCTGCTCCTATGCCTGGAATATTCTGCTTGACCCTGAACACAGAGCAACCACGCTCTCCTTAACGCTTACTTCTTTTGGTCAGTCTTCCATCACTGAATACCCCCACCCACCTTCCCTTGCCCTCTACCTCAGACCTCACTTTTTTTGGCACCATCCTCAAAGCATAGTATAGTCACTTAAGCTGAGATTTTCAAAGCCACCTAAGGACACTGGTTGCCCAATTTCCACAAGAAGTGAACATTTGAATCCTTTAAGCTATTTTGCCTTAATGTATTAAAATTGAAAAGAACATCCCAACTAAGGTTAAGAAGATTCATACAGAAGATTAAAATGTTATGATCTTTCACTGTTGTAACCCGTCCTCTGTTACCCCTCCATTTGATTATTGTCCTCTATCACCGTGTTAATCTAATTCAGGGCTAGACAGTTAGTTTGAAATCCAGCCTGTAGCAAGGGGCAGCGTATTGCTGATCTGCCTCTGGAGCTGCCCAAAGGGGGAATTGTGACTCGGGGAGTCCCAGTGTCCTTTCAGTTTCCCCACTGCTCTGAGGAGGGAGTGAACTGTACTGAATCTATACTTGTCACAGCATACAGTCCTAAATATGTGTGGAGCTTTGCTTTTGGGTGCAACTGAGGGGCAGAGTCAAGGCTCCATCCACTCTTCTATCCCATCTGCGCAAGGGGACGGGGGGGGGAGGGGACATTGCAGCACGGCAGAGCCTGCTCCTCCCCCTTTTGCAGGACATTGTGGTACAGCACACTGGTGGCAAGGGAGTCAGGGGCACCTTACCTCCCTCTGCTCCTTTGTGCCAGCATGCAAGACAAGCCACAATCTGGCCTTTAGGTTGTAAATTTCCTAGGGCAAAAACCTGTCACGTGCACCTGCAAAGTGCCATGCACAGCTATGGCTCTGTATAAACAATAATGAAAAGTAATTATGGTGATACATAATAATAGAGACTAGGAAATATGGGCCCTGATTTTTATCAACATGTAACAAGTGGTGCTGACCCCAAGACTTTGCTGAAGCTCATTGGCAAATTCTAAGTAAAAACCAGCCCAAAAAACACTCTCTCATAGCAGGAGGCACATTTGAAAGTGGCTTATTTAAACACATTCAACCTAATTCATTTAGAAGTGTGTGTCACTGAATGTAAAATTGTTTTATTAAATGCTGTCAGTAAATGGGGTGGAGAGATGGGCTCCTGATCCAGTCCGAAAGCTCATAATCAGTTTAGTTGTTCTAAAGTTGATAGCAATGAAAATGTTCTGTAGAGACAGACAGACAATTGGATTCTATCTTCTACATTTCAGCTCCCTGTCATATACATAATACTGATCTTTTTAAAAGAGTTCAGCTAAAACAGACCTCCTGATGCAATGCCTTTAGAAAGCTAGAAGATTTTAATGCAACACTGCCAGCGAGAACCAGTGAGTGACAGGGAGTCACCATTACAAAGGAAGCAGGTCGCTGCAGGCAGTACAATTTCCCTCGCCAGGTCTCGGAGCCCCAGCTCGAGCCTGAAACATCTACACTATTTTTTAGCTCTGTAGCATGAGCCCAAGTCAGTTGACCCAGGGCCTGAGACTCGCTACTGTGCGGTGTGTGTTTGTTTGTTTTTTGCAGTGTAGATGTACCTCAAAGTCATATTCCCAGCCTTGCCACTGATTTGCTGTGTGACCTTGGGAAAATAATGTAATCCCTGTATGCCTCAGTTTACTCATCTGTAAAATAAGGACTGTAACACCTACCCACAGGAGTGTGGTGAAGTTTGGTTCTTTCTTATAAAGTGCTTTGAAATCCTGCTATTGAAAATGTAAATTTAAACTCAATTTAAAAAGTGTTACGTAAACATAGCTTATGCAAAGAGTGTTTGTGCTGTCAACTAGTGAAAAACAAACAGGTAAGGCCTGGGGATAGAGGGAGGGAGGGATGTCCCCTCAAAGGTCTATCACTATTTTTTAAAAAATCCTCCAGAAATGTAAATGGGAAAGGGAGATATTTATAAGAAAAACATACAATACGGAAATCCATTACCCATCCATGATTGCTTCCTCATCCTCCCCATTTCCTTCTTTTGCTCTACACTCAGCCCCACCCCTGGCTACTTCCCCAGCACCTACTTCCCTGTCTTTCCTTTTTCTTTCTTCCTTGAGAGGCTGACTTCCACCTTGTGCCCCCCCTCCGGCCCAGGGAGCCAGGGCCACCCTAGCTATTTTGGTGCCCTACGCAGGGGGTCTGTGTGGGGCCCCGCCCCAGGCCTCCACGGGGGGGCGGGGGGGAGGGGCTGGTCCCAGGCCTCCGTGGGGGAAGGGGGCTGGCCACTGCCTGCAGGAAGTGGAGTGACCAGGCCCAGCCTGCTCCGCTCCCCTGGCTCCCAGCCATGCCGCCGGTGAGTGCGGGGGGGGGGGCAGTTCCCCCCTCCCCCCAAGCCTGGGAGCCAGGGGAGTGGAGCAGGCTGCACACCCCCCCACCGTTACTTGCTGCGGGCAGCCCTCCCCGCCTTGCCTTGCCCCAGCTCACCTCCACTCCACCGCCTCCCCTGAGCGCGCTTTTTGGCACCCTATCCACTTGGCGCCCTAGGCGGCCGCCTAGTTCACCTAGTGTTTGCACCAGCCCTGCCTGCGGTGCCCCCCCTCAGCCCGGGGAGCCCCCCCGTAGCAGGTCCCCGCCCCAGCTCACTTCCGCTCCACCTTGTCCCCTGAGCACGCCGGCGCCGCTCCACTTCTCCCGCCTCCCAGGCTTGCAGCACCAATCAGCTGTTTGGCGTGGCAAGCCTGGGAGGGGAGGAGAATTAGAGCAGGGGCGGCATGCTCAGGCGAGAAGGCGGAGCGGAGGTGAGCTGGGGCGGGAAGCGGTTCCCCTGCACGCCCCCCCTGTTACTTGCTGCGGGCAGCCCTCCTCGTGCTCCCCTGCCCCAGCTCACCTCCACTCCACCGCCTCCCCTGAGAGTGCTTTTTGGCACCCCAACCACTTGGCGCCCTAGGCGGCCACCTAGTTCGCCTAGTGGTTGCACCGGCCCTGGGGATTAGCCCCAATGTCAACAACCAGTGTAGCTGTTCTGGCACAAATTCCCAGTGTAGACAAGGAAAGCCACAATTGGCAATGTTTGATACAAAGGGGGGATGCTCAGCTAGTACAAACTACAATTTTCCTTGTCTGCCCTAGGGATTTGCACTGGCGCAGCTAACCAGTTCCTGCCCATCAATTGCTGAAATCAGGCTCTATTTTTTAGTATAGACAAGACCTCTACATGACAAGCAGGATGAAGATTTGAACAGAGCTCTTTTATTGGGGGGTTGAGCCTTAATTTCCTGTTGCCAACAATATTTTTATCAATCAACTAGACTAGGAATTAAATGTCTATGTAAACACCAACATTTCCCTGATCGACTGCACCACACCTTTATGCTATTGTAGTAATCTTTGTACAAAACATGCCTTTTGAAGTATCATTTGAAAACAAACCACTAATAATACACCTGGTGAAATGTATGTAGCAACATGATACGTAAAGTTATGAATTCCCCCCTGTATGATGTTGGTGGCTCATGTTCAAACCCACGCAGCCCTGTCTAGGCTGGAGTAGTTAAACAAGGAAGTGTGTGTTTACCTCAATTTACATAAGTAGTAAACAGGGTCCATAAGACAGCAAGAGGGAAACAAGATAAATTTGCATTTCAGCACACATGGAAGAAGGCGAAGCATGGTGCCACCGAAGAAGAAGACAAAGGAACCAGCCATTTGACTTTGGAGAGAGATGCTGACCTAAAATTTTGTCAACAATATTACTGGTAATGGGGGGGTAAGGATTTTACCTTGAACCAAGTCTAGTTTAAGTTTTTTAATACCAGGAAATATTTTATCTTTATTTCTCTGTTAACCATTTCTGACTTTTATGCCTAATACTTGTATTCACTTAAACTCTACCTCTTTGTAGTTAAATAAACTTCTTGTATTCTTTAATCAAAATTAATCCAGTGTTGTGTTTAAACTGAATTGTTTGGTAACTTCAATTCAAGTAGCAAGCTGTTGTACATTGACCCCTTATAAGGCAGCGTATCTGAACTGTCCAGGAGAGGGCTGGACAGTGCAGAGCACATGTTTTTGGGAAATTTGAGAGTGGGCGTGTGTTGGGGTCACCCTGCAAGTAGTAACCATGGCGGTTGAATCCAGAGTGTAACTGGAGTATGGCTAGCAGGCTGCAGCTATACACGGATGCTCAGGGTGTTACTTGCATATTGGAAGGCTGTTTGTGAGAGGCCCTAGTGGGGGCTACAGCAGCAAAGCATTGTGAGGCACTCAAGGTTGCAGGGCAAGTAATGACACATTAGCCTGGATTGCACCCAGGAGTGGATTGCACCCTCATTAGTCTGGATTGCACCCAGGAATGTGAGCTGTAGCGATAGGGAGAATACCTGGGGTCTTTTTGCTCCTCACCTTTATAGTCCAGTCCTCATTTGAAGTGAATTCTTCTGAGGATTGCCCCTCACAGCAAAGTTTATTCAAACAGTAAGGGTGGCAATGTGGAGTCTGGGGGTGAAGGTGCCCCCGTATTCTTTCTTATCTCCTGTGTATAGTGAAATGCAGATTTGCCTTGGCTCCCTCTTGCTGTCTCAAGGATCTTGTTTACTACTTATATGTAAATTTGTGCTAACCGCACATTCCTGTGTTTAAGATAGACCTGCTTAACCACTCCTGCCTAATTGGGGCTATATGGGTTTGAAGATATGAATTCCCCCTGTATGATGGTAGCATAACTTTACATATAATGTTGCTACATACATTTCACCCTGATATTATTGACCAGTGAGTAAGAAGCAAACTGAAGGTTTGAACAAAGCTGCTTTACTGGGGGTTTCTTAACCTTAATTTCATGTTCCCAATAATATTTTTATCAATAAATGAGGCTAGGAGTTAAGTGTCTGTGTAAATACCAACATTTCTCTCTCCCAACAAGAATGAAACTTGACAGCTTGGAAGACTGGATAGTATACATTATTTATAGTGTGCTGTGGGTATACATAGCCTAATACTATAGGATAGGTGGGAGGTATTCTATTGGCTTTAAGGTCAAGCATGTGCGGACTTCCAGTCCCTCAAAAGTGTATCCAAAATCTCTGCAATGAGTTATGACTAGTGCAGCTGACAGCCGTGAAAATGGCATTGGCTATAATAGAGCAGAATAGTGAGAATGGGCATATCAAGAGATATGAAGTAGGAAGACAGTTTTAAACCCCTTCATTGATGAGGTTCATTTAAACTTGAGGATAGATTATTTTCTTGATCTAAAACCACGATAGACAAATTCAGACTGGAATTAAGGTGTAAAATTTTAACTGAGGGCTGGTCCACACTAACCCCCCACTTCGAACTAAGATACGCAACTTCAGCTACGTGAATAACGTAGCTGAAGTTGAAGTATCTTAGTTCGAACTTACCGCGGGTCCACACGCGGCAGGCAGGCTCCCCCGTCGACTCCGCGTACTCCTCTCGCGGAGCAGGAGTACCGACGTCGACGGCGAGCACTTCCGGGATCAATCCGGGATCGATTTATCGCGTCTAGACAAGACACGATAAATCGATCCCAGAAGATCGATTGCTTACCGCCGGACCCAGCGGTAAGTATAGACGTACCCTGAGAGTAATTAGCCATTGGAACCAAAGGTCATGCTGGATTCTCCATTACTGTCCATTTTTAAATTGGCTGTTTTTCTAAAAGATATGGTATAGGAAGTGGGGGAGGGCGGTTTATGGTGTGTATTATATAATCATAGAAATGTAGGGCTATAAGGGACCTTGAGACATCAAGTCTAGCCCCCTGTGCTGAGGCAGGACCAAGTAAACCTACATCATCCCTGACCGGTGTTTGTTCAACCTGTCCTTGAAAACCTTCAATAAGGGTGATTCCATAACCTCCCTGGAAAGCTTATTCCAGAGCATAACTATCCTTATATAGAAAGATTTTCCTATGCGTCACTGTGTCAAAAGCCTTATTAAAAACAAGCTATATCATATCTATTGCTCCCCCCCATCCACCACGCCAGTAATTCTATCATATGGGGCTCAGACTAGATGATCACAATGGTCCCTTCAGGCAGTTGAATATTGTAGCCAATAGAGCTAGTTTATCCTTTTATTTTACTCATCAGTAATGCAAAAACTTTATTTCATGTCATTTCTCATACACCTCCCCCCGCCACACACACACACACAGGGCAGAAGGGGGAAAGCTTGGGTTTTCACTAAGAGGAAAAATCTCAGGTTTTTCAATTTCTCTTTGCAGCAGCTGTAGGAAAAGCGAAAGTCTTCATCCCCACAATTTTGTAGCCCAGGGTTAGGCAACCTATGGGACGCGTACCAATTTTCAGTGGCACTCACCCTGCCTAGGTCCAGGGTGGCACTGCATTTTAATTTAATTTTAAGAAGCTTCATTTAAACATTTTAAAAACCTTATTTACTTTACATACAACAATAGTTTAGTTATATATTATAGACTTATAGAAAGAAACCTTCTAAAAACGTTAAAATGTATTACTGGCACGCGAAACCTTAAATTAGAGTGAATAAATGAAGACTTGGCACATCACTTCTGAAAGGTTGCCGACCCCAGTTGTAGCTTTACACAAACAGATCAGTGGTACATGGGGGTCCTGCAGTGTACAGATCAAGTGCCCCCAATCCACCACATAACCAGTGGTGGCTGCTGTAGGCACCGTTGTTGTGTTGAGTTCCTGGGGTGTTATGAAGCCAGTTCCACACTCAGCACGCCGGAGGGAGGAGCAAGGATGGGATGGGAACGTGAGCTACATTTGGGAGACATTTCCCAGTGCTACTCAGGGGGCTTTTGTCCACCAGCAGGAGCGAGATGGTGCGAGCCGAGCCGAGCCTACCCGGCTGCTGGGCGCAATGACAGGTGCGCCGCGTGACTGGCGCTTGGGATTGCAGGAAGCAAGAAACGCCCATAATAGAATTTTGGGCTGGTCGCTGCTGTGTCCGCTCCGCCCACTTAGAACCTTGACGCACCTTCCACGGCCGGAGACGCCGCTGCGCCGGGGCAGAGAGGGGGCGCGCGCGCGCGCAGCAGACAGGTGCAGGGGGAGGCGCCGTGCCAGTCCTTCCCATAGGAGCGGCCAGGCGGGTCGGGGCTGGGAGCCCGCAGCGCGCGCCTCTCCCCAGCGCGCGCGGGGCGGTTCGGGGCCGCGGGGGCCCTGCCGGTGGATTTAACACTGAGAGTAGCTCATTGCGCGCCTGTGCCTGGCGCCTGCTCGGGAGCATTAGTGCAGCCTGCGAGGGGGGCAGTGCTGTTCTGTGGAGCTCTGCCCAGGGCACCTCTGGGTGCGTGCCAGGGTTTGGGGCGGGTGTATGTGCGCTGTGTGTGCTCAAAGGGAGCTGCGCTGCTCGGGTGGGGCGCTAGCCCTGTCACCTGCCTACTTGCGCAGCAACGAATACGCCGCTTGTTGGTGGCAGTGAAGTGAATGCATGAGCTGTGTGGGATGGAGAGGGCGCTGCGTGTCCCCTAAGGGATCCGCGGAGCTCTGAGTGCTCCTCCCAGCTAGCTGAGCGTGCTCAGGGCTGTTTCAGCCGCCCGACATCTGACGGTCTATCTCTTGGGCTTCTTGTGCAGCCCAGTCCAGGCTTATTGGCTGGCGTGCCCCTGTATGTTTTGAGACTAGGGGTGTGCCCTGGGGATTAGAGTAGCAGCTGTGGTGCTGTGCCCACTGTGTACGAGTCGCCTCTGAGCCTGTCCTTTTATTGCGGGTGGGGAGGGCGCCCGTCACTTCTGCAATCAGAGCCTTCCCCTGGCGCTGCTGCCTGCGAGGGTGCCTGGTGCATGGCGCAGGCAGGGCTGGGCGAGGGGAGGCAGCGCGGCTGGGCTCCGCGGCCGCTGGTGCTGATGTCACTGCTGTTCTCATCGCTGCGTTGCTGATCCTGCCACCGCCGCCTCTCGCTGCTGCTGCCTTTGCTCTAGGATTGTGACAGCGCTGATCGGGAGCGGCCGGCTGGGCTCCGGTGGGTGGTTAGGCGGTGGCGGGGGGGTCACAGAGAGGCCGCTGCTTCCTTTCCGTCCTCCTGGCTCGCTCGCTCGCTCTGTCTGGGGCTTTGTTGTCTCTCAGCTGGGTCGGACGGCGCGTTAATGTGACCTGCATTTCGCCAGCATCCTCCTGGCCCAACCGCTTCGTGAATGATTTAAACCTTCAAAACCAGCCATCTCAAGCTGCCTTTTGTCTCTGCCGGGAGCATGTGGGTGAACCCCGGGGAGGTGCTGCTGGCAAACGCCCTGTGGGTCACGGAGAGGGCCAACCCTTACTTCATCCTGCAGAGGAGAAAGGGGCATGGAGGAGATGGAGGCGGCGGAGGACTGGCTGGTAAGGGAGAAGAGGGCTCCTCTCTATATATCCACACACTGCATTTCTAGCCTACTTTGCCTTTAGGTAATTTGGCCCAATCTTAATTTTATTTGAGCTCAGCATCTGGCATTTTGTTGTAATAATGACTATTGAGAACAGAAGCGTGCCCCACCTAGGCAGTGCGTGTATCTGACACAGGTAACAGGGAAAATCCTGACTGTCTTTTCTCTCATGCAGTGCTTCTGACTCTACAGCTACACCAGATCCCCTCCTGCCTCTCTTCTTTTTGGTTTTATCATCACTTATTTAATCGCAGGAGCCATATATCCAGTGCTGCTGCTGTTAGGTTATTGTTTAGTGAATAATTTGTCAGAGGATAATCATTTCCCACATCAGTAACAATAAGACAGTAGAGGTGTCAAGGGAGAGAGGGTGAATTCAGGTGAGGGGAGCTGTGTGAATTAAAATAATGGTATTGGGGGGGAAATGTAATCATCAGGTTTTGTGATTAGGGAGCTATAACTATTTTTCACCACATTCCCAAGAGTTCTTATCTCTCTGCCAGGGAAAATGTTATTCCAGTGGAGTCATTGAGGGGTTACTACTTGACAGTTAGCAGAGTGCTGTAGTAATAGGGTAGTATTAAAATAATTTATCATTATTTGTAAATACTGTAAAGGTTTCCCTAGTACTTTACAATTTCTGTGATATCTGTAATTGCATAAGATTAGCTAGAAAACAAAATAATGGTATTTGATCTCTTGATACATTCACCTGCAAATTTGCAGACATTCTTGTATTTTGATGAGCTTGCTTTTCTATTAGTACATATTAATTTTTAAAAAAAACAACCTAGTCATAGATACATATCTGGCAGTAAGGGAGCAGTTTTGCTTTTGAATATCTACTGTATGTCCCTTTTGGGATATCCTAGATAATGTATGTGTTCTCAAGAGTAACTTTTCATTCATATTATGATTGTATGAGTTCTCTAAATATTTAGTATATTTTGGCCAGTATAAATTACCATCAGCACTGAAAGCTTTACATTACTGGGATCATCTCACCCTGATAGTATTTATTTAAATGGTATGTAACATATACATTTAATATTTGGATTCAACACTGCCCTACCTATGATGTGTGTGTGTGTGTGACATAAAAAAGATAGGCCTTGAAAATTATGCATTTTTCTAGATTAAAAAAACACATGAATTGGGAATGTAGAACTCAACTCAATTTTATTACCAACTGTTCTTCCTGAATCAATACAAATCTCTGAATAAGTGAAACTTATTCTTTTAAGATTTTTTGCCCCCCGCTTAATCCGTGTATGCTGAAACAAAATTTCTCTAAACTAGTCAAAATGCATATTGTGGAGTGCTTGCATTTTTGGTGCTAAGCTCTATGTAGCTTTATTAAAGAATTCCATTTTTATTTGGGCCTGGTATGTTGTCCTTGCTTGAAAATTTACAATCTAATAAGTGCCTTTGTAGGGTGATTTTTTCCAATTGTAGTGACAAGCTCAGGGATATTTGTTCATTCTTCACCCATCAGCATTGTATGTTGATGAACCTACTCATAGGTGTTGGGACTAGGGTTGGGGGGGGGAGAGGTGCTGCCCCACTCCCTGGCTTGAAGTGGTTTCTATCATATACAGGGTTTTACAGTTTGGTTCAATGGCTCTCAGCACCCCCACTATACAACTTGTTCCAGCACCCCTGAACCTACCTATTTTCTTCATAAAGAGTGGCTGAAATACTGCTTCTCCTTGGCCATGATAAGTTATCAGCAGTCACTCCATATTGGCTGCTGGCATTTCCTTTCATGGAAATTATGGACACGAGTGACAAATCCCCTCAGAAGTCTGCTATTCGTAAACTTGCCAAAGCATTCATCACATATTCTAATCCCATGGTTTGCATGATTGCTTCTTACGATTCTTTCCATTATCCTAATAATATACAGTAACTCCTCACTTAACGTTGTAGTTATGTTCCTGAAAAATGCGATGTTAAGCAAAACGATGTTAAGCGAATCCAATTTCCCCTTAAAAATTAATGTAAATGAGGGGGTTAGGTTCCAGGGAAATTTTTTTCAGACAAAAGACTCGTATATCTATATCTATCTATATATATATATATACACAGTATAAGTTTTAAACAAACAATTTAATACTGGTACACAGTGATGATGATTGTGAAACTTGGTTGAGGTGGAGGAGTTAGAGGGTGGAGTATTTCCCTTACTGCTAAATGATGAACTGGCAATTGGCTGAACCCTCAAGGGTTAACTCTCACACTCTACAAGGCAGCAGGAATGGAGGGAGATATGCGCATTTCCCCTTTAAGTACACTGCCTTGTTAATTAGATCAGCTTGCTGAGACCACAGCTGCTGCAAGCTCCCTCCATCCTGAGCCCTGGTGTGTCCCCCCACTCTATGGAAGATGGGGTAAGCGGGGAGCAGGGGGGAGGGGGACACCCTGACATTAGCCCCCCTCTTCCTTCCCTCCCCCTGCACAGCAATCAGGAGTCTCGGGGAGCAGCTCCAAGGCAGAGGGCAGGAGCAGCACATGGCAGTGGGGGGAGGGACAGCTGCAATTGCTAGCTTGCTGGGCAGCTGCTGCACAGGGAACTTAGGGGAGCGGGGAGCTGATGGCGGGGACTGCTGATCCACCCTGGTTCAAAGCCCCCACCAGCTAGCTGCAACGGGCTACTCTTCCTGCAAGCAGTAGACAAAGTAGGCGGCTGCCAAACGACGTTAGAAGGGAGCATTACACAACTGTAAACGAGCATGTTCCCTAATTGATCAGCAACGTAACAACGAAACGTTAACCAGGACGACTTTAAGTGAGGAGCTACTGTAGTATCTTTTCAATCAGAGGAACAGTTATTGCAAACATTTGGGGCCTTATTCTCAACTGGTCTACAAAAAAAAAAATGCAGCATGCATGCATATCCAGGATTCTGTGTATATGTACAATTATGTATGCAGTGTTGTGGGTGGTGATATAACTGTACAGATTTAGAGGCCACTTCTGAAAATGTATTCTTTTGAGTCTATACTTACATCTTTGAGTAGGGGTAGGACTGTTCCATTCTTTTGGAGTAAACCAGGCTATCGCATCTTCTTCTTCTCAGTGTCCGATAGGCCCACATTATCGGATAAGAAACTGAAGTTCAGAAATAACTCAAAGAAGTTGGATGTTCCCTTTGTTCTGGAGTTTTGATTCTTGAGATGTATTGTATGCCATTAAGTGGACCATGTGAACTCCAGTGTATATAATAAACAGTATATAGTGCATATTGTCCTATGACAGACTGTTCTATACAGTCCCATATATTTGTTGTAAACTGCTGTTCATGTGTATTTGTTTGTATATGCACCTTGCCTTGAATTGCACTTCACCTGGGAATGTGGTAATGGTAATAAATAACTAAATCTTTCCTTTACTGCTAGCAGTTTTTCACACATGAAATATTATTCTCTCTAGGCTTTTGATTTTTGTTTTTGTTTTTCATAGATTCATAGATTCTAGGACTGGAAGGGACCTCGAGAGGTCATCGAGTCCAGTCCCCTGCCCGCATGGCAGGACCAAATACTGTCTAGACCATCCCTGATAGACATTTATCTAACCTACTCTTAAATATCTTCAGAGATGGAGATTCCACAACCTCCCTAGGCAATTTATTCCAGTGTTTAACCACCCTGACAGTTAGGAACTTTTTCCTAATGTCCAACCTAGACCTCCCTTGCTGCAGTTTAAGCCCATTGCTTCTTGTTCTATCCTCAGAGGCTAAGGTGAACAAGTTTTCTCACTCCTCCTTATGACACCCTTTTAGATACCTGAAAACTGCTATCATGTCCCCTCTCAGTCTTCTCTTTTCCAAACTAAACAAACCCAATTCTTTCAGCCTTCCTTCATAGGTCATGTTCTCCAGACCTTTAATCATTCTTGTTGCTCTTCTCTGGACCCTTTCCAATTTCTCCACATCTTTCTTGAAATGCGGTGCCCAGAACTGGACACAATACTCCAGCTGAGGCCTAACCAGAGCAGAGTAGAGCGGAAGAATGACTTCACGTGTCTTGCTAACAACACACCTGTTAATACATCCCAGAATCATGTTTTCTTTTTTTGCAACAGCATCACACTGTTGACTCATATTTAGCTTGTGGTCCACTATAACCCCTAGATCCCTTTCTGCCGTACTCCTTCCTAGACAGTCTCTTCCCATTCTGTATGTGTGAAACTGATTTTTTCTTCCTAAGTGGAGCACTTTGCATTTGTCTTTGTTAAACTTCATCCTGTTTAACTCAGACCATTTCTCCAATTTGTCCAGATCATTTTGAATTATGACCCTGTCCTCCAAAGCAGTTGCAATCCCTCCCAGTTTGGTATCATCCGCAAACTTAATAAGCGTACTTTCTATGCCAATATCTAAGTCGTTAATGAAGATATTGAACAGAGCCGGTCCCAAAACAGACCCCTGCGGAACCCCACTCGTTATGCCTTTCCAGCAGGATTGGGAACCATTAATAACAACTCTCTGAGTACGGTTATCCAGCCAGTTATGCACCCACCTTATAGTAGCCCCATCTAAATTGTATTTGCCTAGTTTGTCGATAAGAATATCGTGCGAGACCGTATCAAATGCCTTACTAAAGTCTAGGTATACCACATCCACAGCTTCTCCCTTATCCACAAGACTCGTTATCCTATCGAAGAAAGCTATCAGATTGGTGTGACATGATTTGTTCTTTACAAATCCATGCTGGCTGTTCCCTATCACCTTACTACCTTCCAAGTGTTTGCAGATGATTTCCTTAATTACTTGCTCCATTATCTTCCCTGGCACAGAAGTTAAACTAACTGGTCTGTAGTTTCCTGGGTTGTTTTTATTTCCCTTTTTATAGATGGGCACTATATTTGCCCTTTTCCAGTCTTCTGGAATCTCTCCCGTCTCCCGTGATTTTCCAATTGCAGTGTAGACTTTGCGCTCCGGCTCCAGCTCAAGTCCAAATGTCTACACTGACTGGGGCTCCTGTGAGCTACCACAATAAAAATAATAAATTATAATAACTAGCTTAAGGTGATTATTTTGGTTTAGTTAAAATTGCTCTTATGCACTCATATACTAAAATCAGAGTGCCCACATAGGTTTTTATACCAGTGTAACTATATAGGTTTAAAAATCAGTTTACATTATACCACTGTAATGTTCTTTTGCAGACAAGCCCTAATAGAAGATATGAGTTGTTGGGTTTTTTTCTTTCAATAAGAGGGGAAAAAATGGACATGGCTTTTGGTAAATTGGGTTTTAATAGCCACGCTGTAAACTCACCCTTTATCTTGAATCACTTCATTAATTTTTCAGGATAAAACTAAAAGCTTATTTTTGTGGTTTAAAAAAAATCAGTGTTTGATTAACATTGTTCATAGTGAAATCACATGTCACTTTTTGCACTAGGCTTGCAAGCTGTTCCTGTATATCGTATGAAGTGTCTGACCCTCAGACATGGAGTTTGATCTTCTCTCTCTTTATCAATATGGCAAAGAACTTTATTGTATTATCTTCCTCCATGGTTGTAGGGATCCCCCATATCCCTATGGCATCTTCTGTTTTTCCACACTTCAGATTTCCATTCCTCTCCCAGTTTGACAGCAACCAGTTCTCTTGACCTAAGAGATCTTTGGCCAGAACTAGATGGATACAAATTGGCTGTGGTTGGGCAACACAAAGTACTCCTTCCCTGTGAGGGTCAAGTATCTGCATGGGATTTTCACCCTTGGGCAGTGAGACATTGAGAGATGAAGTAGAACTTGGATCTTCCCCATGGTGGCACAGAGCTCAATCCTTGATACAATATTCCTGTGCATGCCTTAGGCATTTATAAATGAAATAACCAGATTTTGGGGGGTTTTTTTTTTTCTTAAAATGTAGTGCTTAATTTTAACACAACAAATAGGTTAAAGAGAAGTCTCTGGATATCCGCTTTCTTCTATAGCAAAGCTTGCCAGATTTATTTTGGAGAGAATATCATAGGGAAATAGTATTGTGCACTTCTAATTGGTAATGGAAACAAACACATTTGTATAAAGTGCACAGGTAGAAAGTCAGGGGTTGTGGTTTCTATGACTGATTTGTGTAAACAAAAAGAGGAGAAGCATATTCCTTTTGCTAAAAATGTGGTAGCTTGATATGAAATGTGGTTGCTTTTTTTTTTTCTTCTTTTTAAAGTGACCACTTGTTAAAGTATGTTTGGATCCCTAGGCAAGTAGCAGATTTTGTGTTTATTTTCAAGAGTCATGTCTGTGGTATGAATTGTTTTGTAAATGAAGTATTTATGCTAGCAGCTGGATCACCATGTATGAAAGCGCTCATTGCAAGCTGCAAAGTAATACTGCAAGTCCAGAAAATGTTGCCAAAGATCTTTCTAGTACTTGGTAGACACCAGATGGCTGATTTGCTGGTGTAACATTGTCTATTCTCGCCAGATATTTCTTTGTGGTGGGGAATGAGGATTGTCGCTGTTACATTGGAAAGGAGGAATGGAAAGAGACTGGTTGACTGGTTCTTGTTGGTGAATGCCAAGTTTACGTGACATGAAATGAAAATATTATTGTTACCCTGCACAGTACCATTATGTGGTAACTGTTGATGTTATGCCAAGACATTGTTACCCCAAGTTTGGAGAAGGAATACAGTTTCCTCCCAAGTACAGCTAAAGGATTTCTTGTGGCTGAGGAAAGCATTGTTTACAAACCTTTATTTGTAGATACTTAAAACTTTTTTGAAAAATCACCCTTTAGTCCAACTTGTCATCTCACTCTATGAAAGGTGTTTCATTCTTTTGCAGATTTTGCACCTGCTGTTTTCATTCCTGTTTAGCACAGACTGCTAGGATTTTATATTCAAACTCATTAGGTACATAGTTTTCAATGAAGAACTCGTGCTTTATGTAACTTGAAATAAAATAATACAATTACAATTTGTGCAAATAACAAATTAAACATATGTAGGTCACCATTTATATTCTTGAGGCATATGAGTGTGTTTAAGTATCGGAACCTTGATTTTAATCAGCTGTGACCTTTCACACACCCAGACTAATATTCTCTCTTCTGCCATATTCTGTCTTCACTCCCTCCACCCAATCCCTCCCCACTTCTTACTTAAAAGGAAAAAAAAAACTTAGCAGGTCTGTTGGGTTTTCTTCTGGGACCCATATACTTCTAATGTATCATTCATGACTTAATGTCCCCATCAGAGTCTGTTAAACGGAGATACTTGGGGACTCAGTGGAAAGAACACCAGATCTTCTTACACCCTTTTGATATAATTTTAAAGGCATCTACGATTATTGTGTGTATACACATTCTGGGTTTGGCTACACTGGGGAAACAAGTGGTATTTTAAAATATTAACATTTTTATACATTTTAAAATGCTACTTAACACCTAGCATTGACAAAGACTGTCATGTACATAAATTCAGTTTTGTCTTCCTCAGTTTGCAGCCAGACTGCTCCAGTCCTGCTTAGTAGTAGCTTTGCCAAACAGCAGCAGAGTGAAAATAATTAGACTTAGGTCAGTTTCATTTTGGCTATTCAGAAGCCTGTGGTCATCAAATAAACTGTTGAGCCATGTCAATTTCATATTATGACCGCTTGGGGGGAAAAGATATGAACAGAGGCAGGCACTGAAAGTATTCACATGGGTAGAAGACTTAAAAACAGAAGGTTATGGGGGTGGGGGGGATTAGATCTTGTCTACATTAGAAAAAATGTTGTGTTGTGTGTGAGGGGGTTGTTTGGTTTGTTTTTGTATAATCTAAGGTAGGAATGTAAATGGATATAGTTAAATCTGTATAACCCCCCCATGTGAACTCTTTTATTCTGGTATTGATATCTTTTTTTGGCTTAATTGATGTTGCTTGGGAAGGGATTCAAGCTAAATGTATAATTACTGCTAAAACGTTCCTTTCTAGGCAAACCCTTAGGCCTTGTCTACAGTGCCACTTTACAGCGCTGCAACTTTCTCGCTCGGGGTGTGAAAAAGTGCTGCAAGTTTCAGCGCTGTAAAGTGGCAGTGTAGACAGTGCACCAGCGCTGGTAGCTACTCCCCTCGTGGAGGCGGGAGAGCTCTCGCCCAACGCTGGTGCTGCGACTACACAGCCACGTTAAAGCTCTGCCATGGCAGCGCTTTAACATTGTTAGTGAAGATATAGGTTTTGCTAATCTAAGGGTTTCTTCCTCTATAAGGGATTGTGTACACTGCACTAGGGTTTGGACTATGGGGTGTGAACAGCCCCATGGGCCAAAGTGCTCTGTGGATGCTGCAGGTGTGAACTGAAAGATTCCTTGTTCCCGTTAACAGTCCTCTTCAAACAGAATCTTCATATCTATCAGCCACCTAGCCAGTTGCTGAGACACTTCCTCTCCAAGCAGAATGTGGGAATGGCACCCTGGTAGAAATTCCAGCACCTTCCTTGCTTCTCAAAAGTTGAAGGTGGCAGGGGCTGGGTTTCTCCACAAGATGTTGCTTTTAAACCACTCTGTCCGCACTATTGTCAGACTAGAATGTTTGGTTTTCCAGCTAGTAAAAGTTTAATAAATTTTTTGAGAATGGCGTCAATTTATTAATCTAGTGCAGCGGCTCTCAACCTTTCCAGACTACTGTACCCCTTTCAGGAGTTTGATTTGTCTTGCATACCCCCAAGTATCACCTCACTTTAAAACTACTTGCTTACAAAATCAGACATAAACATACAAAAGTGTCACAGCACACTGTTACTGAAAAATTGCTTACTTTCTCATTTTTACCATATAATTATCAAATAAATCAATTGGAATATAAATATTGTACTTACATTTCAGTGAATGTATACAGAGCAGTATAACAAGTCATTGTATCAAATTTTAGTTTGTATTTACTTTGCTTGTGCTTTTGATGTAGCCTGTTGTAAAACTAGGCAAATATCTAGATGAGTTGATGTACCCCCTGGAAGACCTCTGCATACACCCAGGGATACATGTACCCGTGGTTGAGAACCACTGATCTAGTGTCATTAATGAAGTCCCTAGAACTACTCACACGAGTAAGGGAAATAAGATTTGATTCATAATATTAATTGTGGAGTTTTGAGTGTTGTTTACACTGGCCTTTGACAGGTATGTCATTGGACCTCTTCCTGTAATAAAAATAAATGAGTGAGTTGATTACCTAATCAACCACGAGGATTGCCTTGCAAAAGTAGGGGAAAATAATGATTCATTGTAGTGACTAAGGAAAATAAAATTACCTTCTCATACTGAACATCTTGGCTATTTTGTTTTTGTTGTTGTTGTGAATCACTATTTTTATAACCTCGCTAATGATATCCAAGCTTTAGGCCAACTCTTTTTCACAACCTATTAAAGCTGTACAAAATTTAATTCTTAGGGCCAGGTCATGGTGTAAATCAGCATAGCTTCATCAAAGATTGCCTCTAGGGGAGACAAAGTAGTTAATTCTACAGACCTACATGATCCTTAGCCTCTTTGGTAGAGCTTCCTACATCTTTAGCAACTGTACTGGAAGTGTGACAGATGGGGCAATTTCCTGCAATAGTCCTGAAAAGTCTTACTGAATTAAGTTGAAGTATCGTTGGAGTCCATTGTATTGAATGCAAAGGTAATGTATTATTTTTGAGCACTGGGAAGTGTGAACTTCAAAGGACTATATTGAATAATGGGTCAGACAAGAATGGACTTGGAAAAACAGTGTCAAGTGGTTTGCTGGTAAAATCTCCAGGGGGAGGTGAATGCAAATTCCCACCTCCAGTTATACAGGTACCCAGCCTTTTGAAGCTGTGCCCTAAGGAGGGGCCCCTTTTCTGCTGATTATCTGTTCCTGGAATCTGAAGATCAAAGGCCAAAGCTGTATAAAGGAAAGACGTAGGGCTTGTCTACACTGGCAATTTACGCTGCAACTTTCTCGCTCAGAGTTATGAAAAAATACCCCCCTGAGCGCAACAAGTTTTGGCGCTGTAAAGTGCCAGTGTAGACACTGCACCAGCGTAGACACTGCACCAGCGCTGGTAGCTACGCCCCTCGTGGAGGTGGGTTTTTTAGAGTGCTGGGAGAGCTCTCTCCTAGCACTTTGCCGTGACCACACAAGCCATGTTAAAGCGCTGCCAGTGTAGACTAGCCCTAACACATTCCTGAGGGATGCTTGTACTGAGATAAAGCTGTTATGAACTTGTCAGCACAGAATAACCCCTTTGTGGGGTTTGATGTATTGTTCGCTGACCAGAGCCCTTGTTGGAGTTGGGTGGGTGATCTCTGGTAGTCTTATTAATATGGATGTAGGTTCTTTTACTGTTTTTAATGTTTTCTCTCTAATGCTTTCAGCTTAATAAATGTGCTTGCTTAGAGCTATGTGGTAACTTGAAACTGTGGGCAATTACACTGCTTATAGTCTCTGAAGAGAAAGCAAAACACTGAAGTTGGCCTGTCTAGGCATTCTGGTTCACTGCTACAGCGAAGGCATGGAATTGTGCAGCCTGAAAAAAACCAATCAGAGGGAGCGAGATGTGAATCTCTGCCCAAGAGAGGTGATGGCTGAGGGGGGGGAGCCAGAAGACTAAAAGTGGGTGCCCTTGCTGGACCATGGAGGGGGAAATACAGGTGCAGTTGTCCTGAACTTTGACAGGGTATTTGATTACTATTTACAGAAGTACCCATTATGGGCTCACGATGTATAGTGGAAAGGGAAGGGGACTATCAACACACTTCACGTGTGGGAGGCCATTGAATAGTACGTCTTTTATTTAGTGTTTAAAACATCACACTGAAAAGTAATACGAATGTTTTGAAAAATTACTAATAAGTGACCTGATTTTGCATGCTCTCCTAGGGCTAGTTTGGGACACTTCCCCTCCCTCCCCAGTCATAGAAGCGAGTGGTTCTGTGAGTAGGTCTGCTGAAGTCAATGGGACTGCTTGTTTGAGTAGCTGCTCACCAATGTGACGGGGGGAGGAGGGGAGCGTCACAATCTGGCTAAATTTTTGTTCTGTTGGAATTTAGTTGATACAACATATAGTGCTGGACTTGCTCTTATGTCTTAAAGATTTACATGCTAAACTGCAATCGAAAAAAATAAATCTCTGACTGAAGATGACCTGAGGATTGTACACTATGGTTATAATTCTTCGTAGAGTGACACTGTCTTTTTTTAATAATATAATTGATGGAAATTTTTAAAATAAATACTAAGAGAAAAATGTGAGTTATCTTTATTTTGGTAGGCCACATGTAAAATTATGCGAATTAAGAAGAGCTCTGCATAGTCCTGAAATGAATCCTCTGCAGGAGTAACTGTGGCAGTTTAGCAGGGTGGCTCAGCAAAGGCCGTAGTGAACATATTCGGTGAGAAATCAGTCATGGCAGTGCCGTATGTCTTCAATAAGAGTCAATTTTCTTAGTGCAGGTTGCCTATTATACTGAATGTCGTGGGAGTAATAGATCATTGGGATTGAATGGAAAATTCGAAAAAAATCACGGAGTTAAAACTTTCAAGTTGAACTGGAAGTTTCACAGTCTGCTGTTGTCCTCAGCTTTTTGACAAATAGCTTGTGTAATAGGCAGCTGTTGCTGTATCGTGCAATGACTTTAAGGTTGAAGGGTTACTGTACTTCATCATCCAGGTGACAGTGTCTAACCTGTTTTAGATAACAACAACAAAAGTTGCCATATAGTCCAAGTCCCTGATCTTGCAGTCAGACCTTCCTTCTACCCCACATGAAGACCTCTTTGTCTAAGGGGCTCTGTGCAAGTACAAGTGTCCGCTCATATGGATGTGGTTGCTCTCTAACGGGGGCCAGAAGATTGTGTGTGCCTGTGTGTGCATCTTCAAATATAAAGTTTTCATAAAACCAAACAAATGGAGGATTACTCTATAGGACTGTATTAAAAACTTGCCTAGATGGAATATAATTGTTTACTCGTGGGAAATCTAAATATGCTTTCAGTTAAAACACCAATTGCTGCACCGAAATCTGCAGACGCCATTTTTACTGAAAACTGTAATTATTGAATATACTTAAAGAAAAAAATGGGAAGTAGAAACATTGTCCATGGCAAACATTTAAAGATGACTGTGGCATGTTGTCAAGAGCATAAAGTAAACTGAAAAAAGAGAAACATGTTTTTCCTCTAGTAACTTTCATGTGTAGTTATTTTAGAAGTTACTTTTAACAATAGTAGGTTAAAATATTCAGGAGAAGAGTGTGTGTGGTTTTATATGCTTATTTGGAAGTTGATAATATCCTGTACTGCTAAGTAGGGCTCTGACCCACAACTGGCTCCAGGCAGACTGACAACAATAATGAACGGGGTTTCATGCAAATTCAGTCTGCCTACACAGAGTAATTTGCATAATCTGTGTAGTATTTCAGGCTCTGATCCTGTAAACACCTGTCTCTAATGGGATTACTTCTGTGCATTAAACTACTCACCTGTGTGAGTGCTTGCAGGATCAGGGCCCTCATTTTAATTACTATGGGTCTGAGCCTAAAAACCCTTTCTCACTTGAGTAATTCTTGCTCACAACAAGAACTAGTCATATGAATAAGGGCTAATAGGTTTTTAGTACTGTGAAACTTGAAATCTCTTTATTTTGTTGTAAGGTTGCTGTTAACATACAACATTCTGAAATACTGTAAAAAAAGTCCAAACAGTAGTCATGTTTGTCCATAATTTTTCATGGATATAAAAATGGCTGTGTAATTCAAGGGTTAACTCATGCAAGAGGATGTAACCATGATTTGGGTAATACATTATTTTGGGTAAATGAGGGTTTTAATGTGAATTAAGAAGTATATTTTTAGATTATTTTTTTTCAATTACATCTTTTTGTTTGATCTCTCAAATCTATTCATTGCTAATATGTAGCAGAATGTACTTGCTCTGTCATGAGTTAATAAACTGGGAGATGGTTAAAATAGACTTTCTTTTTTTTTTTTTTTTTGATAACAATTAATACAATCACTTCTGTTCCAAGGCTCCTCAGAGAGAGAATCAATTTAAACAGCTATTATTTCATTCTACTTGCATCACCTGCCTGCACAAAAGAAACTGACATATGGTGTAAACTGGAGCAGTTCCTAAAGGACAGCCTTCAAGGGTAATTGTAAGATTTGAATAGGCAATATTAATTGGCTTCATAACATATGAACAAACACATTATTTTAAAAAAAACAAATTTCTAAGCAATGTTTCTTGCTATCAAAATACTGTGTTCAGTTTTATAAATAAATAAAGTCATAGCCATAAAATACCTGTTAAGAGTGAAGAGATGGAAAAGAAGAGATTCACTGAAATCATCTGGGTTTTTGTGGAGTGTTATGAATATTCCTTCCCCTAGCCTCATCAGCAGTAGCAGCTCTGCAATCTGTTTCTCCAGTTAATTATGGCGTAGGGGTGTCTAATCCTTTTTTTTTATTCTCTTTCCCCCAATCTCAAACAGCTCAGTGAGAATGAGTTAGGTTGGGGGATATTTTCCTGACTTGACACTGCTGAGCAGGCTGATGGGTTTGTGCTGCCTCCAGTGTCCTCAGCTCTGTGTCCTAGTTTTCAGCTGTGACATACTTGCAGAGGTGGTGGCAGAATCCTTAGGACCACAGTCACATCATATCAGTTTTGGAAGTGCAGCAGCAGGAAAGAAATTGAGAAATTTTTAATTGCATGAAGGTGGGAATTTGCAGCCCAAATCAGGAGTTTTAATGGTGCTGCTCAGGGCTGGCGCAACCCATTAGGCGACCTAGGCGGTTGCCTAGGGCACTAACGTTTGGGGGGCGGCGATCGCGGTGGCCGGCTCTTCGGCCACCCTGGTCGTCGTCGGTATTTCAGGGGCGGGAACTTCCGCCGCCTAGGGTGGCAAAAAAGCTGGCGGCGCTCCTGGTGCTGCTTATCACAGTGAGAGCACACATGGCCTACAAATAATTTATGTGGCTATTGCCCCATGACGTGCATTTTTAATACTGTCTGCAAATGCATGGAGTTGCAAAGCATGAAGAAGCTTGAGTGTAACTCTTGCAACACATTTAATGCAAATACAGAGCAGAAGCTCCTTTGCAGTTCATTTTTGTTTGTAGAAAACGTTGCCCTATACCCCAGTCCAGCAAAGCACTTAAACACATGCTTACCTTTTAAGGTTGTAAGGGACTACGCATATGCCTAAAACTAAGCATGTGCTTAAGTGCTTTACTGGATCAGGGCCTTGTAATGGCAATATTGTTTAATGTAGATGAGTTGCAAGATAATGCACATTTTAAAGGAACAATTTTAAATTCTTGCCCATTGGTTTTTGAATGGAGTCGAAACTTATCTAGGAGTATTTGTAGAATGTTTGGGGAAGCCATCTGGTCAACAAACAGTAGTTGTCAAAAAGTCAAATAAGAGGTTAGACTTAAGGTGTGTCAAATGAGGCCAACTTGTCCAGTTGATGTGGAGTATCTCTTGTTTAATAGAGAGTATTTCTTGTTTTCTATTCAACTTCTATTATAGGCATACATCCTTCTAGCACTGCTTGCCAAAGTTCTGGTAACATATCCAGGTCTGTCTTCAGCATGATAATTGAGACTCCTTAGACAAAAAGGGTGGCTGATGGACATTAACGCAACGGGAGGAGGAGATTACCTCCCAACCCATCTGGCCCAGGAAGAACTATATAAATGAGTTTGTTTGAAATACATCAAATGAAAGCCTCCTAATTGCTGTGCGTTGACTGTTGGTGGGATAATTCCAAATGTTAATTGACATTTGGACTTAAAAGCAACTCAAAAGGGAAAACGATCGGTTTGTGCTCTTTGTATCTTTCTGATGTTAAAGAGAACCTGAAAGGATACTTTCTCCCTGTCATAAACATACCGCTAAGGGTAGCATAAAATCCCTCTTTACCCTGTAAAGGGTTAATTCCTCTTTTACGTGTAAAGGGTTAAGAAGTTCAGATAACCTGGGGGGCACCTGACCAAAAGGACCAATAAGGGGAGAAGATACTTTCAAATCTGTGGGGGAAGGTTTTTTTGTGTCTCTCTCAGAGCCAGCCAGGAAACAGGACAGGGGAAAATACATCTCCCTAAGCTATATCTGAACTAAGCATCTAGTCTTGCAGAAATAGTAAGTAATAGCAGAAAAGAAATGCGTTAGATTACCTTTTGTTTTAGCTTGTGAATTTTCCCTGTGCTAAGAGTGAGGTTTATCCCTGTTTTTGTAACTTTAAAGTTTTGCCTAGAGGGGAAATCCTCTATGTTTTTGAGTCTTTTGTTATTCTGTAAAGTACTTACCATCCTGATTTTACAGTGGTGATTCTTTTACCTTTTCTTTAATTAAAATTCTTCTTTTAAGAACCCGATTGATTTTTTTCATTGTTCTTAAGATCCAAGGGTTTGGGTCTGTGTTCACCTGTACCAATTGGTGAGGATATTATTCTCACGCCTCCCCAGGAAAGGGGGTGTAGGGACTTGGGGGGGATATTTGGGGAAGGTAGGGCTCCAAGTGGCCCTCCCTGAATGTTTGTTTAAATCACTTGGTGGTGGCAGTGATACTAAGGCAAGAAAGGAATTTGTGCCTTGGGGAAGTTTTTTTAACCTAAGCTGGTAAAAATAAGCTTAGGGGGCCTTTCATGCGGGTCCCCACATCTGTACCCCAGAGTTCAGAGTGGGGAAGGAACTCTGACAGTCCCAAAAAAGAGGAAGGGTGAAGAAAGGGTTCTTTTCTTTTTTCATATTAGAAATTCCGGTTTTGTCTACCAGGAAAGACAGCACAATGGAGAAGTAGTACAATTATGACATCACAAAACTGAAAATGGGCAACTGAAAAAGGGAAGAGAATGTTAGTCAGTACGTTCCAATTTTGAGGCTTTTTTTTGTTTTTGTTTTGATTCATGTTTAACTACAGTATCTAATGAATACCTGGAGAAAGGATGCCATTGATAAAGGTACATTACCCTTCTTTGGCTACAATGCAAGAGCACTCACAATACTACTCTTTGAGACACTCTCTCCTCCCTCCTCAAAACATCTAGCAAAACCAGATGAAATCCAATTTGTGGAGGGTGGGGAAATCTTCCATGTCTTCTTTATACGTAATCAAGAATATAAAAACCATCCCTCCATTTGTTGTTTGTGTTTGCTTTTGTTTTTGTCTTTCCTTTACAGAATATCTTCTAAAAGCCCTGGATTAGAAGATCTTTAGCTACCCTAAGGGCAGGGAGACATCCAGTAGAACTTGATACACAACTGTTAATGTCTCTTCAACGGTTTCCTTGACATGTCCATAGGTTCTTATTTTCCTCTTTGCTGCTGAAAAGAGTTTGACTGTATGGGTATGTCTAATACTGCAATTAGACACTGGCCTGTACTGGCTGATGGGGGCTCATGGGGCTTGGGCTAAGGGATTGTTTAATTGCGGTGTAGACGTTCAAGCTCGGGCTGCTGCCTGAGTTCTGGGACCTTCCCACCTTGTAAGGTCCTAGGCCTGAGCCCACGCCTGAACATCTACACCACAGTTAAATAGCCCCTAAGTATAGTCATGGCCAAGCTTGTTTTCAACACCCGTTCCAGAGACTGTAGTAGATGACTTGTGCTGGAAATCTTTGGATTATTCTTTTCCTACCTGAAATTCCAAATTTGAACTTTTGTGGGGTGTTCAGTGTATCTTAAGGAAATGCCTAAAGAATGTGAAACTGAGAAGCTACAGCTAAATAGCAATTTTAAAATATGCTTTTTCTTAAAAAAATTCATTCTTCTTTAGCATGGTTTCTTTTTTAAACTAATATCAACTCCTATGTAAAAGCTGAAATCTATGTTGATTATAGATCTTTTACCTGTTGGCAAAAATGATCTGTCATGTAGTAATTTAATATGCAACAGATAATCTAGCAGGTCACATTCACCAACAGAATTTCCTGTTCCACAGGTCTCCTAGTGGGTACTCTTGATGTTGTGCTGGACTCCAGTGCTAGGGTAGCACCATACCGAATCCTCTACCAGGCGCCAGACTCCTTGGTTTACTGGACTATTGCCTGTGGTAAGAACAAATACACTGAAACAGAATTATTTTGGTGATGGTGGGGCATGTGCCATGTAACAAATGGAATGTCACTGCTATCTAAGTGCAGTTATTTTGTGATACTTTATCAATCAACTGGAACTGAAAGTCTGTTGATGGAGGAAGTACTTATGAAATCAGCAAGCCACATAATGTATGTGCATGAAACACTGTTAAATAGATGTGATAACTTTTAAGCATTTTTGATGTTGGATTTTTCAAAATTTAGGACCTACTGCAAAACATTTCTTCTGTCATTAGAGTTTTTGATGAGATTGCTATTTTACTATATAACTAGGATTTTCAGCAGGAATAATATTTTGTAAACGTAATTCTGAGGCCTGCAGTGTGAAATACAAAGCAGCAAATAAATTGTGAATCTGTTTGACCACACCTGATTATAATAGTAGCATCTGAATATAGAGCACATTGCTATAATTCAGCAATGCCATTACTAATCCTATGATACTGCATACTGGTTACTAAATCACAATTTAAGAGGGAAGTTTGCCATCTGGTGACATGTTCGGGGCTTGTCTACACTTGAAATACTACAGTTGCACAGCTGCACTGCTGTAGCGCTTCAGTGTAGACACTACGTGTGCCGACAGGAGGGTTTCTATCATTGGCAAAGGTAATCCAGGTCTGGGAGAGGCAGTAGGTAGGTTGATGGAAGAATTCTTTAGTTAACCTAGTGCTGTCTGCACTGGGGGTTAGGTCGGTTTAACTACCTCGCTCAGGATGTGGGTTTTTCACACATCTGACTTATGTCGTTAAGCTGACTTAATTTTCCAGTGTAGACCAGGCCTTAATATGGTAAAAAGTATCCTTAACCATTGCTGCTGATGTTTCCTAAATCAGCCCTTGTTTAATGACCACACCTAGACTCTCCTGGCTGTCTCTGAATAGTCTCTATCAAAAACTGAGGCCTTGGCTATACTTGTGAGTTACAGCACATTAAAGGAGCCCCGGGCGCACTAGCTCACTACCCATCCACACTGGCAAGGCGCGTAGAGTGCTCTGACTCCGCGGCTACAGCACTGCTGGTACTCCACCTCGGCGAGTGGAATAACGTTTGCTGAGCCCCCGCTGATGCACCGCGGCGCCAGTGTGGACGCCCTGGTCCTATAATGTGCTCTGATCGGCCTTCAGAAGTGTCCCACAATGCCTGTGCTAGCCACTCTGGTCATCATTTCGAACTCTGCTGCCCTGCCCTCAGGTGACCAACCGTCAGACTCGCCCTTTAAATTCTCTGGGAATTTTGAAAATCCCCTTCCCGTTTGCTCAGCCAGGCGTGGAGTGCTATCAGCGAATCTTTCCAGGTGGCCATGCCTCCACGCTCCAGGCAAGCCCCAGTATGGAGAAATGGCAAGGTGCTTGACCTTATCAGTGTTTGGGGGGAGGAAGCTGTCCAGTCCCAGCTGCGTTCCAGCCGTAGGAATTATGATACCTTCGAGCAGATATCAAAGGACATGATGGAAAGGGGTCATGACCGGGACGCACTGCAGTGCAGGATTAAAGTGAAGAAGCTGCGCAATGCCTACCACAAAGCCCGCGAGGCAAACCGCCGCTCCGGTGCTGCCCCCACGCCCTGCCATTTCTACAAAGAGCTGGACGCGATACTTGGGGGCGACCCCACCTCCACTCCGGGGACCACCGTGGACACTTCAGAGCCCAGTGCAACAAGGCAGGAGGGGGAGGAGGAGCAAAGCAGAAGCGAGGGTGCTGAGGCGGAGGAAGACACCCCGGAATCCCTAGATGCACGCAGCCAGGAGCTGTTCTCAAGCCAGGAGGAAGGTAGCCAGTCGGGGTGGCCGGTGCTTGGGGAAGGACAAACACCAGAGGAGGTTCCCGGTAAGCGGCTTTTATTTTGGGAAGGAAGTTATTCGGTGCGGGCTCTTGGGGCGAGGAGGGTTAGGGCTGCGTGCATGCCTAGATGCGGAATAGGGCATTGATGTGCACTCTCACATTGTGGTAATCGGCCTCAGTGATCTCTTCAAAGGTCTCATTCAGAACTTGGGCAATGCGCTTGCACAGGTTTCTCGGGAGAGCCACTGTGGTCCTTGTCCCAGTCAGGCTAACTTGTCCGCGCCACTGTGCCGTGGGGGCGGGGGGACCATTGCTGCACACAGGCAAGCTGCATATGGGCCAGGGCGGAAGCCGCATTGCAGTAGAAGACCCTCCCAGGTCACCCTCAGCAGCGAGATATCTTCCAGGATGAACTCGTGGGGACAGTGTTCAGTATAGGAGCCCCCTGCTGCTGTTAGCTCTCCCCAAGGCACAATCAGTCACGCTTGACCCTGTGCTTACTCACCATTTTGGGGCTCCCGTGGGTTATGTGCGCTCGCTTTGGGACGGGCAAATTATGCTATTGTGTAGACTGTGCTTGCCCTTAAGTACGGGGGAATCATTGCTCTGTCTGGTGTGAACAATGCTGCCTCTGTTAAGTGTTGCATTTTGCCTTTATAGATGCAACCTTGAGATCTCAGCCGTCCGTGTTATCACCGGCCGAAAGACTCCAAAAAATCAGAAAGAGGCCACGTAGAAGCAAGGAAGACATGTTGCATGAAGTAATGCAGCATTCAAGTAATGAAAATCCAAAAGTGCAGGAGTGGCGGGAGAGTGAAAGGACAGTCCGCCAGCAGAATGCGGATCACCGGGACCAAAGCATCTTGGAGCGGCTGCTAAGCATCTTGGAGCGGCTGCTAAGCA
>NW_020664417.1:16105406-16118446 GCF_002925995.2 Terrapene triunguis | reverse complement strand
TGGAGCGGCTGCTAAGCATCTTGGAGCGGCTGCTAAGCATCTTGGAGTGCCAAGTGGACTTGAAACAGGCACTTGTAGCAATGCAGGCCTGCAGTCTCCCCCCCTTTCCTGCCCCCCCCCGCAGCCCTTGTCCCAAAACTCTTTCCCTTGTGCCCCCATAGTCACCTCCAACCCACTTCCCCCAACATCCGGGTTCTTTCTGCCACCAGCTGCCTCCAACACCTGTAGCTTCACCACACAGCCCTGAAAACTACGACCCTTACCCACTGCACTCAACCCCCATCACCATGCAGTATAGCCATCCTGAAGTGCAGCACTCATTACACAGCACTCCAGACAGGACATACGCAAATCTCTGATTGTACCGTTCCCTACCCCCACCCTCTTGCCCTTTCTGTTTCCCAAGCAGTTGTGCCTGTTTTCAATAAATGAATTTTCTTGCCAATAATTGGATTTTTTTTTTTTGGCTTTGAAACATTCTTTATTATTGCATAAAGTAAAAGATACCTTAGCCCAAGAAAGAAACAGGCACAGGTCAGTGTAGCAAACACAGATTCCTACTAACATTGGAACCACTGCACTTCACTCCCGTGCAGGGCACCAGACATTACTGATCGCTTTCAGCCTCAAATTGCTCCCTCAAGGCATCCCTTATCCTTGCGGCCCGCGCTGGGCCCCTCTAATAGCCTTGCTCTCTGGCTGTTCAAATTCAGCCTCCAGGTGTTGAACCTCTGAGTTCCATGCCTGAGTGAATCTTTCACCCTTCCCTTCACAAATGTTATGGAGGGTACAGCATGCGGATATAACCGCGGGGATGCTGTCATCGGCCAGGTCCAACTTCCCATACAGAGAGCACTAGCAACCCTTTAAATGGCCAAAAGCACACTCCATAGTCATTCTGCACCGGCTCAGCCCGTTGTTGAACCGTTCCGTGCTGCTGTCAAGGCTCCCTGTGTAGGGTTTCATGAGCCATGGCATTAAATGGTAAGCGGGGTCTCCAAGGATCACAATGATCTTCTGGTCTGGGAAAAAAGTCCCGGTTTGCAGCTTCCTGAACAAGCCAGTGTTCCGAAAGATGTGTGCGTCATGCACCCTTCCGGGCTGGCCTGCGTTAATGTCAATGAAACGCCCACGGTGATCCACAAGCACCTGGAGAGCCATCGAGAAATACCCCTTCCGATTAATGTACTCGGAGGCTGCGTGGGATGGTGCCAGAATTGGAATATGCGTGCCATCTATTGCCCCTCCGCAGTTAGGGAAACTCATTTGTGCAAAGCCAGCCACAATGTCATGCACGTTACCCAGAGTCACAGTTCTTCTGAGCAGGATGCGATTAACGGCCCTGCAAACTTGCATCAATACGATTCCAACAGTCGATTTTCCCACTCCAAACTGGTTCATGACCGATCAGTAGCTGTCTAGAGTTGCCAGTTTCCAGATTGCAATAGCCACCCGCTTCTCCACCGGCAGGGCAGTTCTCAATCTCGTGTCCTTGCGCCGCAGGATGGGGGCGAGCTCCTCACACAGTCCCATGAAAGTGGCTTTTCTCATCCGAAAGTTCTGCAGCCACTGCTCGTCATCCTAGACTTGCGTGACGATGTGATCCCACCACTCAGTACTTGTTTCCCGAGCCCAAAAGCGGCGTTCCACGGTGCTGAGCATGTCCGTGAATGCCACAAGCAATTTCGTGTTGTACGCGTTACACGACTTGCTGTCATCGTCTGACTCCTCACTGTCACTTTGGATCTTAAGGAATAGCTCGACTGCCAAACGTGACGTGCTGGCGAGACTCATCAGCATACTCCTCAGCAGTTCGGGCTCCATTTCCCGCAGACCGAAACGGAACACAGATCGCGCTGCACAGAAACCGTTGAAAGATGGCGCCAAATGTGGACGGAAACACAGAGATTGCTGGGATGCGAAGCGATGCATCACAGGGCGTTGGGACAGGACCCAGAATGCCCCGCATTCCACGCCCCCTTCCCACAAGCCACAGCACCAGAATGGGAAGAGGTGCTCTGTGGGATAGCTGCCCATAATGCACCGCTCCCAATGCTGCTGCAAGTGCCGCAAATGTGGCCACGCCAGTGCGCTTGCAGCTGTCAGTGTGGACAGACTGCAGCACTTTCCCTACTGTGCTCTCCGAAGGCGGGTTTAACTCTCAGCGCTCTACATCTGCAAGTGTAGCCATGCCCTGAGAGAGGCTTGGGGAAGTCTCACTCTCCTTACACCTCCTTCCTAAACCAGTTGGTATACTTTTGTGTTGCTGGGGTCATTTTTGGCCACCTTCTTGTAATCCAATACCAAATCTCAGTACCATATAGCTATTCAAGAACATTGGACTGAAAACCCAACTCTTGGGGAGCAGGATCCATACACAGGTCCTGTACAAGCCAATGAGTATTCATCCACCATCACTGACTCCGATCTCTCCATTGGATCTGACCTAAACTACTTCAGTAATGTATGAGTGGCAGTAAAACCAGGTGTAGAGACCGCTGTATTAAATGTTGCCAGTAGATCTAATAAAAGGTGCTCCCTGTGTATCCTTAGAAATAGTTGATTCATGATTCTGACCAGGGTAATCTCAGTGCTGTGTCATGCTCTGAATCCAATCTGGAGTTTTTGTATAGCTTTTATCCAGATATTCTTGCAGCTTTTGATGGTAATTGTAACTGAAAGAGGGTTTCAGCTAATCAAGTGTTGATTTCCCACCCCGCCCCCCCTCCACACACACACCTGTTAGTACAAACTTCCAGTGGGTTTTAAAATTTGTGTAGTATAACTTGCCTTTAGTACTAAATGCAGCCATTTTTATAAAAGACTTTTTGGAATTCTCATTTAACCTGCTGTTTTTTTTTACTGTCACCTCTTCCATCATGCTGTAGCAGATGGCGGGGCCATGCAGGTTGGTTTCCAATGGGAGGAGAAACCAGTGATGTGGAGGAAGGGCATTTTTTTAGTGTAACGTGTTTGTTTACACTAATATACTGCTCCTTGAACATAGGTGGTCACAAACACCATACAAACCAAGCCCCTCTTTTCTCAGCTTGAACACCAATGCCTGGTTCCCAGGAAGCAAAGCTGTCCCCAAAATTCTCCCTAAAAGGGGAGATTGAGGTGGAGTGCATACTCTCCTGCTGCTTATGTCTTCCCCCTCCCCACAAGAACCTATATCACAAAGCTAAACGAGTACAGCACTTCTTCAAAGACCATAACACTGCTCACACATTAAGAAAAAGAACTGGTTTTCCAGTTACTTAATTCACATTTTTAATTGGATTAAGAAATGCTCTTATTTTATTTTGAATCCGTAGAATTTGTATTGTTAGTTAGGAAAATTTAACAAGTTTAACAATGAAGATATTAGAAAATGTACCCATTGGCCTTCGTTTCTTTTTATTGATTGCATCTTGAATTTCAGCTAGTTTTAGGTTTTGTATATCTAACTGATTGCAAGTTGTTTTTGTTAAATGACTGTCGTAGTTCAAGTCTGACCCCTTAAAGAGAATAGTATGGCCTATAAAGAGAAGTAAAATCTATCTTCCTGAGTGCAAATTCTTCGTCTGTGCTGCATTGAAATTGGCCATCTGTGTATCGAAACTGAATACAGGTAAATCTCACCCTTAGAGATGTCTTAATAAGCTTCTTTCATAGACTAAACTTCTTTCAAGTCTGGGCCCAGCAGCAGGCTTGCGTGTCTGGCTCGACAAGGCAGGGTTCTGAAGACCCAAACTGGCAGAGAAAACGGGCTCAGAGGTAGTCTCAGCACATCAGGTGACAGTCTCAAGGGGTCTCTGTGACCGAACCCGTCACAGTAACATAGTCGAGCAGCATCTGTGCACAGATGATTGCTTTGAGACACTGGTAGTGATTTTAAGTGAGTTTTGAGTGTGGTGGCTGGAGAACAGACAAAGTGGTTACTGGTTTGTTATTTTCTGTTTGTTTATTTTGGGTGATGGAAATAAGCACAAGAAAGCAGGAAAATGACTACCAGTGAGGCAACTACAAAACTAGAGCTGGCCAGACTGGAAGTGGAAGAGAAGGCAAAGGACCGGGAGTTTCAAATAAGGTTCAAAGAAGCAGAGGCAGCCAGGGAGGAAGCTGCTCACAAAAGAGCCCTGGAATTAAAAAACAGAGAAATGCAGGCCCAGATTGAGACCCAGAAGCGTGAATTTACTGTAATGGAGTGGAAGAGACAAAACCCTTCAGCAGCTGACTCCACTTCTCCAAAAATCAACAAATGGGAGCGGTTATGTCCTCAGTCTGATGAATCCAGTGATATTGCCGAATATTTCATCACTTTTGAGAGACTGTGCACTCTCCATGTGATTCCCGAAGATCAAAAAATGACCACTTCAATTGCAAAATTGACTGGGAAAGCTCTGGACATATTCAATAAGATGTCTATTGATGATGCTTCAAGCTATGGTAAATTTAAGGAACTAGTTTTGAAACAGTTTCAGATTACACCTGAAGCCTACAGGGTTAAATTCAGGAGTCTTAAGAGGGGATCTGGATTGAGTGATGTGGTTTATGTAAATGAAATGAGAGATTTGTTAGACAAGTGGGTGAGGGGAAAAGGTGTTACAAGCTTGGAAGAAATGTGTAATTTAATTACTCAGGAACGGTTCCTGAATATGTGCAGTGATGATGTAAAACAGTATTTGTGGGACAAAAAGGTGAATGCAGTGGGGGAATTAGCTTAGTTTGCAGACTCTTACGAGCAGTCACAAGCTGCAATTAAACATAAACCACTGGCAGAGGGGTACAGGGTTGGCGGAAAGCAGAATCACCATTTTACCCCTGGGAAAAAGGAGGCTGGGCGTTCACCTCCCCATTCCCTTGTTACTCATCTCCTGTACAAGCAGGGGAGCCCAAAAGGTGCTATCATAAATCCACTGAGCACCTGAGGAAAAAATGTCCTTGGCTGAGTGGGAACGGACAGCAAGTAACACACGAAGCTGCTGCTTCTCAGAGCACAGGGGTATCCCAGGCTGCTGCCTCTTTCCACACAGGATTTGTAAAGGTTGCTTCTACACAAGCAAGCAGTGAGCATATGTATGCTGTGAAACTTAATGACAAAGTGCTCCAAGGATGGAGAGACATTGGTGCAGAAATTTCTGTGGTCAGTAGGGACCTAATCCATGAGAAGGATGTGTTACCTGGGAAAATGGCATAATTAGAAATGGTGGGAGGTTACAAAGTCCTTGCACCTTTAGCTAAGATACACATGGAAACTGGTGATTTGCAGGCTGAGCTGAAAGTTGTAGCAGTAGCACACAATTTTGCACCATTTCTACTGGGGAGTGATTTCTTTGATGTGGCAGAATCTATCCCAGGGTTTGTTAGCAGCAAGAAGGAGTCTTGTGCTAAAAGGCCCAGAGGGGAGGCTGAAGTCACATGTGCTGCAGGGGGAATAGGAGAGTGTCTCTTTAATTCCTTTGTAGCAGTGAAAAATGCAGCTTTGGGAGCAGGGATGGTCGTAACCAGTTCCTGTAACCCCGGGGCTCAAGGCAGGTCCCTGCGGGAAGCACTGGATAAAGCCAGCTCCTGTCCTATAATCATCTCCCTGGTGAAGGGGAATGTTCCACCTTGTAACAGGGAGGCCGTCCCAGCTGCTGACTGCAAGGAAGTTGCAGGTCAGCAGGGGACACGTCTTGCCCTAGGGTGCACAGAGACACGTATCTCAGAGATGAAAGTTGGGGTTCTGGTGACTGCTGTGGTGGGAACAGACCCCAAGGACTCTGTAGCTGGAAGCAAGCCCAACCTGAGTGAAGGGGGTGGGCGGATTTTGCTGGCCAGTGAAGGGTCTGTCATAGCTGGTAGCTGTGAGCCCCCAGCTGGACCAGGGTCACCTCCCTTTTAGGGGACACAGGAGTGTCTGCCTCAGAGGGGAGCCCAGAGAGGGAAGTCCAGATGGAAGGTGAGGGGGGACAGGAGAGTCTGCTCACCTTTTGTAGGGAGGCTTCACCCCAGGAGGAGGGTGAAGAATCTGCATCTTAAATGCCATACCCCTCACCTGTGGATCAGGTTTTAAGGGAAGACTGGGGGTCAAGTCTCCTGGAAGGAAGGAATCCAGTCTGTGAAAGAAGTTTATTGGAACATCTCTGAGTGTGAGATTTTATCTGTAATCAGTTTCTTAATGTATTAGGCTTAGACTTGCATGTTTTGTTTTATTTTGCTTGGTAACTTACTTTGTTCTATCTGTTATTTCTTGGAACCACTTAAATCCTTTTTTTACTTAATACAATCACTTTTGCTTATTAATTAACCCAGGGTAAGTAATTAATACCTGGGGGAGCAAACAGCTGTGCATATCTCTCTATCCGTGTTAGAGAGAGTGGACAATTTATGAGTTTACCCTGTATAAGCTTTATACAGAGTTAAATGGATTTATTTAGGGTTTGAATCCTGCTGGGTGTCTGGATGCTAAGCTGTTTTCAGTTAAGTCTACAGCTTTGGGGATGTGGGTCAGCCCCTGGGTCTGTGTTGCAGCAGATTAGTGTAACTGGCTCAACAAGGCAGGGTTCTGAAGGCCCAAACTGGCAGAGAAAACGGGCTCAGAGGTAATTTCAGCACATCAGGTGACAGTCCCAAGGGGGTCTTTGTGACTGAACCCATCACACATGGCACAAAGGATTTTGCAGTGTTTAGTTGTGTAACGCCATCTCTCATTGCACAGTTGTTCTTTAGTGTTCTCTTACAAGTGTGCCACTGATTATTTGGCACTTGTACTCTCCCATTTTTACTGAAACTCATTATAGCCTCATTTGCCTTCCATAATGCATTAATCCTTGGCTCCCATGAATAGTTTTACAGAGCTGTGGAAATCACGTGTTTGGTTCCTGGGTTACTTATTCAGCAGCATAACATCTTCACAGGTGGGGAGAAACCCAGTGATCTTGTCTATAATCACATGCTATCTGGTTATGTTTGAAGCTGTTTAGCGCTGTAATGGGGGCTTGTTAACATGGATTCATATAATGCAACTTTCTGTAAAATCACTGTTTCTTACCTGAAACGGACTGTGAGGGTCAGAGTCCTCTCTGTTGAACAGGCTCGGAACAGATGTTATTGGTAATTTTGCTAGAGACGCTTAAAGCATGTTAATTGCAGAATAGCAGTGCTCACATGGGGAGTTATGCCAGAGTAACGGTAGTGGTATAATTATGCAGGTATAGTTCTGCTAGTAAATTTCCTCATGGATGAAAACTCTCAAACTGTTAGCGTATGTTTGCACTTCAAAAACAAAACAAAAAAGCCATGGCAGCAAGTCTCAGAGCCCTGGTATACAGACTCAGGCTTACTCTGCGGTGCTAAAAATAATAGTGTAGATGTTCCCTGCCCAAGCTCCAGCCTGAGCAGGAACAGCTACATTGATATTCTTAGCGCCATAGCACGAGCCCGAATCTTTAGACCTGGGCTCTGAGACTCGCTGCCGCAGGCTGCTGCTCTTTTCCTTTTTTTTTCTTTTTTTTCTTTTTGCAGTATGTACAGACCCATGGAAATGTCCCTTTTTGTTTTCAAGTGTATAGTTCTTTCTTCTATCCTCACCCTTCCTCTTATATCCCAGTCAGTCATACTTTGCAAACAGTTCTGATGTTGAAGATGTGACAGAATTCATTAGCGTATCAAGCATACTGGCTGAGATTATATCCACATTTCAGTCATGTAATGTGTGATCAAGTGTACCCCTTGGGGGGGTGGGGGAGAGTGTGATTGATAGTCTCTGTTCTATGCACAGTAGCTTTTGTCCCCTTTATCCTCTAACATCCTCTCTCTTCCCTGTTGCCTCATTCTATATAAAAAGTTGCACTGGTTTAATTTTAAGTGTTTGTCTTGACTAGGATTTAAAGGTGTGTTGGAATGTGTTACCTTAAAGTCTAGTGTATACAAGGCAGTGCATACTTTAACATGTGCTAAGCTGGTCCAAAGCTTGTCCATGGCACAAAAAGTCATGGTTTTAATATGTGATCGCTAATATGTTTTATAACCAAGTGTAGAATAAGATTTTCTAGACCAGTGGTCACCAACCCATAGATCATGATCGACTGGTCGATCCTGGAGCCTCTGACAGTCAATTGTGATCTCCAGCCACTAAACGTTTGTCTTTGCGTGCTGCTTCTGCCTGCAAGCACCACCCCCGCAGCTCCCATTGGCTGGGAATGGGGAACTGCGGCCAATGGGAGCTGTGGGGGCAGTACTTGCAGGCAAGAGCAGCATGCGGAGCCACATGCTGCCCCCACCCCTCCATGGGCAGCAGGTTCATGTTGGCCACTTCCAGGAGTGGCGTGGAGCTAGGGCACACAGGGAGCCTGCCTTAGCCCCGCTGCGCCGCTGACCAGGAGCTGCCTGAGGGAAGTGCCGTCTGGCGGGAGCCCACCCCCAACCCTGAGCCCCCTCCCAGAGCCAGCATCCCATACCCTTTCCTGCACCCCAAGCCCCCTGCCCTGACCCCCCTCCCAGAGCCAGCACCCCAACACTCTACCCCAGCCTGGAGCCCCCTCCTGCACCCAAACTCCCTCCCAGAGCTTGTACCCCTCACCCCTCCTGCACCCCAATCCCCTGCCCCAGGCTCAGTCCCACGCTCCAAACTCCTTGGCCCCAGCCCAGTGAAGGTGAGTGAGGGTGGGGGAGAGCAAGTGACAGAGGGAGGGGGGGATGGAGTGAGCGGGGTGAGGCTTCGAGAAAGGGGTGGGGTAGATCCTGGGTTGCACTTAAATTCAAAAAGTGATCTTGTGGTTAAAAGGTTGGAGACCTGTGCTCTAGACCAGTGGTTTTCAAACTTTTTTTCTGGTGACCCAGTTGAAGAAAATTGTTGATGTCTGTGACCCAACAGAGCTGGGGATGAGGGGTTTGGGGTGCGGGAGGGGCTGAAGGTTGGGGTGAGGACTGTGGGGTGGGACTGGGGATGAGCAGTTTGGGGTGCAGGAGGGGGCTTTGGGTTTGAGGGGGCTCAGGGCTGGGGATTGGGGTGCAAGAAGGGGTCAGGGCTGGGGATGCAGGCTCTGGGGTGGGGCCAGGGATGAGGGGTTTGGGGTGCAGGAAGGGACTCCGGGCTGGAGTAGGGGATTTGGGCGCAGGGTTGGGACGTGGGCTTACCTCCAGCGGCTCCCGGTCAGTGGCGCAGTGGGGTTACTCAGGCAGCCTTCCTGCCTGTCCTGGCACCGCGGACCACGCTGCACCCTGGAAGCAGCCAGCAGCAGGTCTGGCTCCTAGATGGAGGCGCACGGCTTTCGCCCGCAGGCACCATCCCCCCCACCCCCAGCTCCCATTGGCCGCCCCCCCTGCTTAGAAGCTGGACCTGCTGCTGGCTGCTTCCGGGGCGCAGCACAGTGTCAGAACCGGTAGGGACTAGCCTGCCTTAGACGGGCAGCACCGCCAACGGGACTTTTAATGGCCTGGTCGGTAGTGCTGACCAGAGCTGCCGTGACCCAGTGCCTTAAATTGGGCCACCCAGTACTGGGTCATGACCTGCAGTTTGAAAACCACTGATCTAGACTATGATAAAAGATGTGGCGTTAGCACATTCTGCTCATTAATTCTGCCCAACATCAAATATTCTATTCAACATCAAATGTGAATTGTGGGTGGATTAACTGATCCATCTCACTAGGTAAACAATTTGGGCTATGAGATTAGGATAGTGTCTCTCTTATGATCTCGTCTGCCCATGTTTGAGTTTACTACCAGGTGGCACTTTCATCAGAATGTTTTTCATTTGTTTCTCTTACACTTCTTGCAGAGACCTATTTGAGAACTCAGAAAATGGGAGGCAATTAAACGCCCATAATTATATTGAAATGGTTATTGAGGTTGGTGGGGTTGCTGTTTATTTTGCTTTAATTTCCCATACAGAGTTGTGGCACACCAGTTAATGTTTTGAGGAGTAAAACATGAGATATCGGCAACAAAGTAATGTAAAAATGAGATGGAGGGATGTGTGAGGTGAGGACTTGGTAGGAAACTCTCTACAGAAGCGATGAAAATAACCTGAAATCTGATGAGCTACAAATGAGAAATAGATGACTTAGGACCCATCTACACAATACACACCAAAGGGGTGTGAATTCTAATGCACACCCACATGTTGTGCTAACTGGCTCAAGTAGACCCTGCTGGCATGCACTAAAAGTTCCCAAGTGCATGTTAACGCAAGCTAGGGAACTTTTAGTTCTTCCTAGCAGGGTCTACATGGGTCAGTTAGTGCCCACCACAGTTAGTGCCCATCCATTCAAAACCCACACTTATTTTAGGAATATTTCCAATTTTTATCAACCTGAAAGATAGCACAGCATTAATTGCCTTGCAGTCCTCTATGACTACTGCGTCCACTGTGGATTTGCCTACCTCTAACTGATTAACAACAAATCTAGTACAGTCTGGGTTTGCCAGCTTCCACAGGGCAATAGCAACATGCTTCTGGAGCATGATTGGCTCGCTCATCTGGGTGCTCTGCTTCAGGAGTGGGGCTTTCCTCATGTGAAAGTTCCGGACCTACTGCTGGTCATCCAATGTTGCCATCTCATTGTGGTCACACCAGTGGGTGCTTGTAGTTCAGATCCAGAAGCAGAAAGCTGTGATCTTCCGTGAGAGACACATGCTTGGTCCCTGCCTCCGTCCCCCCCGCATGGTCCCTTTCTCTTGTTGTGCTGCTTCTGGTAAACCATTGGCTTCACCTTGCACAGGCCAAAAGCAGTCTCTAAGGTTATGTAGGCTGCAATGTAAGCCCAGGATTCGAACTCAGGCTCAAAATGAACCCCACCTCCATCTACAAACAAATCACAGTAACCCAGGGATCGGTCACAGGACCCTACGGGGTGGAGGGTCTGAGTGAACCAGGACCCAGGATTCAAGCTCCGATGCTATGCAGTGTAGACGCAGCCACAAAGGACTCATGCTCTGGGAGTTTGCCAAAAGTATTCCATAATCCCGTGGGCTGATTTCCTTTGTCCTCTGGACAGTCAAGCTTTCCCACACTGCACCACGAACAATGAGCCAGAGCAGGCACATTTTGGGAGGGTGCTAGGAAGTCTGGGATATGGGTAGTTGGACTCAGACCCACATAATGCAGTGTAGACACTAGAGCCCCAGGGTGGGACCAGGGTTCAACAATTCCTAACCTGGGGTTACAAATGAGTGGGGATGCTCAAGTCCTATGTTAACAAACCCAGGATCTGCTAACTCATGTTCTGCTAACCCTGGGTTTACATTGCAGTGTAGGCCTACCCTGAGACACCCACTACCATCCCTTGTCAGAGGCACAAAAAAGAAACATTGCCTCCATAAAAAATAGCATCTGTCTGTTATTAGACTGAGCAGAATTGATGCCTTTGCATATAACAGCACACCACCACACCATCTTGGGTCCTGCCAGGATGAGAATTACCAGGGTTTAGACCATTTCCTCTCATAATCCCTAGAGCAGGGAGACAAGTTGCCCCACAACACCTGTGAATAAGAGCATAGAGTGATGCAGTGAGCTGTGGTGCTATGAATCTCTGTATTTATGCCCAAATAGCTGTATTGCTTATCACAGCCAGATAGAGCTCCAGTGTGGATGGAGGGCATGACAGCAGCATGTTATCATGGTGTTGTAGGTTAGGCTACCCATGATTGCTTAAGCCGTTGTCTGTACAAAAATCCTGCCATTCCTATGCAGGCGTCTTGGTGCCTAAAACTAGTACTCATGGATTTATTCCTGCCTTCCATATCAGGACAGAGAGACCTTGACAGCACAAGCATCTCTATTCCTGAAAATACTGTATAACAGTCAAAAACAATTCTAGCTAGAGAAAGTAAAAGTGGTGTTTAGTGGAAGCTTACAGCAGAGAAAACAGAAGTAAAATGTTGCATATTCAATGCCTGATCTATGAAAAGTTCCTTCATTCTAGCCCTGTATTCATTTACAGAATGTATGTGTATATGTTTCTCCATGGCAGAAATCTTGTTTGACTCCCTCCTGGCTCCCTAGAAACTAAGCCCAATATTGTCTGTCTCCGCTTTCACTTTAAAAGTGACATCCTTACAAAAGATGTGCTTCCCTTTAGAGTGCTGTCAAAATTCATATTCTTTTGATGAAGATATTCTCCCATCTGAAGTCTGGAAAATATCTTTCTTTTATAGTCTGAGATACCTATTGACAAATTCCATTGATTGCCTGTTTCAAACATGATTTTGATCTTGAAGTTTGGTAACTGTATCCTATATTAGGATTTACCTCAGTCAAGAACTATTTGTATAATGTACAATTATCTTTTGGTTTGTGCTCCTAACAAATGCAGCCACCATGTTCTGTAATTAGACCTCATTAGCATGTCATTTACAATTCCACAAACACACTAGGGTTCTTATGTTTAGGATTTTTAATGTAGTATTCTTCATTTATCTTTAAACTAAGTACTGATACAGAAAAGTTTTAAAATAACCCATGTGGGTTCTGCTTAACACAGGATGATCTTGGGAGTTACCACCAATCATTAGTAGTGAAATTGGGGGTTAGGGGAGAATTTTTCAATTTACTGAGGTTATGACATTTGTTTCATTGTGTGAAACATTTTACCTCTTTCATTGCTAAAGAATTTGTTTAAATCGCGTTCGTTTTTGGGAATCATGATGAACAAATTTTAGACAGAGAATTATTTACTTTGTTCTTTTGTGCAGGTTGTTCAAGGAAGGAAATCACTGAACACTGGGAATGGCTTGAACAGAATCTGTTGCAAACTCTTTCAATCTTTGAAAATGAAAATGACATAAACACCTTTGTCAGAGGAAAAATACAGGTAGCATATATGTATGTGTGTGTGTGTGTGTGTGTGTGTGTAAACTTGTTGATTATAAATGTCACTATAGAACTATAATGTCTCATCGCATCTGACCCAGTGATCTATACACCACTGTGTTCCTTGACTGGAAAGCAACATTCCGAATGATATTGTGTGTATATCTAGATTAGGGAAATTTGCTGGAGCATAAATATCTATATCACCTGGGCCAGCTCCAGCATTTCTGCCGCCCCAAGCAAAAAAAAAAAAAAA
>NW_020664417.1:16096177-16105306 GCF_002925995.2 Terrapene triunguis | reverse complement strand
AAAAAAAAAAAAAAAAAAAAAAAAAAAAAAAAAAAAGCTGCGATCGGTGGCGGCAGTTCGGCAGCAGGTCCTTCACTCCTAGAGGGAGTGAGGGACCTGCCGCCCCCGAATTGCCGCAGGTGCCGCCCCTCTCCCTTGGCCGCCCTAAGCACCTGCTTGTTAAGCTGTGCCTGGAGCCGGCCCTGTATATCACTGTAATCAAAATAATTATATGTGGGAGTCCCCACTTCGTCTATCCTCTCCTCTGGTTTTAATTCAACATCTAAAGTAGATTGAAGAAAAAAATGTTTTGGCTGGTTTTATGTCCAAAAAATTTCTGTGATTCACTCATGCTTTGAAATTTTAAAAATGTGTTATGAATATTTGAAAATAAATGTACTGGTTTATTAACGCTACTGACCTATAGAGCATTAAACACTTAAAACAACTGATAATTCTGTCTCTGTCTAGAATGAATAATGTTTTTCTCTTATTACATACAGAAACTTAGAAAAATAACATACTGAAATATAGGTGCTGGTTACCAGTGTAGTTATTTCTGCACAGAATCTCACTTCTAAGCAAAATATTTATACTGGTACATAAACTGTGTGTAGATGAAGCCTGTTGGCTCCATCTGATTCCATTCTTTAACCTCTCATGTAATAATTACACCTCTTAAAAACCCAGCTGTGCTTCAGTAAATTTCAGTAGCAGCTCAGAAATAAATACAATAGACCCCTTTTATAAATAGTTTAAACCTGTAGCATTAAAATACCTATTTCCATGAGACAGCTAATGTGTTAAATACAGCTTTGTTAAGAAGAGTGTTACTACTTAAACTGCTGCATAACTGAATGTTTGCACAACAAAGGCTTCACCACCCCCATTATGCTCCCCAAAGTAGTCTACACTAACTTGAAGGGATGAAATCACTTTCCCTTTTAACTTTAAGTTAAAGGGATATGTTATAGATTATTAGGTTTTTTTTCCCCCATGTTGTAATAGTTCAGTTAGTAAACAAGAAATTTTCTATGCTTTCAGTTACCAAGTACTAGGCTTTCATTTAACACCTATTAAGAAGGGTCATAAGTTATTTTTTGTCACTAAGAAAGTAGCAATGGTGGGTTTCTGACTGATTTTGTTTTTATTTAGAATAAAACTCCTCTGCTCTAGTGAAATTCCATTCCTATTTACTCAAACAATATTTGTGCCTGGAATGGGATGGGGAAGAGGACATGGGTGCCCTATCAAGTGTGTTGGGGGTATTTGAGGTAGATTTAGTGGCTTTAAAACAGGACAATTGGAAAGCACTTTCAGGGCTGCCATTAGCCTGTTCTCAACCAGTGGACAGCTCTACCAGTATCTGAATTGCGCTCTTCATTATATTTTTGATCCCCTCACCACACCGTGAATGAAATAGCATGTGGTGTTTCCCATATTCTGTTGGGATAATCAAAAGAAGACCAGGTGTTTTCGTGGAGATAACCATACCTCTTGCCTTGATCCTTGTTTTGAAAGTAGAACACTATAGGAAAACAAAATGTTGTTGTTTGTATTACCATAGCATCTAGGAGCCCTAGTCATGGACCTGGACCTCATTGTGCTAGGTGCTGTATAAACAAGAATAGAAAGACAATCCCTGCCCCAAAGATCTTACAATCAAAGTAACATTTGTCTCTTTTACCTAGTCTCTCTGCACTCACTAGAATTGGTTGACATTTTTCCAAAATTCAGTTTTTCTACAATTTTTCACCAAAATTTGGTGGAAAAAATGAAGATGCAATATTTGTGAACTTTTTTTTGACAAGTTGCAGTGATTCCTCCTAACCTTTTTACTAGTGTAATAGTGGGGGTAGTGCAATTGAGAAATGCAGGAGTGTGCTTGATTAGTTATCTGGGACATAAGCAAGGTAAGAGGTAAAGTCATCAGAAAGTCTGGCTTGTAGGATGGAAGATAACTAGATGAGCAGAAGGTGGGTAGTACATTCTGAAAAGTTAGGGGTGAGGGAAACTGACTTCTTTGACAACAGAGTAACTGGTCATGGCATTTAAACTCAAAGTGTAATGTCCAATAAAGATGTCAAATACCTTTTGGTGGCGAACATCCTTCATGTTTTCTTCCTCTTCAGGGCATCATCGCAGAGTATAACAAAATCAATGGTATCAAAGAGGATGATGACACAGAAAAGTTTAAGGAAGCTATAGTCAAGTTCCACAAGCTGTTTGGGATGCCAGAGGAAGAGAAACTGGTGAACTACTACTCCTGTAGTTATTGGAAGGGGAAGGTCCCCCGTCAGGGCTGGATGTACCTCAGCATTAATCACCTTTGCTTTTATTCCTTTCTCATGGGAAGAGAAGGTATGTTTTTAACAATGGCAGGTCAGTCTGGTCATCTAAGGATGGATAGTACATCTGCTGCAGTTTATTATTGTTAATTTAGTAGACACTGACAGAGTGCTGTGTCCTGTGCAAAAATTTAAATAATCATAATCCCTACCCCAGGGATCTAACTTTCTGGACCACACCAGTGGTGTAGTTCAGGTACACAGAGAATTCAGCATTGTTGTGATACTTCTATGATTTATGAATATATAAAAATCATATACATAGTGGAATCCGTGGGATCGGTTGAAGAGCCTCATGATAAATTGCATGCATCCTGCTTCACTGGCACTCTGCCCACAAATACATCTCCATCAGGATGACTACTAATATTCCAGACCTCTGAGCAGGTTCAAATATCCTATGGACAATACATGGTACTCTGTATGTGTCTTACTATAAAGCAAAACATAATGGTTCTCTCTGACAAATTGAATGATCCCTGATACTATTGACAGAAGCACATGTAAAGTTATAATAAAGCACAGAATAGCTTATTACAATTAATGTCATTTTTACCTCATATGTAATCCTAAAATAAAGCGGTCTAACAATTGAAACTGAATGATTGACAAACAGTTGCTTCCATGGAAAGAGATGCTGTCTACATGCAGATTTATATGAATATCCCTAAGGTCTTTTTATAAATTCACTCTATTTATTTTTGTCACAGTTGTTGGTACCCTGAATCGTCATTAAAGTAAGGCCTTTCACAAACTTTTTGAAAATCATGATTCTGTGGATGTTAGAGGCAGTGTAATAGGCAGCCCATTTGGTGTGCCCAGATTGCATTTGCTGACCCCATAGTGGGGCAGAGGGAGATCAGTCTGGGCAGACATCTTGGCAAAGAAAAGAGGTAAATATGGCCTTCATGCTCCCTCGCTGTGATGGTGCACGTGTCTGTGTGTAATATTTCGTATACAAATAAATTACACTGAAATATAACTACTTTAGGTAACAAGGAGGCCAAATTTATCTTTTTTGCTTTGCCAAGTTGGCTGCTCTGTTGTGCTGTTCTTCCACCTTGTCAAGAGGTAGGAAAATCCAATCTGAATTCATTATATGACACACAAAATATCAAATTGGTGAAATAATGCCCTCTCTCTCACACATAGGAGGAAAAATGCTTTTGGGTGCCAATCTTTTTCATGATTCATTCTTGTGCTGAATCTTTTCTGTTTTCTTTGTTCAGCAAAGTTAGTGATCCGTTGGGTTGATATCACTCAGCTTGAGAAGAATGCTACGCTGCTTTTTCCTGACATGATCAAAGTGAGCACAAGGTCAAGTGAACACTACTTCTCGGTATTCCTCAATATCAATGAGACATTCAAATTAATGGAACAGCTTGCGAACATAGCTATGAGACAGCTCTTGGATAACGAAGGATTTGAACAAGACAAGTCGTTACCAAAACTGAAAAAGAAATCCCCCAAAAAAGTATCTGCACTGAAACGGTAGGTAACACTGACTTCTAATCATTAGGACCCCATATACCCTTTTACTTCCAAATTTTGTCTAGAAGTTTTCTGATAATATCCCATTGTTTTTAATTCAAGATGCAGTATTGTTTTGTAGTGGTAGTGAGAGGTGAAGAGTAACTTAAACATCATTGTTTGGTCTGCCGTTGAAGGTGGATATGGAAAAATCTGCCTAGGCCTTGTAGGCATGTTACCAAAATAAAAATAGAACATTTGGGCCAGATTCTCTTATACATGGAGTACCATTTAAAAGGCTATGACAATTTAAAGGGGCCTTACAATACATACCCCCTTTCAGGCCCTTTTACCCTGCGAGAGCCATGTAAAGGGGACTTAACGTAAATGAGAATCGGGCCCATTTGTGTGTATTTAGTCCTATAACTGGCAAAAAGATGTGACTATAGTTAGTTGGTCCTGTCCAGAACTTATTGCTTGTAACTCTGTTGCATCTTACAATAAAACAGAGCCAAAAGAAAAGTCAAAAGTGCCAAATACAATACAGAAAGTATTTCTATCTCTCTCTCTAGTGGTATTATTACACTGTAACTGAATTGCTCCTTGTTAATTATTTTTACATTTTGAATATATTAAATATTTTTTTACATTTTGAGTATATTTTAGTTGCATTTCTTTTGTTACATAGTGACAATTGAGGTGTATTGTATCACTCTAATTTTTTTTAAGCCTTTGGTAGCAGGAGTCACTACTCCCTAGTGTTAAATAGTGGTAGAATATATGTAGCACATTAGAAAGATCTACTATGGATCTATAGACTATTAAGAAATTCCAACGCTGTACCAGTACCAAGATATTAATAAAGCCGTCTCATAGAAATAACTTTCCTAATGATTTTTTTCACATTTGTGTACAGCTACATAAATGAATGGGTTCCAAGTATATATTTACTATGTGACCTAGAAAGACATGTCTGAAATGTATTTTTATGTAAATATTGTGTATCTTAAAACACTGTCTTTAGGGATCTTGATGCTAGAGCCAAGAGTGAGAGATACCGGGCACTATTCCGACTTCCCAAAGATGAGAAATTAGATGGACACACAGATTGCACCTTGTGGACTCCATTTAATAAAATGCACATTTTGGGTCAGATGTTTGTTTCTACAAATTACATCTGCTTTACTAGTAAGGAGGAGAACTTATGTAGCCTCATTATCCCCCTTCGAGAGGTGAGTGTTAATTCTGAATATCTACAGTAAATTGTTTTACTTGTCTACTTTTAAGATGGATCCTAGCATAAATTTTCATTATGCTGGGAAGCTGTTTAATCCCTTTGTCCTGTTGTCACATCACAGTCGTGTGGTCAACAAAGTAGCACCAGTTCAGTAGCAACGTTAGTTTTATGCTCACACTACTGTGATTCACAGGGACTCTCTCCTATTCTTCCTTCCAGCCCTCAGGACTCCTCTATCTTCCCTGGTTTATATTCTTTATAGTTAAGGGCCACAGCGTGTTTTTTTCCCTTCCAGCCAAGTGGGGTATTAAACTTCTTTAGAGGTGACCAAGAGCACATATTTCAATAAAAATATTGTCAAATGGTAAGATTTGAATGTCAGTTTTAAACAGAAATGCATAATAGCATCCTGGGCCAGCCTGGCCAGTTTCTAACAAATGGTAACATAGTGAATTGCTTCTTAGAAAGGATCGCATCAGTTGGTATTTTTTGGGGAGGGAGGGGGGAAAGTTTTCATATATGTGACATTAATCAATTTTTTGTTAGTTTCCTATTTGCATAATTGCTGCACTGTCTTTTAGTTTTAAATATAGTAGCCTGCAATTTAAAATCTACATTGAGGCATTTGTTTTTAAAAGAAACTGCTACAGAATACTCCTGATTGATAGATGCAACCTTTATATTTTAATATGAACTTAAAATTATCCTAATAATAAAAGTAATTTAAGCATATTATAATTAAAAATTCTGTGTAACTGTGTTGTGATGGAGAGAAAACTGTATGACTTGCGTGCCTTTTGGGATGTGGAAGTTTGTTTAAAATGGTGACTTAACTTGGAAGTAAGAGTGTAACTTGCTGTATAGCCAGGGCAGGCTGGCCCAGGATGCTTGGAATGCTGAACGCATCCTGGCCCATATGAGAAATGCCCTATATTTTTGCCTAATCTGAAAAACTACTGATTATTTTAAGGTACTATTTTTCACAAATCACTAAGAAAAAAACAAATGCTATTCCACTGGAAACTTCAAACTCCAGCGTCAGTGGTGTGTAGTAGTGTTTTTAAATCCTGGTGGTTCACAATCAGACCTTAAATTCACAGTGCTCTGTTCACAGAGAATTCGAGAGGAGCAATGAACTGTGCCAATGAAGTTAAGTGGAGAAAATATCTTGGGGGTGTGGGCATAAAATCCACATACCTTTGTGAAGCACTGTAGTTTCTTTTGGATGTGGAACTGGCAGCTGTTTCTGATAACAGCAGCTGTAGCTGCACTATCAGCATTGGATTCAGATGGCCTCTCAGAGGAATCAGCTGAAGGAATACATATTAACTATTTAAAGTTTTGTGTAAACTGTTGAGGTTTATTGTTCAGTAATTACGACACTGAAAACAACAATAAACTGATCTAAAGCCCTTTGAAATTAGTGGGAGACTTTCTATTGACTTCCTATGGCTTTGGATCGGGCCCTAAGTTCCAGCCTTTTGTGACTTACTAGAGCAAAGAAACACCTTTGCAGACAGGCACAAAGGCATTCAGGCCCAATAACCTTTAGAAGCACGTGTCCTATAGCAGTGGTCAGAAAGTAACATTTTCATTTCCTGAGTATACCACTCACTCCTGTCAGCAGCCGCATCCTCAAGGACCAGTGCTTTAGGCGGGCGTGTGCCTGCACTTGGAGAGGGGAGTAGGAGGGTGTCTGCTGGCATTAAGAAGAAAGCATGTCTGTGTGGTTTCTGCTGATGCTACAGCATCCTGGCTATAACACATCCAGTCTGGCGCTGTGTTTATCTGTGCTTCCTCTGTGTTGAATGCCCTCAGACAGCTCACAGCTCTTTAAGTGGAACGGAAAAGTAATACAGGAATATTTCTCTTTAGTTAACTTAAATATATTGTTAATGAGGCTCTTTTGCATTAATAAATAGCTGGTTTATAGTTCACTGGAAAACAGAAGGAAGTTGGTTGGGGAGGAGAATGGGAAATATTTTGAGACTGAGCTATATATTGCGGTCTTTGAATACAACTTCAGAAGAGATGTTAAATGAAAAACAAATTATCTAGCCTTTTAACTAATGAAACATTAAGGTATTGTGCTAATGTCTGATCATGGATTGCTACTTAAAAAAAAAAATCTTGGTAAACCGAAATGTGCTCTCTTATCTTGACATGCCTAATGCAGTTTTTATTACCTAGAAGATTCTGATCCATTGTATAAAAGTGACGGTTAAAAGCACTTACAGCTGTGCTGTATCCTCTGGAGCAGAGGTCTTTCTGTGAACTTGATTGATTTTATTTTTTTAACTGCATAATCCGTAGTGCATAGAACATACATCACACATTTATAGCTCGTGTATAATTGATCAGTGTGAGTTCTGTATTGTGATTTACCTTTCCAGAAGCCTGGTGAAATATTGAGCTGTGCTTTGTAGGTTTTGCTCTGAATACTGCATACAGGGTGGAGTTTGATTAGTGAATACATAATTAATAACAGAAGGCCAAACAAAATCCTTACAAGAAAAAGCATCTGACCCCTCTCCAGATTTTGAAGCAATTCCTGGGGAGAGAGGACAAGATGGGGAAAGTTTCCCCCACTTAATGCAGGTTCCTTGATCTTGTGGAAAGAAGTTTTTGGAATAGATGTCTGTATTCATAGTGGGTTGGAGGATCTGGTCCAGTGATCTAATGTTTAAAAATTGTAAATAGTTCTTTAAGCACTTCTGCATTTATTGTCAGCAATAAATTAGAGGTAGATTCTAAGACATGTTTATTTGCCATTAAAGCAAAAAAAGTTTCCATTTTTCAGTTTAATATGCCATGTGTATTGTATTGTATGTGCTCAGAGGATTAGCCAACTCTTGCCTCCAGACCTTGACTTTGAATGTCTGTGTATGTTCTAGGTAACGAATTTGGTGTTCAACAGAATCTCCGGTTGACAAAAATTGACAACCCATTTTTAAAAAGCCACCAAATGCACTTCTGCACAGAGCTAGCATAATAAAGCAGCGTCTGCTGAGGCCCTGGCTGAACTATCAAAGGAACAGCTTACACTGTGATCCGCTGAAAGCTTGCTGAGTCTAGTAGTAAGGAAAAAATAGCACTTGAGGGGCACACTCTGTACTTAGCTTTGTGAGTAGGAGAGTGTTGTGTGGCCTCTAGGGAGCTCATTGGACACTACTGTGGAAATGTGGTGGTTGTACTGAAAACCTATTTAAAATCAAGTATGATGTAACAAACTGAGTAATGTGTGATGATCTAGAGCCCACAAAGTTGTTTCATGAAATCAAGGGGCTTGTGTTGGAAAAGACGGTTATTCATCTACACCAGGGCTTCTCATCAATTTCTGTTTTCAGTGTAGAGATCTTTGTTTCAGTACAGATGCTGGTTTTCCAGGAGGAGTAGTGATGCATGATCATGCCCATTTTGTCTATAAAAAATGCAAAAAAAAAAAAAAAGTGTACTAGAAACTGCTGCATTGATTCTAAAGATGATCCCTAAGATTCAACTCTGAAAATGGTGCATATCAAGCTAACTGTTGAAAAGCCATGACCAGTGGTTATTGTTTCTCCCTAGGTGTCGGTAGTGGAAAAGGCGGACAGCTCTAGTGTATTGCCCAGCCCGTTATCCATCAGCACTAAAAACAAAATGACATTCCTCTTTGCCAACTTGAAGGATCGAGACTTTCTTGTGCAAAGGATCTCTGACTTCCTTCTACAAACTACTCCAAAAACATATTCTGAAAAAGAGATTGCTGGAAGTTACAACAGTTCGGATGATGAGGTGTGTGGAAAAAATGTAATTAATTTCACTGACCGAAGGGAATTTAACTGTAGTTTCTTTGTCCATGTGTGAGACATTTTTCTTGACGTTTCTGTGTTAAAGACTAATGCTTATAAAGACTTAAGTCACTTCTGCTAAGCCCCTCATATCTTCAGCTTACGGATTGAAATATTATGACTAGGGCATCTGTTTCTAGGGTTAAATCTGGAAAATGTTTCCCAATTTGCCAACTGTGTCCTTGACAATGGCGTTAGCTGATGTGTGTCATTAGAGATGAGGTGGGCAAACTTTTTGGCCCAAGGGCCACATCGGGCTTGCAAA
>NW_020664417.1:16044992-16096167 GCF_002925995.2 Terrapene triunguis | reverse complement strand
GAGAGGCCAGGGGCTTAGCCTCCCTGGCTGGGAGATCAGGGGCAGGGCAGGAAGGTTCCGCAGGCCGTAGTTTGCCTACCTCTGCATTAGAGGGTCAGATTTTTAGTGCTGGTTGTTTGCAAGCTTGTAAATAAGAGAGAGAAGGTAGATGAGGTAATATCTGTTGGACCAACTTCTATTGGTAAGAGAGACAAGCTTTCAAGCCACAGAGAGCTATTTTCCAGTCCAATAAGAAGAGTTCTGTATGGCTTGAAGGCTTCTCTCTCTCACCAAATTGGTCCCATAAAAGATATTTCCTCACCCGCTTTGTCTCTCTACTATCCTGGGACCGACACGGCTACAACTATACTGAATACAGCTTGTAAATAAAACCTTTAACTGGCCACTGAGCATCTACCATCATCTGTACAGAAGAGCTGCTCAAATTCCTGCTTCCATGTTTTAAAATTACTGTTCATCTTAAAGAAAATAGTGTGGTGGAATATTCAGTAAAAATACAGTGACTGTCAACTTATGTGAGTTCCAAAAGAATTCTAACTGTTGTAGCACCTGGAAGCAATGAACAGGTGTTGCCTAAAACTGTCAGCTTTTATATAACTCCTCACTTGCCCAAGATTAAATTTTAATTCTGAAAATAAGGATTTTTAACCTGAGCAATCTTAAATTCCTGCTTCATTGCCACCAGACTTTTAAACATTTTAACAGAAAATAAATCTCTAAAATCATATGGTCCAGTTATGAACCGTCTCCCTTTTTTAACTGTGTAAAGGTAGTCGTTGTAAAAAAAAAAAAAAAAAAAAAAAAGATTGTCAGACACTTTAAGCATACAGATTTTAGTTTATATCAAAGGTGAAATGAGGCAGAAATCAAGCACCCAGAGTTATTGTCTTGTGAAATGAGTCTATGCCATACTGCCTCAGATTGTGATCTCATCAGATCTGTCAAACCGATCAATGTTCCAAAACAAAAACAGGGCTTTGCAGGAAGTGGTATTGGTAATTATGTAGCTAGAGCTCTTGCTCTGAATCCATACTAAACCCTTGCCACAACATGATGCTGAGTGGCTCTGTGCTGCTTATCATCTAGATCTTAAAAGTAATTTGTTAAAACCCCCTTTTTTTCTTTTCTTTTTCTTTTTTCCTTTTTTTATAAGAGGAGATTTGTTAACTTTAGTGTCCTGGCCAAGTCCCCACTGGATAATTATTTTCTGCCTATCTAAAATTTCTCCTGCACAGGTAGTACCAATTGACTAATATATTTCTTGGTTTTTGTTTTCTACGGTTGTATAAAATATTTGGTTGATTAAAGGCTGCTTTTCAGTAATATATAGTAATCAATATGAAGTAATCTAAGTGCATTGTAATTGTAATACACACACAATCTTATATGTATGTGTATGTGTGATATATATATACATATATATAAATAAAAAATGAAATTAGCTTTGTAAACTTTGTGACAGTTATGGAGTCCCTTTCATCACAAATGATTCCACTTATTCTAACCAAAACATGGTTGAAATTAAAAACTGCAAGTGGGATGCCAATCCTGGCTGGGGCATGCAAGTTCCACCATAATATAAATAATCATAATTTAGGGTCTTCTTTTTTTTTTGGTTGGCTTTTGAGTTTAATATTTTAGCTGTTTGTTTCAGTGTAAAAGCTAGATAAGTACTATGTGTACTTTGAACATTTCAAATTTTTCATATTTTTATCAAATTACCTTTTAAGATTTAATTAAATGATTGAAAATTTCAGTAGCATGATTGCAGGAATTCATTCTAAACCACATTTATTTTCTGTAAACATTTTCATAGAGTCAGATACTGTGAAAAGGTACCATTGTTATTAGCCAAGATTTTAAAAAGTGATTAGTGGTCATGGATACCTCAGTTTTGGGGTGCTCAACACGAGACCCCCTTAAAGGGGACTGATTTTAAGAGTAGAGGTTTTCAGTAGAGCTGTGCCAGAACTGGATTTGCCAGAATTGAATTCTGCAGAAATTTCTCATTTAAAAAAAAATTAATTCCAGATCAGAACGAAGAGTCGGAAATGCAAAATTTTCCATGGAATGGAATATTGAAAAATTCCATTTTGAGAGAACTGAAACAAAATGTTTTGAAAAATTCTGGGCAGGGAGATGGCCATCTGGGAAGTCAAACTGCATGCCCGCTAGTGGGCTGGCAGGAAACTGCCGAACGTCTTGATTCTGTCAAATTAGCATTTTGTGATGGAAAACTTCCAGCACTTTCTCAAAATTGGGCCCCTTTAAGGTGCCTCAGGACAGGTTGGACATTCAAAGTTACTAATAACATTTTAAAATTTTGGCCATTGTGAAATTCCTCTGCTTTTTTAATAAAAACAAAAGAGAAGGAAAGAGAGAGAGAGAAAATTCTGTTGTAATTGGGTATTGCTATACCATGGTGCAAAACATCCTGTTAGATGAGTCATTTTACTGTCTGCAGAAATTAATGTAGAATCTCTTTGGGTGCATAATTTTTAACAACCATGCCTCTGCAACTTCAAATATATAATCTTAGGGTATGTCTACACTACGAGAGTAGTTCGATTTTAGTTAAATCGAATATGTGCAATCGATATTAGAAAGTCGAACGTGTGTGTCTACACTAAGGACAGTAATTCGATTTTGTCAGTCCACACTACCAGGGAAAGCGTCGACATTGGAAGCAGTGCACTGTGGGCAGCTATCCCACAGTTCCCGCAGTCCCCGCTGCCCATTGGAATACTGGGTCGAGCCCCCAATGCCTTCTGGGTAAAAAAATGTGGCGAGGGTGCTTTTGGGTAACTGTCGTCATCCGTCAGTCACTACCGCCCTGTCTCCCTCCCTGAAAGCGCCGGCGGGAAATCAGTTCGCGCACTTTTTGATCAGTGACAGCGCGGACGCCACAGCACTGCGATCATGGATCCCGCTGCGACCATCGCTGCAGTTGTGGCCGTTCTCAACACCTCGCAGCTTATCATACACCTTTCCCACAGGCAGATGCAGAGAAATCAGGCGAGGAGGCTACGGCACCGCCGTGAGGGCCTGAAGTCGGAGAGTAGCACAGAGCTGTCAGAAACCACGAGCCCCAGCGCCCAGGACATCACGGTGGCAATGGGGCATGTGGATTTTGTTGAACGGCGATTCTGGGCCCGGGAAACAAGCACGGACTGGTGGGACCGCATAGTGCTTCAGGTCTGGGATGAATCCCAGTGGCTGCGAAACTTTCGCATGCGGAAGGGGACTTTCCTGGAACTTTGTGACTTGCTGTCCCCTGCCCTGAAGCGCAAGGACACCCGCATGCGAGCAGCCCTGACTGTCCAGAAGCGAGTGGCCATAGCCCTCTGGAAGCTTGCAACGCCGGACAGCTACCGGTCAGTCGCGAACCACTTTGGCGTGGGCAAATCTACCGTGGGGGTTGTTGTCATGCAAGTAGCCAAGGCAATCGTCAAGGTACTGCTGTCAAAGGTAGTGACCCTGGGAAACGCGCAGGCCATCATAGATGGCTTTGCCGCCATGGGATTCCCAAACTGCGGTGGGGCTATCGATGGGACTCACATCCCTATCCTGGGACCGGGCCACCAGGCCAGCCAGTACATCAATAGAAAGGGCTACTTTTCAATGGTGCTGCAAGCACTGGTGGACCATCGGGGACGGTTTACAAACATCTACGTCGGATGGCCGGGCAAGGTTCATGACGCTCGCGTGTTCAGGAACTCTGGTCTGTTTAGACGGCTGCAGGAAGGTATTTACTTCCCGGACCACAAGATAACTGTTGGGGATGTGGAGATGCCTACAGTGATCCTCGGGGACCCAGCCTACCCGCTAATGCCCTGGCTCATGAAGCCCTATACTGGCGCCCTGGACACAGAAAAAGAACTGTTCAACTACCGGCTGAGCAAGTGCAGAATGGTGGTGGAGTGTGCTTTTGGCCGTCTCAAGGGGAGATGGAGAAGCTTACTCACTCGCTGTGATCTCAGCGAAACCAATATCCCCATCGTTATTGCAGCTTGCTGTGTGCTCCACAATCTGTGTGAGAGCAAGGGGGAGACCTTTATGGCGGGGTGGGAGGTTGAGGCAAATAGCCTGGCTGCTGATTACGCCCAGCCAGACAGCCGGGCGATTAGAAGAGCCCAGCGGGACGCGCTGTGCATCCGGGAGGCTTTGAAAGCCAGTTTCAAGGCTGAGCAGGGTACCCAGTGACTTTTAAGTTTGTGGACACAGAGGCAGAACTTGCCCCCGTTTCTTTACCCAGTTGCCGTCGACTATCCTCTCCACTTACATACCCCCTTCACCCCCTTCCCAAAAAATAAAATCTGTTCTGTTTTGTTAATGGACACCGTTGTCTTTATTACTGTTTTCGCGGGAATGTTTTAAACCTGGGACGCAGACTGTGGCGGGGGGCGGGTTTAGGGTTGTGATGCAAATGATGCTTCTAAACTCCAGGAATGACAGGCTCCGCGGTGGTGGACTGGTTGTTTCAACGGAGCTGAAACTGTTTCAACGGACTGTTACACCAGTCCTCCTGGCCGGGACTGCGTGTATGTGTCGGCTATGTGACTGTCTTGCAGGGGGAGGAGGGTTACAGATCCCCTGCTGCGCGGCTCTGTGATGCAGGGTAAGGACCGCTGCATAAGATCTGTAACTGCCCTCCCCCGCCACCAAGTCACAGAGCAACACCACCGCCCCCACCACACAAAACATGAAAACCACCTCCCAGACTGACCAGGATAACTAGTCACTGCACTGTATATGTGCCCTGCTGCTGCACCTGCCCCCTGCTAAAGGTGACTGTCCTGTCCAATGACCAAGCCCCTTCCCCCCCCTTCAGACAGACTCCCCTCCAAAAGAAGAGGATGGAAACAGAAATGAACAGAAACGTATTCTTTATTAACAACCGCACATGGAACGGGGGGGTGAAACTTGGACGGGGTCTTGTGTGAGGCGGGTAGGAAAGGACTTTTCAAATTTTGGGGAATGAGAGCCTTCTAGTGGTAGAGCAGTCCGCAGGGGTGGAGTGAAATTTTTCACGGCCCCTTCCACCCCTCCGTGTTTGGACTTTGGGTGAGGGGGGTATGGGACTTGGTGGCGGGGCAGGGCAGTTACAGAGAGACTGCAGCGGGGCTCTCTCCTCCTGCCTCCGGTCCTGCAGAACATCCACAAGGCGGCGGAGCGTGTCCGTTTGCTCCCTCATTAGTCCAAGCAGCGTTTGAGTAGCCTGCCTGTCCTCCTGTCGCCACCTCTCCTCCCGTTCCATGTTTGCCCGGTGCATTTGGGACAAGTTCTCCCTCCACTGTGTCTGCTGGGCTGCCTGTGCTCGGGAGCATCCCATTAGTTCTGCAAACATGTCTTCCCGTGTCCTCTTCTTCCTCCTCCTAATGTGCGCTAGCCTCTGGGCAGATGTGGCTGTGGGAATTGGAAAAAGGGAGTGAATTCCTGAGACAGAGCAATGTATCTGTGAACAGAGAACATAGTCTTTCTCTGTCAACAAGACCATGCAGAGCACCTATCACACGCGCACTGAGGACTAGGTCGAATTTTCGGCCCTCGCCTACAGTGCCTGCGGTCTTGCTGTGGCGAGCTGAGGAGCAGGGCAGGACACCGGACTTTGTCTAGATGGCAAACATGGTAAGCCGTAGACTTGTGGCCGCTTAAAACTTTAAGAGTGGCACTGGCCTCCTTTCACATAGAAAGCAATGCGAGTCTCTGCTGGCAGCAATCCTGCAAGCATGAACTCTGCCCCTGTCCCACCCCCTCGCGGCTGTAAACCGCGTGGCTGTAAACCGGCGGTTGCAGTTCTATAAAGGGACGGGCAAGCAGTCCCAATACTAACTTTCCCCTACCTAATTCACAGCAGGGAGTCATGCCAGACATCACCCTCCTGAAGGTCTCCGAGAGCCAGAAGGAGAAGATGCTCCGGGACAGCCTGCAGAAACCGGGGCCATTTGCTGCACTGCTGTGCAAGGCCATGATCCCGGAGTACCTGCTGGCGTTGTGGCAGGGAAACGTGTCCTACCACGGGGGGCCTAATAAGCTCTCCCTGCCCAGGAACCTGCTGATGAGGCTGGAAAAACACCTGCAGGAGGTGTATGAGGAGTTCTCCCCGGAGGATGTCGCCTCTATCCCCGGCTACATTGACCAGTTCTTGGCTTAGGTGCCCTTGGAGGGACAAATGACTGCAGGGTTTTGGGCACTATAATCATGAAGCGGACATTGTGCAATTTTTTGAAAATGGTTCGGACTATATATTGAGGCGCCCAAAGACAGACTAATCATGATACACTTTGCACTGATTCCCCTTTTGTTTGACTTTCCTGTTTACATGTTTTGAAGCACTTTACCCACTGTTAATATTTTCAATCTTCCTGTTTTGTTGCAAATAAATGTTTACATGTTTTAAAGCACTTTAGCTACTGTTAATATTTTAAATACGCCAGTTATGTTGTAAATAAATGTTTAGATATTTAAAACACTTACTGCTTGATCCTTCCCCTGAATCTGTGTCTGGGGTAACGGCTGGGGAGGGTTGGTAGGGGATCTCTGTCAGGGTGATGAAGAGCTCCTGGCTGTCGGGCAAATCAGCGTTGTAAGCGCTGTCTACTGCCTCGTCCTCCTCATCTCCTTCCTCCTCTTCCCCGTCCGCTGAGGAACCGGCCGCGGACAATATCCCATCCTCAGAGTCCACGGTCAGGGGTGGGGTGGTGGTGGCGGCCGCACCTAGGATGGAATGCAGTGCCTCGTAGAAACGGGATGTGTGGGGCTGGGATCCAGAGCGTCCGTTTGCCTCTTTGGTCTTCTGGTAGCCTTGTCTCAGCTCCTTGATTTTCACGCGGCACTGCGTTGCATCCCGGCTGTAGCCTCTCTCTGCCATGGCTTTAGAGATCTTCTCATAGGTCTTTGCATTCCGTCTTTTGGAGCGCAGCTCGGAAAGCACGGACTCATCTCCCCACACAGCGATGAGATCCAAGACTTCCCGATCCGTCCATGCTGGGGCCCTCTTTCTATTGGATTGCACGGCCATCTCTGCTGGAGAGCTCTGCATCGTTGCCACTGCTGCCACTGCTGCTGAGCTCGCCACGGTGTCCAAACAGAAACTGCGCTTCAAACTGCCCAGACAGGAAAAGGAATTCAAATTTTCCCGGGGTGTGGCTGGTCAGAGCATCCGAGCTCGGACTGCTGTCCAGAGCGTCAACAGAGTGGTGCACTGTGGGATAGCTCCCGGAGCTATTAGCGTCGATTTCCATCCACACCTAGCCTAATTCGACATGGCCATGTCGAATTTAGCGCTACTCCTCTCGTTGGGGAGGATTACAGAAATCGATTTAAAGAGAGCTCTATGTCGAACTAAATGGCTTCCTGGTGTGGACGGGTGCAGGGTTAATTCGATATAACGGCGCTAAATTCGACATAAAAGCCTAGTGTAGACCAGGCCTTAGTCACTGAAAAATTAAAACCAGCTTTATTGTATGGTTAGATTTTTGGTGTGGTGAAGTAAATGCTTAGAACTGATTTGATTGGAAAACTAAAAATTAATTTCATTGTTTGAAATTAGTTTAATTTCTGCTGCCAGATGTTTACCCTTGAGCTGCACCTTGGAGGTTTGATTTCCTCAAACTGAGTTGGCTCATAGGATGCAATAATTTTGGTGCAGTACAAGCAAAATTCTCCATCTCTCACCCATGAACAGCTTGTGGCTATTGGTTTTTGCAGGTGTATTCAAGACCAAGTAGTATAGTTTCCTCCAGCCCTCAAAGAAGTCTCAGCTCTGAAGCAGATGGAGAACGACAGTTCAATCTCAACGGCAACAGTATTCCAACAGCAACGCAGGCTTTAATGACAATGTATCGACGGCGGTCGCCTGAGGAGTTCAACCCCAAATTGGTAGATCTCGCTCCTGTTTTTGTAAACTATGCCAGATTAGAGAAGTGTTTTGGTTTTAAAACGAAGTTTTTTTTAAAGTTAACATCCCAGAAGGAGTTGTTTAACTTTTCCCTATTGCGGACCACAAAGAGTTTGCACTGCCAACCACCTGCAGAGATGGTATCTTTCAGAAAATAAACTGGTAGTACTTTAGTAGCAGAATTTCCCCATAATGCATGCCAAAACTCAAAAAGCATTTCATGCAGTGATAATGTATTTAAAATTAGGGGACAACTTCAGGACATCTTTTCCATAACTGTTAAAGAACGAATAGCATGTTGTGTAGTTTGTTATATAGTATTTTTCTTGTGGCTTTTGTACCTATTTTCAAGATTCATTATAGCAAGATGTGCTGGGAAGAAATAAGAAATGTGAGAGAGCAACACACTGAAATAAGAGAATCAGGTTATAGCTAGACTACTTCTCCTTCCTACCCCCCTAATAATTAAAGTTAGTTATGGGGCTTGGGCACTTTGCTTTTTTCTTTTAACAGTTGATGCATCAAAAATGCTACTACACTTTCTCAGAACTTATTTATTTTTAGGCAAAAGAGTTTTTGAAAGAACAAGCCTGGAAGATTCACTTTGCTGAGTATGGTCAGGGTCTCTGCATGTATCGGACAGAGAAAACAAGAGACCTTGTGCTGAAAGGCATTCCAGAAATCATGAGAGGGGAACTTTGGCTGCTGCTTTCAGGTGGGTTCCAGTTTAGAACCTTGTCATAGGTCATGAGCTAGATGTATGAGAGATGACACTGGGCTGAATTTTCAAGTGTATTTAGACTCCTAAAGATTCAGAGAGGCACCTAGTAGGATTTTCAAAAGCACCTAAAGCAGGTTAGGTTGCTAACTCTCATTGAAGTCAGTGGGAGTTACATTCCTGACCTGATTTAGGTGCTTTTGAAAATCCCCCTAGGTGTCTATAGATGCAGGTAGGCACCTAAATACCAGTGTACCCAGTGCTACACAAAATACCAGTCCATGCCTTGAAGGATTTACAATGGTTTGAGACCTCAGAAGTGAAAACTAAAAACTCTCAGCAAGTAGAGGAGCATATTTGTTAAGAGCCGGTCAAAAAAATGAAGTTACAGGTCTCTTTAGAGCAATGTTATAAACAAGGTATTCACTGAGCCTGGACCCAATGAAACTGCCACGTGGTTTGTACGTTTTGACCAGGTTAACTTGTGAGGGTGTCTTGATTCTGTCACTCCTATATAATGAGTGTGGTTAAGATTTTGTCATGATTATTTTTGATAAAAGTAATGGACAGGTTGCAGGCAATAAACAAAAATTCATAGAAGCCCGTGACCCGTCCGTGACTTTTACTAAAAATAGGCGGGGGGGAGGGAGAGACTAAAATCTCCAGCCCCTGCTGCCCGTGATGGGGCCCCCGTCGCCCCCAGCAGCTGACACCTCTGGGGCAGGTAGCTTGGAGCTCTGGGGCTCCTGTTGGCCGTGGTGACTGAGAGCTGCAAGACCCCCACCACCTGCAGCAGCTCAGAACTCCAGGGCCCCTGTCACCTATGGCAGTTCAGAGCTCCCGGGCTTGCAGCGGCTGACAGCTTCAGCTCCACTGCCCCAGGGCCCGGGGCTGAAGCAGAAAATCTCTCAGAGGTCTCTGAAAGTCATGGAATCCATGGCTTCTGTGACCTCCATGACAAAATCTTATCCTTAATAATGAGTAATAATATTTTGTGCTTTGCAGCTGGAACATGCTATATAATAACTATATTCCTTAGCACCTTTGTGTGGCTGACAAGTATTGTTCCCACTTTACAGATAGGGAAACCAATATGAAAAGGTTAAATGATTTGCCCAAGATTTCTCAATGAATCGTTGGCAGAGCAGAGATTGAAAGTCAGGAATTCCAAGCTCCTGGCCCTTTGTTCTGTCCTGTAGGCCAGACAATCTTTATGCACTTAGAAAATGGATGATACTTTAAATTATTAAACCACTCTATGCCAAGGGCTTGATTCTCCATTCCATCTAAGCTGCAGTTAGATGGAAGGGGGGGAGGGAATGGGGTGCTGCAGGGAGCCAGTTGCAGCTCCTTAACTCAGGGCTGTATGGTCAAGTGAAGTTGGGGCTCCACTGGGGCATCTCTGACTTAAACCACTGGCATAAGGTCCCTCGGAGGGAACCTTACTCCTGCAGGTGGAGGATCATGCGTAGCAGAGTCATAGGTGCTGGTGCGGCTGTCACACCCCTGGCTTGAAGTGGTTTCCATTATATACAGGGTTTACAGTTTGGTTCAATGGCTCTCAGCATCCCCACTCTAAAAATTGTTCCAGCACCCCTAAGCAGAGCTCCACTTTGCTACATCCCTCCTCCCTACACCAAGGGAAGTTTGTACTGGTCAAAGTTCATTGTCATCACCATGTTACTTTATCATGGGGTTCATTCACCTATATTTTCTTGGAGGAAGTTCCTTTTATTTATCGTTAGTCCTTCCTAAAATAAACTGATCCTGTTGGATTAATAGAAATACTTATTGCAGTCACACCTTAGATTTATATTGGAATTGGAAAAGGTTCAGAAAAAGGCAACAAAAATTATTAGGGGTATGGAACAGCTTCTGTATGGGAGAGATTAATAAGACTGGGACTTTTCAGCTTGGAAAACAGATGACTAAAGGAGGATATAATAGGGGTCGATAAAATCATGACTGGTGTGGAGAAAGTAAATAAGGAAGTGTTATTTACTCCTTCTCATAACACAAGAACTAGGGGTCACCAAATGAAATTAATAGCAGATTTAAAACAAACAAAAGGAAGTATTTTTTCTCACAATGCACAGTCAACCTGTGGAACTTCTTGTCAGAGGATGTTGTGAAGGTCAGGACTATAACTGTTCAAAAAAGAACTAGATAAGTTCATGGAGGATAGATCTATCAGTGGCTATTAGCCAAGATGGGCAGGGATGGTGTCCCTAGCTTCTGTTTACTGGAAGCTGGGAATGGGTGACAGGGAACAGATCACTTGATGATTACCTGTTCTATACATTCCCTCTGGGGCTCCTGGCATTGGCCACTGTCAGAAGACAGGATACTGGGCTAGATGGACCTTTGGTCTGACCCAATATGGCTGTTCTTATGTTCAGCTACCTTAACTTCTAAATGGCTATTCCAATTTGCATAGACAGTTAAAGCAGACTTGTCTATTCAGACTTCAACATGTAGTTTGAACATCAGTCAGCCACTTGACCTTTTATCCTTTGACAGTTGCTTGTTGTCTGTCAGTTTTTCACGTTTGTACTTTGGTTGTGTAAAATTAATTCATGGTTTAAAATCTAGAACCTCCTAAACATATATTAAACAGCTATCACAGTGGTTGTAAAGGGATGATCATTTGTATCATAGCTAAAGTGTGGTCAAAAAAGAGCTGGTTGATGCAATCTATGCAGATAGGATATCTACAATTTGCTCAGTTTATATAAATGTGATGCATCCCTCCGTCTCTTGACGGCTTGACAGTGTAGCCCGTGGATGAGCAAAGATGTCCATTAGTGTCTGGGGAACAATTGAACTGTGGGAAGATAGTTAGCCTACCATTAGGGTGACCAGACAGCAAGTGTGAAAAATCGGGACGGGGGGGGGGGTAATAGGCTTCTATATAAGAAAAAGCCTCAAATATCGGGATTGTCCCTATAAAATCGGGACATCTGGTCACCCTACCTACCATGCACTAGTTACCAAAGTTAAAACAAGGTTAAATGGGTTAAAATGAAAAGGGAAAATAATTCACATTAAGGGAAAAACTCTGGACAATAAGTCCCTGCGTATGCTACAGATACATCTATGCCTGGTCTCCTGGTACCAACCCAGTTGTCCCCTAAACTTCTTCACATGTGGTTCTAGTTTTTGAAGTAGGTCAGACCTTAGCCATGTTTCATAACTAAATTAAAACTGACCTATAGGTGGAGATATTTGCCCTGGATAGGGAGCAGGTATACTGGACAGAAAAAAGGTTGGTGTTATTTTAAATAGAGACTTTTTGGTTGAGAAAGGTGTGGTCTAATGGTTTGAACACAGGGCTGCAAATCTGGATCTCCTGAGTTCTAGTCCTGGCTCCAGCACTGACTCTTTCTGTAGCTGTAGTTAACTTCTCTGCTTCTTTTATTCTGTCCTTAAAATAAGGATAATACTATGTGCTCACAGGGATGCTGTGCGGATTGACTGAACGATGTTTTAAAAATTGCTCTGAAGATGAAAAGCTCTATAGAACCAGCAGCTATTCTGTAAATGACTTAGAGATGGACGTGCGTGTTGTTATCATGGGGGTCTGCATGTGAGCAGGGTGCCAGCCAATAGGCTATCTGCGCTACCAGTAGCACACAGATTAGTTCCCAATCTGTGGAAGGACACTGTGGTGGTGGCAGCTGTTAAAGCTCCACTGCGATTCAGCATGCTCAGTGTTTCCTCCCCACAGAAGGAAAGGGTTTATTTCTGTCTTTTAGTTTATCATTATGTGAAACTGCTTTTTAAAATGTACCCAAAGGAAAAGGCAACCAGCTGGTATTTTTATGAGTGCCAGGCCAATTTTATCCTCTTTACAATTATAACATTTTAAATGTATTTTCAAACTTTGTTTCTATTTTAAAATTTCAATTCAAGATGTCTGAACTAAGGGAACAAAAGAAAATAATATGACTATACTATGCCTGTTAGCCCTTACTTCATTATCCTACTTCATTGGTGTTGCTCTCTCCTCCTCTTAGGAGCCATTAATGAGATGGCCACCCACCCTGGCTATTATGAGGACCTCGTGGAGAAATCTATGGGGAAGTATAACCTTGCCACAGAAGAGATTGAGAGAGATTTGCACCGTTCTCTCCCAGAGCACCCTGCATTCCAGAATGAAATGGGTATTGCTGCCCTGAGGAGAGTATTAACAGCTTATGCTTTTAGAAATCCAAACATAGGATATTGTCAGGTAATTGAAATGTCTTGCCATCCTTTCAAGATCTAGAATTCCCATTCCTGTCTATTTATTTTGTTGTTTTTTCAATCAGTGGCTGCATGCTAATGTACACAGTTGATATATTTGATCATGCACATGAACATTTAGGTTCCTGATTTGTTTGCACAAAGCCCTGATCCTGCAAAGAGTTGCATTAGTACAGACTCCTGCATCTATAAGTGGTTCTCAAACTGTTGCATTGGTGACCCCTTTCACACAGCAAGCCTCTGAGTATGATTTTCCCCCCCCCCATAAATTAAAACACATTTTTTATATTTAACTCTATTATAAATGCTGGAGGAGAAGCAGGGTTTAGGGGTGGAGGCTGACAGCTCGTGACTCCCCATGTAATAACCTTGTGACCCCCGAAGAGTCACGACCCCCAGTTTGAGAACCCAAGATCTACACAGAGTTCTCTTAGCTTCAGTTGGACTCTGCACAGGAGTCTATGCATAACGGTTTGCAAGCTCAGGTACCAGAGACACTAACTGCTTGTGCATACTGGTTTGTATATGCAGATTTGTGTGCCCATAAATATAGTGACCAGTGTAAGGATGACTAAAGATCTGTCCCCAAGTGCATCTAATTAAAGTAATATCTAAAAAATGTCAGAATGAACTCTTAATAAGGAATATTATGAGGCTTATGAAAGTCCTTTTTAGTAACATTTTTGCCTGTTGCACAGCTTCTCTCCTCGTTCATTACTCATGGGCTAATGCCCCCACCTGTGGAATTCAGCGGCAGTCCAGTGTTGTTGCTGGAGGTTCCAGGATTAAATTCTGCCCTTCAGCTCAGGACAACCAACAGATTTTCTGCTTCCAAAAGTGGAACAAAATGGTGGTTCAGTTTCTCCAGACCATTTTGTTTTAAAACCTTTACTTTGTTTTGTTTTCAGGCAGTTGTGACTTATAATCTTCCTCCTTCTTTTCCCCTGGATTAGATAAATAGCAGCATTGTGGTTCCTACCACCTGGATCTGCCAGTGCAGCACCTTCCTGATCTACTCCTCTGCCCCCACTCAGACATGGCAAAGCTGTCTTGCAAACACCTGGCTTAAATCTAATCAGTGTTCCCTTTGTGAGGCAGCACTTACAGGCTCTACAGAGGGTGAATGATGCCCTGCCTGTGGCCGGCCAGCCAGCCTACCTTTGCATTGCTAGGGCATGGGGCTCAGAATCAGACTGGCATGTCAGGTTCCCACCTTGCCCTGAGAAGCCATGACTCCAATGCAGAAAAGACCAATCATTTACTTCTGAACTTTCGAGGAGAGCATCTAAGGACCAGGAGGAAGCTATCTGGCCACAGGGTGACCAGATGTCCCGATTTTATAGGGACAGTCCCGATCTTTGGGTCTTTCTCTTATCTAGGCTCCTATTATCCCCCACCCCCTGTCCTGATTTTTCACTCTTGCTGTCTGGTCACCCTATTTGGCCAGCTCGGGGGTTGGTTGCACAACAGAGCTGTGCTGGAAGGGGGAAAAACCCTGAAAGGATCCAGAGTTCCCTCACCCCGCAGCTCCCTAGGGAAAGAAGCAGGGGCTCTTCCTCCCACTGTGAATAGGAATTTTCATGACACTCTGGGGTAAGTCTTGCAAACCCCCAAAGCAAGTGTGTCCTTTGCAAGGCAGTGATTAGTATTGTTAATGAACAAATGAGGTGAAAATCAGAGGTAAGACCCCTTCTCCTTTGCCTTGTTCCCTGAGGGAGTGTTTGCTAGGGCTTGTCTCTTAGGATCACAGTGCTCTCCTTTGTATCATTCCCACTGCCTCTCCCACACCCTTCAGCATGTCTAGGCATGCACAGAGGCCTGTTTCTCCTGTGCAGCTCTGCCTCAGGCTGCAGACTAATGGAAATTGTGTCTGGGCTTTCTGACCTGCAGCCCAAGAACCCTCCCTGTGCCAGGGAAAGAGCTCAGATTTCAGACAGCAGCAGAATGGGAATTGTGCCTTCTGATCATCAGCAATAACTCCTTGCTCTGCCAAGAAAAGGGGGGGGGGTGTCTCTCGCTCTCTCCACCCCTCCCCGCTCCCTGAACTGGCTCCACATTAAAGCCTTAGGAGGATGTCACTCAGTCTGTGACCAGAGCAGAGGCACATGAGAATTCCACATCCCTCTGCACCACAAGGGGATTACAGAGGGGTAAGTGAGAAATCCCTTCCCATGTTCTAAAGGAGCCTGATTTCCTGTGTAAAGTCCTGAGTTTGTACTAAGTTGCACCTACTGCACTTGAATGCTTGGCAGCCTGGGGGAGCAGGCAGGCAGCCTTTCAGGTTCCCCGGGGACATCTAGCAAGCTACTTCCACAATTGAAGTATCAGTATAAACAGTATCCCTTCCTCTATTGTGTGGTCCCCAGGCCAGGATAAATAGTGTACTACCTCCTCCCTGTAAACAGCCAGGGGAAGAAGTACCACACATGCATCGCACACACAAAAACCCAACCAAAACAAAACACAAAAACCTACAAGGATGTCTGTCAGCTTGCAAGGAACTCATTAATATTAATAAAATATCTTCCTCTTCAAGCATTATTAGACACATTTCCTGAAATGAGGATATCTGATTAAACTAAAATGTTTCATATAAAACAAAGAAATTTCATAAATTTTGGGAGTCTAAGGCTGTTGCAGCAGTAGGTCCACCAGTCAAAGACATAGTCACACTTTCAGAAGGGGACTTCCTTCCAGAAGACCCCATGGACCATAGTACTGATGATACACTGCACAGCAGTTTCAAAGCCTCAGCTATAGCCTTTCAGACCACAGATTTTTTTCATATGTTTAATAAAGAACGCCTACTTTGTGGCAAACAAGTGGCTAACTGTCTAGCGGTGTGAGCCTTGCTTGGAGTAAGACATCTCAGGTTTTGTCCTGTGATTTGTGCCAAGCAGTGGATTTTAACTTGGTGGCTACAAAAGAGGCTTGTCACATCCCTGGATTGCCGTTGCTTGTCTTAAATGGATAGTTTGTGCAGAGAAGCTATTGGTGGAAATGTTAGAGAAATTACTACCTGAGATTGCAGACAGGCCTCAGCCCTCACTGTTGAAACCAGCGTTAGCAACTATTGGTTGATTCTAACACCAAGGGTTTCCAAGAAAGGATTGTTACCCTGGCAGAGGGAAGAATCTGGAGAAGATTCTTTCAAAGAAACCTAGATCAATTTTCCTTCAAATCGACAAAGTTTTCAGCATGACAAAGAGCAGTTGTGTACGAGAGCTCAGAATTCCTGTGCAGGACTCTTCCTTCTGATCCACCTTCTGCACCCAGAATCTTAAGTGGCTGGTGGTAGGCATAGGTTGTATGTAATGCATCTATACCCATGCATAGGCAACATACCAATCAGTTCCACATCCAGAGAAATAGACCTATTCCTAAAGGAAGAACTGCCACTAGCTCTTGAAAATCCATAGGAGCTTTTGATCTCAATGCAGAGAATTGCTCTCCAAGAGGGCATGGTCCTGGCTGTAATTTTATCATAATGGTAAAGATTTGCAAAGATCCAAAACTTCATTGCATCCATCATTTCCTGAAAGGTCATCAGTAGCCAATTGTTTCCAAAGGTTAGGGTGCTATGCATCAGCTTCATCCCCTGAGTGGGATTCTCAAAATGCAGCTGCTTAAATTCCTTCTGAGGACTTAGAACCATGCACTTGAGGCAATGCAAAGTTAAGTATCATTCTCAGATAACATCCAGTGCCTCTTTGTGGGCAGGTAATTTCAAACAACATGCTGAAAGCCAACCCAACTTTCACTCTAGACCCTCGCGTACTCATATGGAAGCAAGCACACTTGGAAGACAGATTTCCAAAATCTCATCATACGTATCCTTTCAGTTAATTTTGACGTCTCTATCGGGGTGTGTCTTTTTAATTTAAAAAGACAAGGCAAAACCCACAAACATGGTCATGTGGACATATGGGGTCAGACCAGTGATCCATCAAGTCCAGTATCCTGTCTGTGACCGTGACCAGTAAGGTGCAAGGAACCACATAGCAGGCAATTATGGTATTTGCAGAGGAAGTCTCTTCTTACTTCCCATCAGGGATTGGCTTTGAATTGAGTCAGAAGTGTTTATATCCCTTCTGAAACCAGGGATCAAAGCTGCTCCTTGGAAATGGAAATAAAGGCCTGGGAAGAGAAGAATCTGCTGCCTTTCCAGACAGCTTATGTAAAGCATACAGAAAAGAGAGAAAGGGAGAGTTTAAGTCCTTCTCCTAATACTCCACTAGCCCAGAAGGCACTTTGGACTTGCTAGATAGCCAAGACCCCCACATTGTACCTATAAAAAACACCAGACCTTGTGAAGCTGGGACTCCTTCATTCAGACTAGGAACATCTACAGCTAATAGCCTGAGCATCAGAAGAGCAGTGTAGTTCAACATGGATTCTTCTTCAACCTCTGATACAGTTTGGTATTCAGAGAGAACTCAACCAGGATATTTCATTCATTGATCTGGTCAAATTTACATTTCAGGTGTGAGGGGAAACAGGAAGCTCTTTGGGACTTGGACTGCCTCTTTGTACATTGCCCAGCACAATAGACCCTGACCTCTAGAGGCTTCTATAATACAAATATGATGATAATCCCAAAGGTCTGGTGATCTCAGCTACATTAGAGTTTTTTCCAGGAGATTCGGTTGGAGTCGCGCAACCAAACACCATAGAGATGTGGATACCAGCCTTGTAGCCAACCACATTGGATCCTCCATTTGAATATCAGTTGCCAAGTTTAATCACACTGACAAGTTTAGACAAGTCTGTGGTTGGCCTTTCTAGTCACCATTACCTCAAAAGGGCAAGTTTTGGAATTAATTCCCATATCCATACAAGAATCACATTGCCTTTGTCATAAGGAAAAAAATATTTATAGCTCCAGAAACCTTTCTGCTCAAGGTAAACTCCTCTTTCCACAATTCCTGAGAAATAGTTCTCCCATCATTTGGTTCTACCCCTCGGAAGATTGTGACATAAATGAGCGTTCCTAGAGCTCTGAAGATTCATCTCTGGTATATAGATTACATATGCCAGTTGTACCCTGTTCATCGTTGTTGCCGGCACAGAGTGCCCGAGGACAGCAACAGCGGGGTTCGTTGCCCGGTGTGCTTCGCGCCAATAAACACACCAGGGGTGGAGGAGCAAACAAAGTTTATTTGAGATCTCAAAGTGGTGCTAGGAGACAGGCAAGTCTCAGATCAAGCACACCAACAGAAACAGCTTTTCTTCTTTTATACATTTTGCAGTCAAGCCTCATCCCCCCCCTCCTCCTTCCCCCACTACCCCTCCCTTCCTCCCCATTCCTCTTTCTCCACCCCTCCCGTCCCTGGTAATAGTTACTAAGCAAATAGCAATTACATTTAAGCAGTTAGATTATGTTGGCAGCTATAAGTTTAGCTCGTTAGTAACACTTCTTCAATTATTATCTTGTCCCTTTCCTTTGATTCATTATCTTTCCTTTTAGCCAGAGGTATGCAGTTCTCATTATTACTGCTTGGTACCGGTAAGGGGGGTTACCACTGATAGCAGGCTGCTTACACATTCCACTTGCACCTGGCTTTTGAGGTCGATTAGAGTTTAAACATGGAAGGAGTTTGGTTCACTTAGCCCTAGTGCAGGAAGGCTTCATTGACACTTGTGGTCGTCTACCCTCCCGAGTTACCTAGGGTGATGCCTAGTGACATCAACATCGTATTCTGTCCAAAATGCCAAGGCCTTAGGGACTCAGGGTTGCTGCAGCCAAGATGTAAAAATCCTGCATCAGTTGGCATGCTAGGCATCTAGGAAATTATTAACAGAAATTCCCAGAGGCACTGGAGGGGAGAGGGAGGGAGTGTATGAGCCTGAGGAAGATTTGCAAAGTAAATTTCCGTTCCTCTGCAAATGCATCTTTTGGTAGGAAGGTGCTACTGGGTTGGTTTCCCCATAACTTCTTAGTTTATAAAGCTCTTGCTTTCTGTGGGGGGAACTTCCATTCCTGGCTGTTATGCTACTATAATAATTAAACTCTGTCCCTACTTCTGGGATTCACTGTTCACTACTTCCCATGGGTAATGAATGAGGAGAGAAGCTGCATGTGCAACAAAATGAGAAATTTCTTACATGATGATTTTCTTTCTGTTAGCAGCTTCTCTCTGAATTAAACCCACCCTGGTAGTCTTTTGTAAATAAAAATATAAACTGAAAATTTTCTCCAAAGGGAGACTCATACATATATTGTCTTAAGGTTAAATTAATATAGTGTATCAAGTTATCTTACACTCCAGCAACCAATTGTTAGTGTTATCTGCAGCTGTGGAGGAGCTCTTTTGGTAGCCTGAGCAGAAGGGCAGAGCTTAGTCTCCGAGCCTCCAGCACAACATTGGACAGCCTCCAAACTCCACATGTAGGGGGCATTGGCCCATGAGTAATGAATTCAGAGAGAAGTTGCTAACAGAAAATGATCAGGTAAGAAACTTTGCATTCCATTTCAAGGAAAAACTGCTTGTACTTCAAATGTTCCTTCATATATTAGTTGCATCAAAACCTTCCAAAAACCTTTTTGCCATGGTTGCAAGCCTTGCTAAGGGGAAAACAACAATGTATCACATAAGCTATTATAACAGAGAGTCAGCTCTGCTGTAGCTAAGGTTGAGTAGCAGTTTCTCTTTAAAGGCTGGAAGCATCATCTGGTCACAATTGTTAGAGTACAGGATTGGGAGGCAGGAGTTCTGGGTTCTGCTCCCAACTCTCTCACTTCTGTGTAACTTTGAGCAGTCACCTTTTATATCTCTGTGCCTTAGCTTTCCTGATTGCATAATGCGAATAATACTTGTTGATTTTAATGTAACCCTTCTGCCCATCTAGTTGGCAGCAACAAGGGCCGGGTTCTGTATCTAGGGGTTCAGTTTCAATAACACAATGCAAAACCGGCTCGAGCCCCCACCCAGTGACCTGGGACAATTACATACCACCCCCCCTGGGTACCTCTAAGAGGCAATACTTCCCCTCTCGCAAGCACGGAGTCTGAGTGTAGCAGAAAATGTTTAATAACATGAGGTAAACGACATCAGCATAAAATTGGAAAAAACACCACAAACAGGATTCACAACACAAACCATGAGCAAAACCCACCCCAGCAAATTGGGCTGTGTCCTTTTCCCTTTGGTTCTTGAATCCAGCAACCCAAAAATCACCCAGAGTCCCCAAAGTCCGACACCCCCAAAGTCTCTTGGGTCCAGCAACCACCCAAAGTCCCAAAAGTCCAACAACCCCCAAAGTCTCTGTCCCTGGTCAGTGCAGTCCCAGAGTAAAAGGGGGGGAGGGGCACGCAGGGTGTTAAGGGGCACCTTACGTGATCCGAGGCTGGCCAGCCGTCTGTTTCTCCGTGGGGGTTCCACCGCAGCCTTTACCACGAGCCAGTCCACTTTCCTGCTATCCCACGAACTGCTCCGCTCTACAAGCTGCTCCGCTCCACTCCGCTCCGCTCACCGACCTGTGAGCCGTTCTAGCCGTCCCCGCAAACAGCTCCGCTCGCCGTTCCTTGGGCCACTCCAACCGGCCCCGCAAGGCTCCACGCCGCTCGCTGCTCCTCCGGTCGTCCCCACAAATTGCTCTGCCAGCTGCTGAGCAATATAGCTTCAGGCTCCCCCACTAGTTAACACAGCACTCAGTGATCTCAGCTCTTAATAACATCAGCTCTTTTGTGATTTCAGCTCTTAGCGATTTCAGCTCATAGTAGTAGGGGAGCCCCAGTGCTGGTGCACCATTGGCCCAAAGTGAATTCAGCTCAGCAGCCTGTAACTAGACTCCTAAGGGAATCAAAGTTAGCTCTGACATTCAACAGTGGAGAGAGGAGGCGGTGCAATTGGTGTTTCAAACCCTCAGAAGGGGGCCCATACCATCAGGTACAAATACCTGTCCCCATCCCCTCTCAATTCACTGGGTTTTGTAACCCATGCCCCTTGTCAAGCAAGTGCTACTTAGGTAATGGTGAGGGACTCACTCAGTCCTTCTGTCATACAACAGTTTCACTGGCCTTGATTCACAGAATCAAGGTAACAAAACTTTATTCTCCCCGCCCCAATAATAGAGAAACTGGGGATCCCACACCAGCCAAAGTAACCATTTTCAGTTGTTGTGTTTCATGCCAGGCGAGTGGGTGTGCCTTTGCAAACAAGATCAGCCCCTGGAGTTCTTTTCCACACTCGCCATAATTCACCACCAGATGTCAGGGTAGAGCTCATCCTGACTCTGCTTACATAAGAGTCTTGTGAGGCTTAATTAATCACTGACTGTAAAGCACTTTAGTATCCCTGAATGAAAAATGCAGAGGGAGATGCAAAGTATTCTAACCATCATCATCATTAATTCATAAAGAATAAATCACTCAACATTACTTGAAGTATCTTTTTTTTTAATTAAAGGGGAGGGGGGGAAAGGATGGTAGGACAATGAACACCGGAATGGTAGCAACAGGAACATACTTGTAACCCTGGTCCCCACAGTCAGGAGTGAAATTATAAGGAGTCCTGGGTCATGGTATAAAAGTACTTTTTATTCTTTCAAAGACAGTGACAGTTATAGCAAGTATCCAAACTCGAAATCATTATATAAATAGTAAACAAGACTAAAGATAAGAGGATAGTGTGTGATAGCATCATAATGAAGTATTGGTGGGTGTTGGGAGGGGATCAGTATATATGAATTGACAGATCTTGAAAAGGGATCTGAATCTGAATGTCTTAGTTTTTTAACTGAGAACTAAATTAGTGTTTTAAAAATATTTAACTTTCATTTTGGGGGGCTTAAAATGTAATGAAATAACATTGTCTTCTGGGACAATCACAGAAAACAAGCTGGTACTGTACCTGCCCACCATCTGTCATCTCTCCCATTTGAGTTAGGGTTTAAAATAATGAATCTGTTCCTCAAGATTCAAACTCTGACATGGAAATATTCTCAAGGTAGGTCATTTTTTTCAGGCCTTCTGGCCTTGACAAAGGAGTTAGGCAATGACTGAGAACAAACAAACATAGAGCAACATTGTGCCAGCCATTTATGTAAGATGGAGGAAATAGGTCACAAGGAACCTTGCCCCGTCTCCCTCCTTCCACACACACAGACTGGGAACGCTTACAGTCCTCCTGCTCCATTGTGCTCAAGGCTGCTCAAGATTGGCACCACTGCAAACATTTGCCTTACCAATGGAGGGCATGACTTCCATTGGTTTTTTGTTTTTGTTTTGCCCTGGCAGAAGGTCTGGGGTGTGCACAGTTGAACCCTTGAAGAATGAACAATAAACTGATTGTGCAAAGAAGCAATAACATCCAAAGTCTTGATTTTCAGATGGTTTGAAGAAACTTCTCATTAGGAACATTAGGAAAACATTGTTTGCTGTACTTACAGAAGAATGTGGACTGCTGAATATAGCAGAACATATAATAAATTTTAAGTGAAATTGCTTCAGAGTAAATCCATGGCTAATTTCTGACCTAGGATAAATTCTTATCTGTTCAGATTTTATAGCACTAGATATGGCAAGAGAATTTAGAAATGATATCTAGTGATTTATTTTTTCATTCTTGTAGGCCATGAATATTGTCACTTCAGTACTTCTTTTGTATGCAAAAGAGGAGGAAGCTTTCTGGCTGCTTGTGGCTTTGTGTGAACGCATGCTGCCAGACTACTACAATACAAGAGTTGTTGGTATGTTAAGGGGATTGTTTTTTCTAAAAAGTCCTTAAATATCCAGAAGCCTGTTCTGTTAATTTTTTTTATGTTGAAATAATCAGATGGTCAGCACTGATGATATGTGAACTGTTGCAAACAGATGAGAGAATGAAATGGCTAGTTCAGAAGTTTGGAAGCAGCTACCTAAGTAGATATTCTGCTCAGTGTTAGTTCTTCACCTGCTTGAGGTAAAACAGAATTCTACAATGAACTCGACTTGACTTGATTTAGGTTAAAGAGATCAGAAGGAGGTGGGAGGCTAGAATTTTAAGTGTAGAGAACAGAGGATATAATATAATTACCAAAGAAATGTTGGTGAGGGGCAGGGTCGGGCAGTTTACAAGAGAAGGTTATATTACCACTCACTTCTAGGCTGTTGGTTTGAAAGGACATTAATAACTGAAAGCCTTTACTGTCTAATGACTGGCTGTTGGCTTGTGTGAAATGAGTTGATGCTTTCAATCCACTTCCATCACAAAAATCACTGTTACTTACCCTTGCTAGCAAAGGCACCAATGACTGAGCTTACCCACTCAATCCTAGAGGTAGTGGTATGGAGATACTTGTGTTTGCTGTTGCCTGTGTGGTGTGCATGTTCTGTAGAAGCTCTTCAGCTTTCTGTGCCACCACAGGGAACTTTTTACATCCACTAAATTTGCCTTAAAAATAAAAAAAATAAAAAAATCTTCTTCCTTCCTTCCCCTATATTGCCTCTCCCACCACCACTCCTGTGATGCTGAGAAGTAGAATTCATCCATTAATGTACCTTATCTACAAGTTCCAAAGGATGGGTTTCAGAACAAGAAAAAACCCTGTTTGCTTTTTCTAGGCTCTGTGTTTATTACACATTTGTTTTCTGTATAACAGTGTTTTGATTTTTTTGGTGCATATCACAATTTAATCAAAGGGAAGAATCTATCCTTTCTCTGGTGGTAAGGAAATGTATATAAGCATCTTGGAGAATGTTCTTATAATATTTTCCCCAGAAGGGTATAAATGTGTATTCATTTGATCCTAAATTCATGTGTGCCCAATGTTACTTATTTCCAACAGGAGCTCTGGTGGATCAAGGTGTTTTTGAAGAGCTGGCCCGGGACTATGTTCCACAGCTTTATGACTGCATGCAGGACTTGGGTGTTATCTCTACCATTTCACTGTCCTGGTTCCTCACACTTTTCCTCAGTGTAATGCCATTTGAAAGTGCTGTGGTGGTTGTGGATTGTTTCTTCTACGAAGGAATAAAGGTGATATTCCAGTTAGCTCTTGCTGTGCTGGATGCTAATGTGGCCAAGCTGCTGAACTGTAAAGATGATGGAGAAGCAATGACAGTCCTGGGAAGGTATTTATTGAACAAAACCAAAGTTCTGCTTCCGGTTTTAGTGCATTTAACTTATTTACCAAGAAGTTGATTGTCTTTTAGATGCTTGCAATCCTTTTTGTCTGTAACAGGAGCTATGTGTGCCTTCGTCAAAAAAGGCTTTACATATATTTCTGAGTGACCATATCTACTTATCTAGGCCTGGTATTCACCTAAAAAGTAGATCGACCTAGCTACATCACTCAGGGCTGTGAAAAATTTTGCACCTTGTGTGATGTATTTAGGTTGACCTAACCCCCACCCTAGACTCAGCTAGGTCAATGGAAGATCTACCGCCTCATCGAGATGTGGATTAACTACATTGATGGAAAAATCCCTTTGATTGTTGTAGGAAGCATCTATATGACGGCACTACAGATGCAGCATTGTATCTGTGCCGCTGTAGGGTAGATATACCCCTAGGGGGACAAAGTTTCAGAAAATTACAGCCACCTTAAAAGCCTACAAAGGTGAAGCAATCAGGAGTGTTACCCTCAATTATGCACAACTGCTCCTATTAGCCAGGCTCAACAACAACAACAACAAAGTTTTCCTTTCTAGTTTCTAGAATATCCTTCTGAACCTGTCTTATAGGGATCTTCAGCAGGTCTTGGTTAGATATCTGGAATTTTTTACTTCATCTTCTGACTGTTAACTTTTAAGTGCAATTAGGAAAAATACCTGAATTCAAGGGTAACTATTGTTGGAAATAGACTTGCCAGAAAATGCAGTAGATCTAGAAAGGCTCATGAAGGGATAAAAACACGAGGCAGGTTAGTAGACCTGGATGAATCATTCATGCTGAACTAAGACTACTTTATGTAACCTAGAATGATTCATTTGATTTCCTGACATTTTGTGTCAATGTTTAGATTTCAAGGTGCTGCTGAATCAGGTTCTTCAAAAAAAAAATTAAAGTGAGGCTCAGGGTAATTTATAGCTAGGCATGAGTGGTGGTATGATGGGTGTTGGTTTTTTAATTTACTTGGTATTTAACCAAAAAAAAAAAAAAAGCCCTGGTCATCTCAATTCTCCTCTCAGAACTAAGCCCCAACCCTTGCTGAGGAGTTATGAAAGGAAGTTTTTTGTGGCTGCAAGGTGATTTACAGCAGCTACACTGGCAGGAAGGATAAGCTCTTGATACTCTTTACAGCCAGGTTTTGGGGAATGAGAGAGGCAGAGGGTATTGAGAATCAAGTACACCATCCCCAGTTCCAACAGGAATGAGGTGGATAGTGCCCCACAAATCTTTATTTGTGTAAGATGGCTCAAACAAAAATATTTCAAGACTCTATTTAGGGAATCACTGGCAAATTGTGGACATCTTACTGTGATCAGATGGATTTCATATATTTCTTGATAAATGTGGCTTAGGTAAACAACTAATGCAGCTCTGGGGAGAAGTGGAGTGTTACAAATTGGCAAAATAGGTATCTCTGTCCAAATAACGGAATAATAGAGTGGTTTGATCATACTTATGTAAAGTCAGTCTATATGTAATCACTACTGATCCTCAGAAAAAAATGTGTCCCAACTTTTCTCATTTAGGTTTTTTTCTTCTCTCCCAATCAGGTATTTGGACAGTGTGACTAATAAGGACAGTACTTTGCCACCAATCCCTCACCTTCACTCACTACTCAGTGATGATGTAGAGCCTTATCCTGAGGTGGATATCTTCAGACTCATCAGAACTTCCTATGAGGTAACTTAGGATTTTGACTAGAACTGGCTTGAGGACAACAATTCTGTTTCATGAAGGATTTTGAGATATTGAAATTTGGCTTTTATTTTGAATGAGAGCAAAACCTGAAAATTTCAAAGTTCTCCAAAGGAGTATTCTGAACATTATTGTTTTGGATCAATCAAAATGTTTCATTTTGATGTAGACTTATTTTATTTTATATTATAACATGTAATATAATACAAAATTTTAAAAAAGTAAACACAAAATTGCTTCAGAACAAAAAATCAATGTTTATGTTCCCAAAACATTGAAACGGAATTTTCCAATAGAAAATGGTTCTGTTATTTTTTCCAACCAGTTCTAATTTTGACATAGGCATAAATAACTCAGAGTTGGAAAACTTCTGGCAAAAACCCCAATAACAGAATAACTAGTCAACGTTCATAAAGTGCATAGTAAAGTCCAAGAAAAAATGGACTAAAATTTTGCACATCAAAAGACTAAGGATTTTTGTCTAATCCTTAAATTAAATTTTACACAATAAAACATTCAGAAAATATCCCTGACACTTAATTTTTAAATGCTGATTTCTAACTCTGGACCAACAACTGGGGCACAAACTCTTCTTTATGGGAAATTCATTGGTTCTTTTCTTCCCTGTGCCATGGAGAACTAATTAATATTTTAAATCAAAATGTAGGATGATCCTAGCCATCTAAAACCCTGACAAGTATTTCAGATACTTTCCCTATGTCCTCCACGTCTCCGAAAAAAAAATACTTTTGTGTATGTAAAAGGCACCAGAAATCTGCTGCGGGCTTTAGCAATAGTGAATTTCACATTAAGAGTGAATTAAATCTGAGGGTTCTGAGGATTTCCCCCCTCTCTAGTGAGGTAAGAATACAAACTGGCAGTGGAGGGGTAGACATTTATGTAAAGCTGCCATCCCATTTTTGCCTTGTTTTGAATCCCACACCTTTTAAGAAAGCTTCTATGGCCTTGACTATATTTAGATGAATAAACTGGCCTCATGCATAGCCATAATCTGTCTTTTGTGGGCATATGTAGTACAAAAGTTCGTTGCTCTTTCTAGTTGAATAGAAACTTACAGAAACAATGCCAAATGTATCCCTAGTGTAATGGCACTGAGTCAGTGGAATATACCAGAGATAAACGTGCATCTTTTTTACTTGTATTCTATTTGAATGTAGGTTGTTAAATCAGCTTGCAGTATGTATGTTTTGATGGTGTTATTTCCTGGTATTAAACTGCCACATTTTTCAAGAGATAATGAGGGCTCTCTGTTATTCTGTGACACTTACGTTTCTGGCCCTAAGTTTGTTGTACCCAATTGGGATTGGAGACCCATTGCGTTGGGCTTGGTATAAACATAAGAGAGACAAATTTGTTGTAAATATCGGGAAATCTCCAGCTGCCATTGGGCTAAAATTTATTTACTGTATTTTTAGTATTTTAGCTTGTCAGAGGCACATGGATAACAATGTAACCCTTGTCACTTGCCCTTTATTAAAAGCTGTATAAAGATAACAAGATGTACCATGAAATGTGACTGTTTTTCCTTTGGCATAAGGGATATAATATGCTTTTTGTTCCAGAAGGAAGGCAAGCTCTATCTGAACAACTATCCCATGACACTTGCCTTGGGGGAAGGGAGGAGGGAATGATGAATCTGAAAATAATATTTAGCCATTTACCACACTGTGCTGTGATCCTATCCAGTCCCATAAGCTAAGGAGGGTTGGACACTTGAACGAGAAACCTCTAGTGAAAACTCAGGTGCTGCAGGAAATAGTGCTGACAGTTCAGCACTCTTCCCAGAATCAGTATTGAACCAATGCCTTAGCATGGTGTATGACGCAGGAATAGAACATTGTACCTGTAGGTTTGGGGGTTTTTTTGTGTGTTTGGGTTTTTACAGAGGGACTTTCCACTTAACATATCAACAAATGCATTTTATTTTGCCAATGATTTTCTTTGCTCTTATCGAAGCTGTTTTGCATTTTAATAAATCCAGCATCTCGTTTTATCTGATCCTGTAATAAAGTCACAATCCATAGTGTTTGGTATTACTCTGCATTACTATAAAAGTAATTGCAATCCTGCAAACTTGCTGCACAATTAAAGAGTTGGGGTAGCATTTCCAAAATTGCCTAAAGTCCCATTTTCAAAAGTGACTTAGGATTCATTGACTTAAACTGGGACTTTAGCTCCTAATGACAGTGCCTGTCATTTTTTAAAATGGGACCTAGGCTCCAAAGTCACTGGGTGCTTTTGAAAATTTCACTCTTGACTTTTTTTTAAAGATTTCTGTACTTTCACCTGCACTTTTGTGTTTAAACATACTTGTAACTGTTTAACCAGGCTCTATAACTGTCTGTTTTTCAAAAGGTTTCCAATTTTAATTGGAAAATTAACAAATAAAGCAGGGAAAATATCCTGCTACTTCTAACGTGATTCATAGAAGTACAGATGATATAGGAATGTCACAACTTAACATTATTTGATCGCCTAAGAATATTAACCGATCCTGATGTACTTAAGTTGATACCCCACACTTCCTCACTCTGGAATGCATATCACAATCTAATGCACTGGCAGCAGCAGGCTCCTCCATGACTTTTATATGTGGCACCCTTAGTGGCTGGCTTTATTTCTTGTGCTAAAAGCTGGCCCTGGGTTTCTTCAAAGGACATATTACAAAGATGTTCATGTTGGGGAAAATCTCTATTGAAAGTGCATAGAAACAAATCTATGGGACAGAGGTTCATGGCTGTGAGAACATGAGCCAGTGCTGTAGGTCCATTGAACGATGAGTATTGTTCTCAGTATTCTATTTTTGCTCTCACTCTTTCACCTGGAATGCAGGTGTAGCATATTAATGTTCTTTGGAAGTTGTGCATACGTTGAGGAGAGAACTTTGGTCTAGTGGATAGAGCCCTGGACTAGGATTCAGGAGACCTTGGTTCTATCCTTTCTTTGCAACTGACCAGATGAGTGACCTTGGGCAAGTCACTTCACCAGTCTGTGCCTCGGTTTCCCCACCTGTCAAATGGGAATATAATGAAACTGACCTCCTTTGTAAAGCACGTTGATCTCTTCAGATGTAAAGTCCTATAAAAGAGGTAGGTAGGTATTAACTTTTGCAAATGGCACTTAAGCTTTTAAGTCATTTAAGCACTCTTGAAATTTTTACCCATAGTATGAATTTCATTCCTCATATTTGGATTTAGACAGTTGTTTGGTAATATAGGGACTGCTATATCGGATCAGCCCAATGACCCATGTAGCCCAATATCCTGTCTCCAACAGTGGCAAATAACAAATGTTTCAGAGGAATTTGAAAGAAATCCTGCATTAATAGCTATGGAGTAACCTGCCAATAGGGGAAGTTTCTTCCTAAGCGAACTTCTAACTGATGAGCATTATGCCCTAAAACATGAGGGGAAATGAAATGGTGGAGGAAAGAAAATCTAATGACAAATTCCTGAAAACTCAGTTGTTTGCAAGTCATATGTTTAGAAAAATGTCTTTAATGTCACACGTTTGTCCGATATAGTCATCTTACATCATTTCTGAACACTTACAGAATGAATTGTTTGGTTTTTTATTTTTTATGCATAAAAAGAAAACAAAGTATTCTGGGTACTAGCGCACAATTGAAAGGATCCATATTGTCCTCCATTTTAGAAATTTGGAAGTATACGAGCAGATCTGATTGAACAGATGAGATTTAAGCAAAGACTGAAGGTGATCCAGACTCTTGAAGACACCACTAAGCGCAATGTGGTAGGTCCTTGGAAAAACATGCTTGCTAAGATTAAGGTCAATTGATTTCTGAAATAAAAATATCTTTCAAATGTCACACATATAGGAAGCTTTTAATTGTTAATGTTACATTTCCAAAGGTGCGAACCATTGTGACTGAGACTTCTTTTACTATTGATGAACTGGAGGAACTCTATGCTCTTTTCAAGGTAAAACTGTAGTCAAGATAAGATCATGTGCATGCAGGAAAAATAAACATTTAGATTTGACATGAAAACTGCTGTCTGCTAATGAATCGATCTAAATTTGTGAGTTATTTGGTGTTGTCATGTGCCCTGTCATAAACTGGAATTTGCAACTAGATATAATTGAAAATACAAAAGAGCCACCTTTAAAAACTAAAGAAATAATTATTTTGCTAACTAATTTGATTAGGAAAATTTATTATCTTGAGGACATCAGTTAGTAGAAAAGTAAGGAAAAGACAGAATCTTGGGTCACGGTTTCAGCCAACTTCCAAAAACTTCTTTGTCTGTCTACTGATTTGTGGGCATAATTCTGAAAATCTGGCCCCAAAATATCTTCTTTATGCTAAATTTTGGATAGCCCGTAACTTTACCTCGCATGGTACTTGCTACCTGCTACAATTGATGGTTTTAATTTATACTGAATCTTCTGTAGTTTGTCTTGCTGTCCAGAGGCTCTCTTGAAGTAAAGTGTTCTTAATAGTAAGTAAAAGCTGGGGAAGAGTAAGAATAGAGTCATAGATTTCAAAGCCAGAAGGGACCATTATGATTATCTAATCTGACCTCCTGCATACCACAGGCCATAGAACTTCATGCAGTAATTGCTGCCTCAAGTCCATAAATTCTGGTTAAACTATAGTATATCCTTTAGAAAGACGTTCAGTCTTGATCTACAGACTTCAAGGGAATCCACCATATCTCGCTGTATGTTGTTTCAGTTGTTAATTATCCTCGCGGTTAAAATGCCTTATTCTTGCTCAGTCCGTGAGTGACACACACTGCAGTAGGTTGTCTTCTCTTGATTGGCCAGGATTGAGTTTCTTAAATATTCTGGTAAAGGAATGTATTTTCTCTTTGAATCCTGTAACTAGTCTCCATACTTAACTACAGTCCCAATCCTGCAATATGATCCTCTAGACTGTATCCCTGCCCCTGAGTATTCTCAGGACTGTGAAATTGGTGAGATTGTGAAAGAGTGAAGGAGTCGAGGATCACACTGCATGATCAGGCCCTATTTCCTTGCTTCTGCCCCCCATGAAATCAATTTGAAAGCCCTTATTGACTTCAATAGGAGCAGGATTAGGCACTAAAACAAAGCAAGTATTTCTGCAAATGCCAAGGAAATGTTTAACCTAAAGACAGCAAAATTCTGTTTTGACAGGTATGTTGTAATCCGCCACTTTACTAACTTGAAACAATACGTAGCTATGAAAAAACAAGATTGAGCATATCACGTCTGTGTGTCTGTGTGCGTATGTGTATGTGTGTGTGTGTATATATATATATATATATATTTGAGTCACATCTGCTTGCTTCTTTGACCAAAAAATGTTTACTATTATTTTTTTCTGGGGAGCAGAGCTGAATTCTTTTCTGTTTCATAAAGCAATTCTTTTCTTTTTTTTTTTTTTTTTGGTAAGAAATGCCAATGCTAGTCAGAAATGAATCTGCTAAACTCGGATGATGTTGTTTTAAACGTATTTATTTTTGTGTTGGTGATATTGTTGAGCTGTTTATAGAAACGGTGGTAATCTTACAGCATTTGCCTTCTGTTCAGGCAGAACATCTGACTAGCTGCTACTGGGGAGGGAACAGCAATGCTTTTGACCGTCACGACCCCAGCCTGCCGTATCTGGAACAGTACCGTATTGATTTTGAGCAGTTCAAGGGGATGTTTGCTCTCCTCTTTCCTTGGGCATGTGGGACTCACTCAGATGTGCTAGCTGCACGCTTATTCAGACTGCTGGATGAAAATGGAGATTCTCTAATCAACTTCCGTGAATTTGTCTCTGGACTAAGTAAGGAGAATTTAATGAATTAACCTGAGCAATACTGTCCATTACTCAGGGTGAGCCAGTCTGTCAGAAACTATGATGTTCTACTGACTGTGACTGGCACTAGTTTAATATAAACAGATGGAATTTAGAGAGTTACAAACATTAAAATTATAGTTAGAATAACATTATGATGTCACTAACATTGGTTTCCAAAGAGGAAAAGGTTAAGGCTGGCTTGGTATTCTGTCCTAAAATCTTTCTGCATTTTTGGTTTTATGCTTCCAGTAGATTGCACTTGTTGATATTTGCCAAGAAATATTTGCTGTTTAATTCTACTTAATGGCATTAGGTTTTCATAGTCAGCTGTAATGTAAAATAAATATCCACCTAACTGAAATTATCTAATTTTCTAAAGATACAGAATATAGAATATCTAAATATTTTTCTAATAAAATAATTCCAACATCTAGTGAACTGCCGTAGAGTACTTAAATTTCATATTACTCGTTTTTCCACAAGCCAAAGAACATTTCGATTGACGTTAACATAATAGCAGAGAATAGTTTATCCCTTGGTTACTCTTTGATCATGATCTTGTTTTTCTGGGTCTTTTCTAGCAAACATCTAATTGAACTAAGTCCTATGATGCCCTTATTTGGTCACAGTTTGTGCAGTTGGGGCTCACACAAAAAAGTTGTTCTTAAACAGAAAACCCTATGGCCATCAATGTAGTAATGTGATGATGACTATTTTTGAGAGCTGCAAATGTAAACACTCTTCTAGTGAAGAAATGAGTTAGTGTTTAAACCACAGAAATCAGAGTCAGATGGTGTGTGTTCTTTTCCTAGTTCTACCACAGACTAGATTTACTGTGTGATCACTTAACTTCTCTGTTTCAGTTTTCCTATGTAAAAGGATAATTCATAAATGTTTGTAAATCTCCAAGAACTCTTCTGATAGAAGCTGCTAATAATACTAACATGTTTAATGGGATATTGTTTAGGTACAGCATGTCATGGAGATCTTACAGAGAAACTGAAGCTGCTCTATAAAATGCATGTATTACCTGGTGAGTAAAAGACATTTAAAATAACTGATTTCTCAGTCAAAACAGAAAATTGGAATGTGGTTACTTAATCTCCATTTTCCCAATTAAAAAGACCTCTAGTTTCCCAGCTAAAAATAGAAGAGTGAAATTTCCTTTAGATACTAAGTACATGCAGCAGTCAAACAGAAGAGCTTCTGTCCTCGCCTCACCATGAGTCCAGGGGATCTTCAAGCACACTTCAGTCTTCTGCTCTGCTCATCATAAATGGGTCATTTTTATAGACATTTGATTGTTTTCCTGGGTGTTAGTGGCTGCTGTTGTGCCCATCAAATTGGGTAGTGTAATTCCACTGACTCACTATGGATATCTCATCAAAGAAACTAGTCCTGTCTGAAGCCAGGTCAGCAAGGTACCTAAGCCTGTGCGTAAGTTTAAGCATGCGAATAGTCCCACTGGCTGCATGTGGTTAAAGTTACGCACATGCTTAAGTACCTTGCTGAAGATGCGTGAGTGCTGCAGGATACTTAAGGAGCCCCTCGTCTCTAATAAGTGCTGCCTCTGGGGCAAGCTTGAATGAAGATACTCATTAGTTGCTCAAATGATTTAGGACACATTTTTATTGAATTACAAATCAAATAAAACTAACCACAGGGCTGGAAGTCCTGGTAGCTATGAAAATGGGAGCACTTGGTTTGCCTTTCCAGCCTGTGATAGGCTATGGAGGCCCTCCTTTGTTTCCAGCAAGCAAGGAGTTAACTCTCTGCTTAGAATTCACAGAGATGTACAGAATATGAGTCAACAGTGTAACGCTGTCACAAAACGAACATCCTTTTGGGATATATTAGCAGGAGTGCTGTAAGCAAGACACAAGAAGTAATTCTTCTGCTCTACTCCACGCTGATAAGGCCTCAATTGGGGTATTGTGTCCAGTTCCGGGCGCCACATTTCAGGAACGATGTGCACAAATTGGAGAGAGTCCAGAGAAGAGCGACAAAAATGATTAAAGGTCTAGAAAACATGATCTATGAGGGAAAATTGAAAAAAATGGGTTTGTTTAGTCTGGAAAAGAGAAGACTGAGAGGGGACATACTTTTTCAAGTATGTAAAAGGTTGTACAAGGAGGAGGAAGAAAAATTGTTAACCTCTGAGGATAGGACAAGAAGCAATGGGCTTTAATTGCAGCAAGGGAGGTTTAGGTTGGACATTAGGAAAAACTTCCTAACTGTCAGGGTCGTTAAGCACTGGAATAAATTGTCTAGGGAGGTTGTGGAATCTCCATCATTGGAGATTTTTAAGGCTAGGTCTACGCTGGGGGAGAGGGGGGTCGACCTAAGATATGCAACTTCAGCTACGCGAATAGCATCGCTGAAGTCGGCGTATCTTAGGTCGATTTACCTGGCCGTGAGGACAGTGGCGAGTTGACCGCTGCTGCTCCCCCGTCGACTCCGCTTCCGCCTCTCGCTGCGGTGGAGTTCCGGAGTCGACGGCAGAGCGATCGGGGATCAATTTTATCGTGTCTACACTAGATGCAATAAATCGATCCCCGATAGATCGATCACTACCCGCTGATCCAGTGGGTAGTGTAGACGTACCCTAAGAGTAAGTTAGACAAACACCTATCAGGAATGGTCTAGATAATACTTAGTCCTGCCATGAGTGCAAGGGACTGGACTAGATGACCTCTCGAGGTCCCTTCCAGTTCTGATTCTATGAATAGAGTAAGAAAAGTTTAGGGATGAAGGGCCAAGTAAGGCTCTGAGAGAATACAGGAAAGTCTAAATAAACAGCTGCTTACTAGTCAGGAGCACAGTTGCCAATTTTCACGTAGTAAATAAGCACCCCGACTTTCACAATAAGCCAAAAACCAAGCTAATCCCATTTCAAAACAAGGCCAAAACAAACCAATCCCTAAGAACCCCAACACTCTGTGACTAGATCCCCCAGGTGTGCAGTCTGGGACTGTGGTGGGCCCGCTGTGCACCCCTGACTCTCTCCCCCCTGCTTGACCCCCCCTTTACCCCTGCTCGCTGGGAGCCGATCAAAAAAAAAGAAGCAAGGAGGAGGACAGGTAAGTCCTTTAAGAAGATAGAGCACTATCCCCAACTGATCCATCTCTTGGGGTTGTAAGCGACATCAGTTTATATGCATCAGTAGTGTGAGTGTAAGTCTAAAAGCATTTGTGGGTGTGGGAGTCAAACTTACATCTCTCTCAATTACCCTAATACACATGCCAGACCCAAACTAAGGGCAGGCAGTCTGGCTCAATGCCAGTAACATGTATCTACTGAAGAGAGGGGACTGCCCTCTATCCAAGTGATGAACTGATAGGTGTCTTATCCCTCAGTAAGGTACCTAGCTCATCTCACAACTGCTCTAGGGTTGAGAAGCTCAATTACACATGCGCACAAGCCAAACCTTTGATGCAGAAATAGTTTCAGATGCACAACACAAGTTAGGATATTAAGTGCCTTTTTACTAACAAGCAAAGCATTCAGTTTTTCTCCCAGGACGAACTTGTTAGAACGAAAGATGGGATCCCGTAAACACAACAGAACTGCCAGAGTTCTACTCTGCAGTGGTGACTAGAGAGGTGGGGAAGTGGGGTTGGGTGCAAGGAATCCATACCATTGTGAGCCACAGAGTAGTGTTTTGGAATAGCTCTCTCATGACAGCAGTGTAGTGCAGGAAGGGGAGGGACAAAGATCCATTACTCTAAATCAATGGGCCAAATCCCCCATAGGGGGCAGGGAGCAACAGCAGCCACTCATACCACTTATGGGCTGAAGTACCTGCTCAGAGAAACTGCTCTGGACCCTAAAGAAGAGGACAATTCCTTCCTCTAAGACCCCAGGGATCTCCTATGTAAGACCCTGCACAGCCGACCAGTGCTTTGACTTTGAGGGTACATAGGTCGGAAATGTTCTAGTGACTCAGGCCAATGATGCATTTAGTGCATGTCTCTCCCAGTGAGTGACCAGTACAAGAATCTTCAGAAGAAGGTACAAGAAATCTGTTTAGTGGACAGTTATGAAATAATCTGCCCACAGAAGTAGTTTCTTCCTAACCACATCAGGTAGTGGTTGGCTTCTCTCTGAAACATGAGGGGTTATGTGCTTTTTTTACTATCCTTCCTAAGTGTGAATATCCTCTTATGTGGTACTACACTTCTAAAATGTGAAACTCTACATTGACACAAATCTACTTTGTTTTTCTAATTAAAAATGCAGTAATTTCTTTTTCATCACACAGATCCATCCCCTGAGCAAGAAGAGCCAGATTCTGCTTTCGAAGCAACTCAGTACTTTTTTGAAGACATCACTCCAGAGTATACACATGGTAGGTGACTTTTCTCTGCAAGAGCATTATCTTGTCTTTTCAATGTTTAAGACCCTAAATACTTGTTAACACTAATAACCATATTTTTAAACGGCTACTTTCTCATTGGATTAAAATGAAGAAATAAAATATTTTATGTAAAAAGAAATGTATATGACTAGTGTTTGTTCTCTGGGATATCTGAAGATGTCTGTGTTTTCAATAAGGCCTTCCTTCGATGCTGTAATGAAGAATTACTCTTGGGGTAATGCCATCAGTGTGGTGGTGGTATGTCACAAGTTAAGTATGTATGACTTTGTGAAGGATCAAAATGAGTACACCTCTACCCCGATATAACGCTGTCCTCGGGAGCCAAAAAATCTTAACGCGTTATAGGTGAAACCATGTTATATTGAACTTGCTTTGATCCGCCGGAGCGTGCAGTCCCACCCCCCCGGAGCACTGCTTTACCGCGTTATATCCAAATTCATGTTATATCGGGTCACGCTATATCAGGGTAGAGGTGTATGTTGGGCTGTGACGGGAGTAGAATCTTGTTTAAATGTGTTAGTAAGAATTGACAAAAGTGGCAAAACAATTGATGATGCATGTGGACAGTACCCTGAGAGAGTGAGAGGCTGTATCTGGCTATACAGTATAATCTCTCCATGGTGTGCAGAACCTTCACGAGGGCTGACTGGGGATAGACATGAGCATAGTGCCTGTGCATCCCCTGTGTGTTGTGGAAGGGGCCTCACTGTCAGCCTGCAGATCTTATTTATTTGGTTCCAGTAGCTTCAGCAATGCGATTGGAAGAGTGGGGCTGAAGATGGAACAGCAGCTGCAGAAATTAGGGTCTCCAAAATTTCATAATATAGGATGCGTTCTTTAATCTGCATATGTGTCATATTTTACAGAGAAGCCATTTTGGCAGTGTTTTAATGGGTCTTTAGATGCTTTGAGTGGACATTTCAGTGAAGTCAATAGGAGCTGACTTAGGCCAATGCTGAGAAATTTTACAAGTTCATCCTTTTGTCGCTATTAAATTTTAAATCCTTCTTCCTAAAAAAAAAGCTTATGAGATGGCTGGAAGTTGAAGCTAGACCAATTCAGACCGGAAATAAGGCGTACATTTTATCAATGAGAGCAATTAACCACTGGAACAATTCACCAAGGGTTGTGGTGGATTCTATATCACTGACCATTTTAAAATCAAGATTAGATGTTTTTCTAACAGATCTGCTCTAGGAATTATTTTGGGGAAGTCCTGTGGCTTGTGTTACACAGGAGGTCAGATTAGGTAATCACAATTGTCATTTTGGCCTTGGAATCTATGAAATATCACGTGTACCCCTGTACAGAGCTTGGATGAAGAGAGAAGCTATAATAAGAAACCTCTAAAATCTACTTAAAATATATTTTAATACATTATAATACAACAACTTCTGAAGTCTGAAGCTTTCTATGTCCCCCATTAGGAAGCAGAGAATCTTTCCTTTCCAGTGGCTTAAAGCTTCTGGTTCGAACCCTGAAGTGCCTGGAGATATTGGAAGTTACACGTCACTGTTTGAGGACTGAATATTGCCCCTGATGCACATTGGGTTTCTGTAATTTTGGGGAAAAGAAGAAAACATTTTTTTCTGAAGTTTGTTTGAAACTATAGCTGATGATTGATTGGAATGTTAGAAGTGGTCTCCTGGGAGATTGCTTAGTGGACAGAGTGTATGAGAAGCAATTAGATGTACATTATAAATTCAAGTTATCATATGGATATCACTGTAAGCAGATGGTGGTGATATTTATTTGGTGGAATCCTTAATCACAGCCCTGGGCATTGTATTGTACACAAAGATGGTCCTTGTACATGTCTTTATTTTATTAATTACATGGAAGTTGTAAGCAGATGTAAAAATAAGCAAAAAATTGGTCATAGTTTAGTCCTATCGTTCTTGACTGTGTCCTTTTCATAAATGTAAAACTTTGGTTACTCTACTTTTTTTTTGCTCTCTAAACATGAATACGGTACATATGCATATCTGAAACTACAATAAATCTCTCAAATACTTCCCAATAGTTGTTGGCCTTGACAGCAGGAACAAACAAGGGGCAGATGATGGGTTTGTTTCAGTGAGCCTGAAACCAGACAAAGGTACATATTTTCTCTGTATATTTTACTGCTTGAAAGATGGATTCTTTTGAAGAAAGAAAAAATGCTAATGCAGGACCTCATAATGGACTTTGTCTTCCTCTTTTCTGGCCAATTCACTGACATTAGGTAAGAAAAACTCACAAGAAAATAGAAACTGCTTGAGAATGTGGAGTCAAGAGAATAAATCCAAAGCAAAGAATGCAAAGGATTTACCCAAATTGAATCAGGTAAATGCTAGAAGTTTGGTCATATGCCAAAATGAATATATAGTAGATTGAGCAAATGTTAGTCTTCAAATTGCAGGTTCATATGACTACTTGATTTAAAAATATTGCAAATATTAGAATGGCTGTTTTGGGGACAGGAATGGGGGGAACAAAGGGCACAGGTTGGTGATATTGAATATCAGGCCATCCAAACTTCTGTTGGGAGTTAAAAATAAATGGTATATCATTCATGTATATCTGTGGAATTTTAAAAAAAAGAGGCTTTGGAAGGAGAGTGCCAGTTGCAGAAATTCAAAAATAATGATCTCCTGTGTCCTATTGATAAATTCTTGTGAGGGGAAAAATTGGTTGACTGTTTCATTCCTTAAACCCACAGAAGTTAGAGATTGTAAAGACTATGGCCTGGTCTACACTAGAAAATTAAGTTGAGTTATCTGTGTCGCTCAGGTGTATGAAAAATCCACACCCTGAGTGGTGCAGTTACGATGACGTAATCCCCAGTGTACACAGCACTAGGTCTATGAAAGAGGTGGATTACCTACACCAATGGGCGAACCCTTCCTATAGTCGCAGGTAGTGTCTACACTGAAGCGCTACAGGGCACAGTTGCAGCTGTGCCGCTGTAGTGTTTTACGTGTAGACATAGCCTTGTTGGACAGCTATTCCTTTCATGAGTGGGCAGTGAAGGATTATTCTCTACAGTAAATTGTCCTGTGTTTTGTCCAATCCATGTTTAATTTTTTAAAGAGATGAGACTTCTGACATTTCCATTGAGAGAGGATTCCACAGTCTAAAGGTATGTCTACACTGCAGCTGGGAGCACGCTTCCCAGTGCCGATAGACATACGTTATCTCTGATTGAGCAGTGTGCTAAAATAGCAGTGTGGCCTCCGCGGCACAGGCAGGGACTTGGGCTAGCTGCCCAAGTACAAGCCTGCCCAACTCCTTGAATACGGATTCGGGCAGCTAGGCCTAGCCACCACATACATACTGCTGCTGTTAGCAGGCTAGCTCAAGCAGAGCTAGTGCATTTCTGTCTACCCACAGTGGGAAGCATGCTCCCAGCTGCAGTGTACACACACTCATATAGCCTAAACACGTCGTCTTTTCATCCCATTAATGCTAGTTATTCCCTCTTCAGACTATCTTATGCAATATATTTCTTACTTCCATGTCTGATTACTTTGTTTTGAAGACTGAAACTCTGTTTATCTGGATTACCATTTTCAATCAACAGGGAAAATTGATTTAAATTTCAAATTAAAGTGATTAAAATCACCAATTTAAATCATGATTTAAACCAGCAAGCAGGAAACCTGGTACTTTTTTAGTTATTTTCCTAAAGAAAAGATTATTCTCATTGGTAACTATTAAAATATGGGTTGATTTGCAATTAAATATGGTCTTTACTGTAAATTTGGTGCTTCCTTTTGCTAACCAGGAGAATACTTTATATCTGTACACATTTATTTAAGCACTTATATGGCCTAACACACTGTTACCGTGGATTTGAGGGGGGGTGTACCCCAGTATGTGTTCAAGCCAACTGTAACCATATTATGTGCATTCAGCCACCATGAATTAATAAAATAGAACACCACGTAGTTAAGGGTTAATTGGAAAGCAGGCTTTTAGAGGCAAAGTAGAAACTAGCTGGCAGTTTCTGCTAATCAGAATGGGAGGAGGGGGAAAACAAGTCAACAAGTGAGACTGAAAACCTTGGTGGATGGAAAACCTTGAGTCAGCGCGCCTTTGATGTAGAAGTTTACTAAAAGTTAGGAAGAGTGATGATTTAGTAGGGGTCATTATGACCTATATATTTTGTAGAAGTTAGTTATAAAAGACTAGCTAATATGGTGTATTTTGGAGCAGTCCTCTGAAGCCGTCTTGAGAGAGATTTTTCATAACACCTTTTCTCCCCGGTGGGTGAGCAACTGGCCACTGCATACCCGCTGTTAATTACTCAATACTGTTCCAAATGTTAGGTAAATATCTGGGATGTTCTAAACCTATTGCTTATGTTTGTGTGTGCTTAAGTCTAATAAACTGCAGTTTTAGATAGAGCACGCTTACTTGCATTAAGCATTTATCAGATGGAATTGCTGTGTTCCCATTGATTTATTCCTGACACCGCATGAAGTGAAACAGTTAAGTTACCCCTGCTGTGGGTTCTGAAAACCCTGGGTAAACAACACATTTAAATCAGACTCTTAATTTTTACTTTTTTTATGTTACAAAATGGTGAATGATGCTTTTCTTATTTACTAGATGGTTAATTTTTTACTCATGAGTTATGTCAAGCTGCCTTTGGATGGAAATTGGAATAGAATTAAAAATGCCCTAAAACAGCTTTTTAAAATTGTTTAATAAACCAGTTAGTTTTAAATGCAAAGCATGTTTTGATAAACTTGTATATCCACTATATTTAACATAGTTTTAATTAATTAATGAAAACAAAGTTTTATCTTTAGTTAGTGATGGAACTGAAGTTTCTGGTCACAATGTCCTTTAAGATTTTTAGAACTAGTAGATCTCATCCTCTCACACCTTGTTTTTATTCATAGATTGGTAAAGGGAAAATAAGCTTTTCCTTTTTTTTTTTCAGAAAATCAATTTCTGAACTTCCAGTGAACTAGACATTGAATTGAGTTGAACTACTTGAATAAATTAAAATGAAGAAAATTCTCTGCATCTGCAGAAGAGGCTACCACTATCAAAACTGGTTTAGCACTTCAGAAAATTCTAGTTCCAGGTGGTTAGCCAAGAACTTCCACCAGCTCAATGGTCTGAGTTATTTAAAAAAAAGTATTTAATTTAAATTTAAAAACAGATTTGAATTAAAAAATCTGATTTAATTATTTTTAATATTTATAATTATTGATTTTTGGCCACCCTGACACTCAATGGTGCCTGTTCCTCCTCCACACCTTCATGTTGTTGGAGTCCTGTAGGACACATGCTCCACTTTTAATTCTCTCCTCTATGGCTTGGTGAGAACTAAGATTGGTGCCACTATTCTTCTGGTTAGAAGGGTAATGCTGAGCAACCAGAAGCATTGACCCTCCTCCACTGTCACCTGAGGCTAAGACAGGGGAAATTGTACTAGCCTGGGAGGTGGAGACTAATTCAATCCAGCAATTTGATGGAAACATCTTAGAGAAATACACAATTTTCTTTAATACTAGAAAATATTCTAAAATATCTAGACTACTTCTAACTTTTACTTCATCATATAAACTACTTTATCCCCAATGTCACACACACATTTCTTTAAACTGATTTATACCCAAATCTCAAAGACTATATTTGCTGCTATTCCTTTAATTAAAATTAATTCTATTCTCTACACTTAGGGGCAATTTATTGAACTGTGCAAGACCATGTATAACATGTTCAGTGAAGACCCCAATGAACAAGATCTATACCATGCCACTGCTGCTGTGACAAGTTTGCTTTTGGAGATTGGTGAGGTTGGTAAACTCTTCATTGTTCAGCCCACAAAAGATACAGACAGTAGCAGTAACAACAGCAGCAAAGCTATTCAGAGTATGCTGTTTCAGAAGAAGGGGAGCCAGCAGTATGATTTTGACCAGCGTGAATCCTTTCAAGCCAGCCTCATTGCTAATGAGGAGGAGACAGTTTGCACTGATAACATGTTGAGTGCACAGATGGAAGACATTAAGCTTGAAGACTCTTCTCCCAGGGACAATGGAGCTTGTTCTTCCATGCTTATTTCAGATGATGATACTAAAGATGATAGCTCCATGTCCTCCTATTCAGTACTGAGTGCAGGCTCGCATGAGGAGGAAAAGCTCCACTGTGAGGACATAGGTGAAGATACGGTTTTGGTGCGAAGCAGCCACACCACTTCTCTGCGTAGAAGCGCTAGCATTGACAGAGACTGGGCCATCACCTTTGAGCAATTTTTAGCCTCTCTCTTGACTGAACCAGCGCTGGTGAGGTACTTTGACAAGCCTGTGTCCATGATGGCTAGAATTACTAATGCAAAGAACATTCGAATGATGGGCAAGCCAATAACTTCCACAAGTGACTATGAGATCTCTAATATGTCGGGATGAAAGGGCAGTCAGGGGGTCTCTTTTATTTTAGATTTTTTTATTATATATTTATTAGTACCTGACACAGGTCCTGGTATTTTAAAACATGGTAGTTTTCACTAAAGTGAAAATGGTGGGGTAAGACATAACTCCCCTTAATTGTAATCACTTTTTGTGAGAAATGTTACAAGAATGCACCTTTTATTCAACATACAGAAAAAATACAGTTGTCAGTGAAATGTGTGTATTAATAACCCTGCTGTCAGTGTAAAAATGGTAAAGATTAGTTCTCAATTCGTAACTCTAAATGGAATGAGTTATTTGTGTACATTCTTAAAACAGACCTATCAAAAAGGCCTGAGCCTTGACAAGAAATGGGAGATCTCTAAAATTTAAAGGGGACACTCAACCTGTATAGGACCTAAAAGAAAAGTAAATGCCATGCAGCATCACTGGGGGATGTCTGTTTTTCTTTTAAGAGACTAATGGTTTTAATGAATGCTTTGATTTTGTGTTTTTAAATATATAAAAGACATCCTCCAGAGATATTTCCTGGGACCTGCCTTTCTTTGCTTAAGGAAGTTATAGACCGGTTTCTCAACAGATTGGGAGTATCCCTTTTTTAAAGTGGAAAAGATGTTTTTAAACATTAAATATAAAAGTACTTCTATAGCTGAATCTGCAGCGTAGCTAATATTATTCAGCTCGCAAAACTAACCTTTACCACCAACCTAATAATATATCCTCAGTAGTGTAAGAAATGAAAAACCTGTATTGCATATGTCTTCATTTACAGCACTGGAAAGTAGAAATAATGTAAACTGAAAAAAATCTGCAAGATAATGTAACGGAATGTTTTAAAGTCTTACTGAGAACACTGTCACTCTATATAATATGAATATTATCCTGTATCAATTTACTGAATATGTTAAAATGAAAGCTGGAGCACCTGCACTTTGAATCCTTGCTTCTTTTATACAAATATTCAAGGTTTTTTTATGTTGCTAGATGTTTTCTAATTCAGTTATTTAGTTCAGGATCATTCCTACATGCCTAAATTTTATTTGCCGTCTTCAAAATCTTTTCATCAGAAAACTGTTGGGTTTCTTTTATACTACTGTACATTATGTCCATGTAACTGTTCCATATTTTGTTACCCAAAGCTGCTGTTTAATTTTTTTCTTTTAAAAGAATCATTTAAAAACTGTCAGATGTGGTCTTTAACCATAGATAGGATAAATGTGAACAAATAAAATACACTCAGCAAAGAATTTGGTTCTTTAACTATTAAACCCATGCTAAATGGAAAATTAGGTGATTGTATTTTATTACACAACTGTGAAGTGGAAATTCTGTGAAGCAAATGACTTGGGATCTCCAACTATTGATTTCAGAACATAAAATGTCAATTGTTTCATGACTTCATTTTATTCAATATTTGTGTGTTTGTAACAGGAATATGCTCTGATGTAACAATCATTCACCGGAAGTTTCTCACATTACAGAATTTCATTAAACATTTTCCCTGTTGTGTTTAAATTTAGAAAGCTAGAATTATTGTGTTTTTTTTTTTAAAAACCTGATTGATTTTATAGATGTGATTTTTTTGCTGTATATTTCTAAGGCACAAGTTGATATGCACTCTTCTATTTAAATTACAAAAATGAAGATTTTTTTTTTAAAGTTACAGATAAGCTGAGGTGCCAGTCTACAAAGTTCTAATGTTAGCAGAGCAGGTATGCATTTGCATTGTGAAATAGACATTAATGTTTTGTGACAAAGGCAGCCCTGACAGTCCTGTTGGGTTCCGGGAAGTGGGCGCAAGCCCACCCACAGCTGAAGGACTCTCCCCCAGCCCATGTGGAGGATCCACTGAGTCCAGGACACAAGTATGTATCGGGGACAACAAACAAAACAACAAGGACAGGTGTGAGGGTCAAAAATAAGGAACCTGAAGGGGACACTGAGCAGAGAATCCTGGACAGCACCCACTGCTCCTCGAAGGTGTCAGGAAGCCAGCGGATGCCGCCCAGAGGAACTCTGCCCAGATAAAGGCCCCTCCCTGAGCCTTTAGCTACTAAGCCCAGAACTCATCTAAAGTCTCAGACAACGAAGAAAAAAAAAAACAGGAACAGGTGTGAGGGTCAAAGGGCCAAAACTAGGGAACCAGAAGGGGACACTGAGCAGTGAACCCCCGGACAGCACCCACTGCTCCTCAAAAGCATCCAAGGAACCAGCAGATGCTGCCCAGAGGAACTCTGCCCGGATGCGTGAACGGATGAAAGAACGAAAACAGGCCCCACAGTCGCAAGCCCCCAACCCCCTCAGCCAACCTCCTCTCCCTGGTATTATAAATGGCCACTTTGGCCATGGCTAGGAGGAGGTTGACGAGGTGGTCCCGCGACTTCTTGGGGCCATGGATGGGGTGAGCATATACAGAAAAGTGCAGCCAGAACCTCAACGAGGTTCTGGAGGAGCCAGAAGAGGGGCTGCAGCCTGGCGCACTATAGATAGACATGCACCAGGGTTTCATGCACACAGCAAAAAGCTGGCATCGGAAACAGGATCTTTGAGGAATGTGGTATAAGGTGGGTGTCTAACTTCCCTCTAAGCTGCGTGGCCGCCTATTAAGCCCCACACAGGGACTATGGGCTGTGGTGGGGAGGCACCTCTCCCCCAGCACAGACCTGCCACGGCGGGGACAGGCGCCCCTCCTCGCCGGCCCCAGCACAGACCTGCCCCGGACTTGCCGTGTCTAGGGAAGAGGCGCCCCAGACCCAACCCAGCCCCAGCATGGACTTGCCACGGTCGGGAGAGAGGCACCTCTCTCCCCCTAAGCCCAGGTGTTGCTGAGGGGAGAGAGAGCTGTGGGGGAGTTCTCTCTCCCCACTGTTGCCCACAGGCAGCTTGCACTCCAAACACCCTCATCCCTGGCCCCACCCCAGAGTGCTCACACACAACCCCACACCCCAATCCTCTCTCCCAGCCCTGATCCCCTCCTCCCACACTCCGAACCCCTCGGCCCCACCCCCACCACATTAATTTTATGTGCACCAATATGGAGGTGATGTGTCACACATCACCTCTATATTGGTGCACATAACAAAATTCATTCTGCACATGCGTGGGAAAAATTAGAGGGAACACTGGTGGGTGTGCCATTAGAGCACCTAGCTCTCCCACCCTTCTTGCTGACGTGATAGGTACTAGGAAGGCAACTTTCATGGATAGGTGCAACAAGCAGGTCGCTAGTGGTTCAAAGGGTTTGCCCATGAGGGCATGGAAAATGAGATTGAGATCCCACATGGGGGTTGGATCCCATAGTGTGGGATAAGTGTTCTCTAAGCCTGATTTTTTGAGTGTCAGTATGTGATTGAGGATTATGGGTAGTGGGGCCAACTGTGGAATAATCTGCTTGTCCTGGCACCAAGTACAGAATTGTTTCCACTTGTTCATGTATGTCTTTTGTGTTCAGTAGTATATCTTGTACTTCCTTGGAACAGTCTGTCTCGAGTCCTGTCATCCATGGATTAGCCAGGCCTTGAGATGGAGTTTTGAAATGTTGGGGTGACGGAGGTGTCCTGTGTCAGCAGATAAGGCACAAGGGGAAGGGTTCATGGTGGTCTCACAGCCATCTGTTTCAGGTATGGAAACCATGTTTGTCTGGGCCATTGGTGCAATGAGGATGAACCTGGATTTGTCTGTCTTGATCTTGTGAAGGACACGGCTCAATAGAGGGGGAAGGCATACAGGCATACAGCAGTGGGGCCTCCCATTTCACAAGGAAGGCATCTCCCAGAGAGTTGTGTCACAGTCCGGCCTGGGAGCAGTATTGAGGGCACTTGGCATTGTGGGCCATTTCAAAGAGATCTACTGAGGGGAATCCCCATTGTTTGAATATAGTTTTTAGTATTCCGAGATCCATCTCCCACTTGTGGGTTTGTGAAAAGTTCCTGCTTAGTTGGTCTGCTGTGGCATTCTGGCATCCGGGCAGGTAGGACACCAGGATGTCTGTTTTTGAGGATGCACCACTGCCAGAGGCGGACCACTTCTGCACAGCAGATAGGGCCGGGCCCCTCCTTGGCGATTTATATAAAAAATAGTTGCCAAGTTGTCTGTGAGAATCTGGACAGTCCCGTTGCAGATTAGAGGGAGAAAGTGATGGCAGGCATTTCGGACTGCCCATAGCTCCAGCAGATTTATGTGGAAATTAGACTCTGCTGGGGACCAGTGACCTTGGATAGTATTGTCACAGAAGTATGCCCCCCATCCCACCAGAGAGGTGTCTATGGTGATCATTATAGTTGGAGGTTTTTGTTGGAAGGGGACACCTGAGCAAATGTTCGTATGTTCTGCCTACCATGTGAGTGAGTCTTTTACTCTGCTGGGCATTGTAAGATGTCTGTTGAGTGAGTGCCTGTGTGGAATATAGACAGTGCGCAGCCAGGCCTGTAGGCATCTCATGTGGAGCCTGGCATGTTTCACAACAAACGTCGTAGCTGCCATGTACCCCAGGAGTTGTAGGCACGTTCTGGCAGACGTTTGTGGGCTGTCTTTTACTATTGTAATTAGATTTGGTAAGGTAAGAATGCGTTGTTGGGGTAGTCGTGCTGTTGCTGTGATACAGTCAAGGTGTGCCCCTATAAAGTTCACTGTTGGGTGGATGTCAGAGTGGATTTCTGAATGTTGATTTGTAACCGTAGGTCCGTAAACAGGGTTATAGTGGTGTGAGTGGCGTCAATTGCTGCCTGGTACATTGGTGCCTTTAGAAGGCAGTCGTCTAAGTAGGAAAAGATGATCACATCCTGCCTGAGAAGGTATGCTGCTGTGATGGCGAGAACTTTAGAAAACACCCTTGGGGCAGTGGACAGGCTGAAGGGGACCACCCTGTACTGGTAATGCAGGTTCCCTAGAGTGAATCACAGGAACCACCTGTATGCCAGGTGAATGGTAACATGAAAGTAAGCGTCCTGCAGGTCAAGGACCGAGAGCCAATCTCCTTTCTCCAATGCCGTAATTATGGTTGTTAGAGTCACCATCTTGAAACGTGTTCTCACGAACTTGTTTAGTTTTCACAAGTCGAGAATGGGTCTCCATCCACCTGTTCTGAGTGTGAAAGTAATGTGAATAAAACCCTCTGCCCCTATTTTGAGCTGGTACGGGTTCCACAGCACCTAACTGTAGGAGATGGTACATTTCCTGCTCTGGCAGGTATGTGAAAGGGTTCCCTGAAGGAGGGTGGGTAGGTGGAATAGAGACAAAGGGGATGGAGTAGCGCTTCTGGATAATTTCCAGGACCCATTTGTCTGAGTGATGGTTTTCCAGACTGGGTAGAATGGTGACAGGTGGTCTCCAAATGGGCTGGAGATTGGATGTAACTCTGGGATTGGAGAATGTGGGGTTCTCGTGTCCTCAACCAACACTTCAAAATGATGTTCAATAAAGGTTGACATCTGAGAAAACATGTGCGTGTATTTGGCTAGTAAGGCCGAGTAATTGGCTTTGCAGAATTGGAGGATAGCCGATGAGTAGGCTTTCCTTCTGAAAAGGTCTAGCCTTTTCCAGTCTTTATCGTAAGGGGTGGTTCTCGACTGATGTTGCTTCCCCCTTTGATTAACTGCTTCTACCACAAATGAGTTTGGGGTGGGGTAGGGTGAGTGAACAATACCTCAGTCCCTTTAGCCAGTACATAGTACTTCTTGTTGGATCTCTTATAAGAAGGTGGACCTTTGGCTGGTGTCTGCCAGACAATTTTTGCAGATTTCTTAACCTTAGATATACTCCGAACTTCTCCATCAGCTGTTAGTTTATGCTGTCTCTGGTAGCTCTGCCAGTGATATGTCAAGGGAGTTAGCTAACCGTTTAAACAGATCCTGAAAGGATTGGAAGTCATCTCCAGATGTGGGGGGTGGCGACATGATTGTTTTGTCTGGTGACAAAGAGGAAATGTGGGTGGGTGGAAGGGTATCGCCCTCAGGTGCATCCTCAGGTTCTTCTACCTCCTCCAGCATTTCTGGGGAAGCTGGGGCAGGTGGCGAAGGTGATCGCGTTGTTCTGGACCTGGGTGGGTTGGGGGGCTGATGTTCTGGGTCCTGTATACTGCCCATGGGTCCCAGTATGCCCAGGTTGGTGGGAGGGCCATGGGAGGTGGCACCCATTGTGGAGCCTGCCCACCTCTTCCATCCAGAGATGTTTGGTGCCGCGAGGATCCACGTTTGGGTGAGGAATGGCGAGAGCTGTACATTCCTGCCTCCTCTTCCTCCTCCTCATCACTGGAAAGAGGAGGATCTGAGCCAGCGGGGGTAGTAGCCAGGCTTGGTCCCAGTCTGGCTGGGGTGCCGTCGGTGCCGAAAAGCGGAGTCCCTGGAGTTGAAGTAATCAGGAGGTCCACCTCAGGCTGGAAGTGAGGGCTGCTGGTGCTGCAGACTTGCTGCAATGTATCAGCGCAGCAGGTGGCGCCATTACGCTGTTTGGTGCCTGGGTTTTCTTAGGGCTGGTCTACACTGGGGGGGGGAATCGATCCAAGATACGCAACTTCAGCTACGCGAATAGCGTAGCTGAAGTCGAAGTATCTTGGATCGAATTACCTGGGGTCCACACGGCGCAGGATCGATGGCCGTGGCTCCCCCATCGACTGCGCTACCGCCGCTCGCTCTAGTGGAGTTCCGGAGTAGAGTGTGATAGGCAGACCATGCTGCCAAGTGAACTCTCCCTGAACTAAATGATAGACGAGAGGGCTTAGAAGACAATAAATAGTTCAAAATATCAAGAATGGAAGTCTCCTCCAGATAAAGGTGACACTGAGTAACCCAAAGGGAGAAACGCTTCCACTTACTATTATGTCAGTCTGGTGGAGGGATTATTATTCTGAATACGAATATCCTGAACCTCTGCAGAATTTCTATCCACAGCAGTCAGCCAGCATCCAAGCTGGCAGATGTAGAGAGGAAAGGTCCGAATGAAGAACTAGACACTGGTTCTGTGAAATTATGTCCTGAAAGTTTGATGAATGGTTGACTCAACAGATGCAGCAGATCTAAGAACCAGAACTGAAGTGGCCAAGTTAGAACTATGAGAAGTAGTTGTGCATTGTCTTGACTTGCCTTCTGAAAGATGCCATGAATTAAGGGAAAAGGTAGAAAAGCATACATCAGGTGATTGCTCCATGGAATCAGAAAGGCAACTGATATGGGGCTCTAATTCAAAATTTGAGAGCAAAACTTGAGACATTTCTTGTTCTTGTTGGTTGCTAACAGATCTACCAGAGAACTCCCCATTTTCAAAATATCTGGTTCTGTTACCAAATCAGGCTTTGAGGCCACTGACAATGGAGACACATCTAGGATTGGTGATTCAAGCTCTGGAAGGATTCTCAAATCCCTGTAAGTTGTAGAAGTAGTCACAGTAGAAGGTATTTGCACCAAATGAAGTGGTTCTGATGCAGAAGATCTTTTTCCCAGTCTCTACCAAAGTTGATGATGTAGATAGTACCAGATGATGTAGAAGACCAGTGACCAATTTTAATCAGTGTGGAGCCAGAGCAGAAGCAGCACTTGACTCAGCTAATACTTCTACTGTTCAGAGACTGATGAGTCAGACCTCTTTTTAGAATGTATCAGACACAGGGATTGATGCCAAGTGCTAGACTTCGAGCAGTGCTATTTTCTTCCTCCGACAGCAGGGGCAATTGACTGCTCCAAGGGCACAGCAATTATGCTTAAGGACTTTAGAAGTTGCATGAGGTCTTTGTCCCTCAGAAGCCTGGAGTAACCTCTCGAGAGGACAAAGCACTAGTGAACTGTGGTCTTGAGGAGGGGAAACAGGAGATTTCTTCCTTGAAAGAACTGAGTCAAATGCCTTTATCTACTTCTCTATCAAAATTAATTGTAAGCATGCCTCACAGGTTTTTGGGTACATTTTGAGAATGATGTATGAACTGAACATTTTTCAGGGACATGGCCTGCCCACTTGGCATATCAGTCATTAAAAGATATAGCTGCATTGCAGATGGGCAGGTTTTGAAATGTGGTGATTTGTAGATTCAGACAAAGGGATGGTAGCCCTGGTACTAAGGCACTTACTCCTTTTACCCCACAAAGGGCTAAAGGTATCAAAAGAAAACTACCTACATTATCACACGATGTAACAAGAACTTCTAGAGAGCTCAAAGGACACTGAGGTTGATCTATCTCAGCGCTACAGGCAATAAGAAGGACCTGAATGGTGGATGGGGTTACTCTGTCCTTTATGCCCTTGGGCAGGGCAGGGAGGCCATGCAGGGCACACACATGGCCCCAATGGACACTGCTGGTTAAAAGATTTCAATCTCCTGCCCGTGGGGCACATGAAGTGTGGAATCCACATGGGCAGACACTCAAAGACAATCCAAACCCTAACCTCCATGAAAATTGCTATTATGAGGAGGGAAATCCTGATATTTCATTTATCATAAAAAAAATCAGTCACTTGGAAGTTTTCTAATATAATATCCATTACTTTGTTCATTTCAGCCTTGTGTGTCTCAACATATTTGAGAGGCGCAGCTGTAGCCTGCTAATGCACACACTGTCATGATTCATTGCTAAGCCTCTTGTAGAATATGAAGTGAAGAGAAACCTACTCACACAGGGTGCAGTTGTTGACAGGTACGTGTCAGAGAGGGTGCATTTAATGGGACTTTTTTAAAAACACACACTCCCTCCAAAGATGGAGCTGCCTACCCAAAGTAAAGTCTCCTCCAGCTCACAAAAGGATTTTCTCAGTCCCCGGTGTGATAACTTCTGTACTTGGCCTTTGAACAGAGACTTTTTCAGAAGCTGTCTTGGGCAACTCAATATCAGAAACAGTACCCTGTCGGAGAAAAACTGAGTTCTCACTCTTTTGTTTGGGTACAGCAAGTCAGAAGCTTTATTAACTCTCACAATTGTGCAGAGGGAGAGAGCTAAGCAGGT
>NW_020664417.1:16015915-16039992 GCF_002925995.2 Terrapene triunguis | reverse complement strand
TGCATTGCAGTTCTTTTCTGACAGTTCTTTTTCTGCTTCCACAACCCAAACAGAGTATGTTAGGTGCATAAGCAAGTAGGGCACTGCTACCCACTACCAGGGCCACTGTAGCTAAGTCTGGCATAACAGCATGTCAAATTATTGTGCAGGGCAGTCTGAGGTAACCAAGTAGCTGGGGTACTTGCTTCGCATGCTCTGGTGTCTTTAGTGGCTACTGCTGAGGAGTTTCTTCTCCTTTTCTGCTGTTTGCTCCTTGTTTATTTGTATCATCATAGCAGCTAGTAGTTCCAGTCATGAATCAGGAGCCCCTTGTGTGAGGGATTGTACATGCACAGAACAAAGACAGGCCCTGCCCCAAAGAGCCTTTTTGGGTCTCCTGCTCTGGGCCCGTTGCATCTGTGCTCTGCCATGAAGCACATGGAGATCTAGGAGGAAGCCCCCTCCAGGACAGTGACCTAAACACTTCCCCATGCAAGCTTGTTTGGATCAACCCCCTCATAGAAGCATAGATGGAGGCATTCTTTCCCCTAGATGGTGAGGAGGAAGAAGTGTTTGGATCCGCTTCCTCAGAAGAGGAAGGGAGGTGTATGAAGAATCGCCTTCAATGACTAGGGAGTGCTGTAACCCTGACTTGGAAGCATTACTTTGGTGCGAGAGTATTTTAGTTTGAATGCCTATTGTTTCTTGGTCTCTCTGCTGAGACTGCCAGCACAGGCACCAGTTAGAGCCAATTGTCTGGTATTTGTGATATGGACCACATTTGTCCTGTTTCCAATGTAACTTTTCATCTTAAGTCCAAGGAGCTACATTGTTGAAAACAGCAGCAAATTATTAATTGCCTGGCATAGAGGTGTGGTAAACAAACAAACGTAAATCAAGTCCCATGACTGAAGGAATACTGGTATGAATTGCCTTAAGGGAATGCTAAGACTAGGTCTCACTCATAGAGGTAACCAATATAAAACATTAGGGAAAAGACAACCAACTGCTTCGTTTTGAACTGACTGCAAGCTAACAGTGAGGAGAAAACAAGGCAAACTGGAAAGAAAGCTCTTACAAAGCAATATGGATATCTTGCCACTGTGAATGTTTGGATGTTTTGTTCTTTATTTATTATCATTCTAACACTTGTGCTCAACATATTGACATCACAGTTTACATTATTGCTTTATACTGGGGCAAATGTTGACCTTTCTATTAGTGTACAGTTATGTCATTGCACAGTAGTGACAAGTTACTGCCCAACTTTCCTACTGTCTACTGCTTCCAGTAACAGACAGTGCCATAAATTTGGCAGGACATGAAATGCCATTTCAGGCTATATTATAGCACCATAAGAATGTGACTATGATGTGGAAAAAAAAAACTACATTTTCATCACACATTAACAAATTTTTCCGTGGTACAGGATGCAAACCTCCTCCAACTAAAACAGAAAACAGTCTCACATCACAATATATCTTAACAAAAGTTTATACTGATGTTTTATAGAACATTTATTGAAAACAGACTACTTCAGTTAGGCAATAGCTGGAGTAATATGAAGAATTGAACTGCTCATTTGTTCAGAGACCAAGCATGCCAGTGCATGGAAATATTAGATTAGCTTGTTCCTCTAGAGTGCTTGAGCAGTGTACATCCCAGTGATCCTCCATATTGGTTTATCAGAAACAGCAGTAGCATAGAAACTTTTTTCATTAAGGTATGTCTTCATTTAGCTATCTAGCAATTCCAGTTTAAAAGGGTAAGTCTGCACAAATGTTCTGCAATTGAACCCATCTTTCAACACTGCTTATTTCACTTAAAATGTCAACCTTAAAATGCACTTTTAAAAAAAAAAATATCCTTAGTGTTACCACCACCTTAGGCTATTAAAGCAGACTTAAAATATCTCATGTGTGTCTTCCCCAATTAAATTGTTTACTTTTGAATTTCTTACCCCATACAAAGAGTTTTCGCCTTTCTTTGTTGGTGAGCTTCTAGTTAATTTCAGTTTAATTTTCTCATGGAGTAACACCATGTTTAAAAATGTAGTGGAAAGTTTGTTAAATAGGTTCTATGGAAAATTTAAAAATAGAAGCACTTGTGTTGGTCTTAAATTTCATTTGAAAAAAATTGGCTTTTTGCAAAATGTTACTTTAAGACCAAACTTTACTTGAGACAATGTCCCGTGAATATGTTAAAAGGGAGAAAAGTTGGAAAAATTTTGTGTTATATTTCCAAGAATTGTCAAATACATATATTAAAACTTGAGGTGTATCTAATAAACAGTATTATAAAAGTAACGGGGACTTTAACCAAAACTTTAATTTTAGGGATGCTTTGTAACCAAGTATTCACAATTAGTTTCAATGCTATGCACACTGACTACATCCAGTTAAACAGGTCATTGCACAGTTCCAGTCTATATCATCTGTTAAATTAGGATTGTCATTTCATAGTATGAATTAATAGTTAATATAAAATCTTGTTAACTAGACTTTGCAAGACAATTTTGCCTCTAGCAAATACCCACCCCACGCACAATCTTTGCTCTGTTTTTACACTCTATCCTAACTAGTTACCAATACATACAATTAACCTGCTACATGCAAAATATGTACTTAATAGTACAAAACTACATACAAATTCTAGTTTTTAAATGCTCAGGAAACAATACATTGGGAACTAGAAAAATATAGAATACACTCAGTTTAAACAATTATTACATGTGACCTAACACATCCATACATTTGACTACATAGCTTTTCCATGTTTAATGATGGTAGCTTTATTCTTAATTTGTGTTTTGTCATGATTTTCAGCTCATGGTTTTGATTTTAAGAAGTGATGACAAACCTTCGACTGAACTCAGTCTAGACCAGCGGTTTTCAAACTGTGGCTCGCAACCCCATTTTAATGGGGTCACCAGGGCTGGTGTTTAGACTTGCTGGGGCCTGGGGCCAAAGCCGAAGCCCGAGCCACACCTCCAAGGGCTGAAGCCCAAAGACTTCAGCCCTGGGGAGTGGGGTTTGGGCTTTGACTTCAGCTCTGGGTGGCAGGGCTCAGGTTTCAGGGCCCCTGCCCGGGATAGTGGGGCTTGGACTTTGCTCTCCCCGCCTCCTGCCCAGGGTGGCGGGACTCCGACTTCAGTCCCCCTTCCTGGGTCATGTAGTAATTTTTGTTGTCAGAAGGGGTCATGGTGCAAGGAAGTTTGAGAGTCCCTGGTCTAGGCTCTATCCTAAGATGGCTTAGCTCAGATTTCTTTTGTGCTATATGAAATCTGAAATTGCATAGGACAGGGCTTGAAAAATCCTTTCGCCAATAGCAAGGAGGAAGTTCTTCCTGGGAGTAAAGGAGCTTAACATACCAATTTCTGTGGAATTATAGGTTTAGTCTTTTTTCCAATTACATTTCTAGCCTTTACAGTTGCAAAAATAATCTTCCAAATGTAAGGATGACAAAACTGGATTGCTAGGCTCTGCAGTGAGTTGGCTCCAGCTCCTCTGTTATTGTTGCTGCTTGTATCTTTGCCAAACAGCAGCACAGTGAAATTAACAATCATATGGCCAGTTTCACTGATTCTGTTCAGCAAGCTGTTGTCCTCAGTGAAATTCAAACATCATATCAATTTCATGCTGCTATTCCTGAGGAAAGCTATAAGCAGCAGCAACAAGGTAAGCAATAGAGTTATTTAAGGTGGAGAAACTATATGGAAACTGGGGGCCAGGTAGAATCGTGAAGAGCTCATTCCTTAGCAGCCAGGAGTGGGCGGGAAAGGCAGAACCCTAGAGATCTGACCCTCCACCTGAACATTATTTATGGGAATTTCTAAACTTACAAGACACTTAATAGCCACAGACTAAACAAAAGATGGTGCCCCAAACCAGGACAGGAATCCTGGGACCTTGAGTATAGGTGCTCAGCTACCATTTTAATGGTCACCATTATGAAATTCCCAGCAGCTGGGGGTGGCAGAAAAAGTAGGCTTCTTGCTAGTGGTGTTCCCCTGCCTATGATATTTTACATTTAGCTTTTGTAGTAGGTTAAATGTCCACCTAATGGGTGTCTGGTAAATTTTCAAGAACTGGGACACAGTGTTAGCACGTCTTAAACAGTTGCTACAAGGGCAATTACAATCAGTCTTGTAAAAATAAAGTAAGGATGCTTTTGGGAGAAATCTACCACCACCTCAAAATGTACTGTTTATTTAGTGATGAGGCAGGTTTTCAAAATCAAGGAATTAAAGTGATCTGGAGTTTCTAATCATCCAATTGGAAGCGCTTCATATTTTTTCACTTGTATTTATATTGTGGTGAAAAACATGGAATAAGTCTTTCATGAATGAAATCATACTTTAATCCACATTTGTTAGAGCTCTATTTCTATATTTTTGATCACTAGCAGTTCTATTTTTTTCACTATATTAAGTAAATTTGAAACCAGCAAAACTTATTTGCAGAAATCCAATGAAGAAAGAGTTAATTCTGCTATCTAGGTACCTTTATAGTCGTCATCATCACTGTAGTACCAGCATGCTTCCAGAAAGGCATGCACACAGTGTAGCAGGACAAACTGTACCACATTTAAAAACAGATTTTGCCAAATTAAGAGTTACTGTAGTGTATGCACAGAAAGGATATGTTGTGCATATTGCATCAGTTCCTTTTCAACCAAACTCCTTCCCCTAACTGCACCATTTCAAGTATAACGGTAATGGGCAAAGGCAAATATGAAAATAAAGATTTATCTCCCTCCACCTTCTGGCAGATGGAGTTCAAATGATGTTTAAAACCTCACCTATTTGTAACCGATTTTAGAACAAAACTTTGTCAATATAATTGCTCTCTACTTTGGTCAAGCTCTTTACTATCTTTTGACTGCAATAAGCAGCTGATCATGTTGTTCATGTAGATCAAGAGGAACTAGGGGATGGAGTGATAGAAATCACAGCCTACACAATAATACTTATCGTGTACGGTCTGAATATCTTCCAATTATTTTTTTTAAAATCACAAGGATCATCCTTTGTTTCTTTCCTTCTCCCATTCAGAATAACTTTTCATAACCAATGAAGCCTTCCAGAGATGATAAAATAAAGCATTGTGTTTAATTTTTTTTTTAGTATTTGTATCATGATAGCACCATGTGATATTCAAGCACATGAGAGATACAGCCCCCAAAGAACTGAGATTTCTGAAGCTCTGCTCAGGTTAAATGGAGGATCAAATTAAACAGTGACTGAATTTAGCAGAAGGCACTTTATTTAAATAGTAGGCTTTAAAAAACAAAATAAGTTCATGCCAAGCCTGTTTAACGTTTTAAAGAATGCTTAGTCATCACAAACTGCTATAGGTACCAACTCCTAGTGCCTGGATTGTCTAGAATGCCCAAATCTGGAAACATGCTTTTATCCTATGAAAGTTGCACCCCTACTTCCTTGGACGTATGGATGAAGTGAAGAGTTCCAGCTACCTTCACAAATCATGGATTGCAGCCGCAATGAAGTTTTGTGGGAAATAATGAAACTACAAAAAGAGGTTAAGTAATTCTCCTAGATATCACTCCCCATTCAGAAAACATCGCGGCGGGGGGGGGGGGGGGGGGGGGGAGGGGGGGGGGGAAGAGAGAATGGGACAAAAAAAATACAGAATCAAGTCAGCCGGAAAAACTGTAGCCCAAACTGAAAGAGATGGATTGAGAGCTGAAAATATTTATGGCAGCATGTGACACGAAAGATCTTCTTGTTAAAAGGGACTTCAGCCTTACACTATTATTATTTTTGAGGGAAGTTCCTTCCAGGCACAGGGTTGTGAGTACTTATTTCCTGGAGGGAGGATCGTTTCAACCAGAACAATATTTGTTCTTGTGTGTAAATACAACTAAATAAAGCCTCTTCTTCCAAGTCACAAATAATTGTTACATCATCTTCATGGACCTCTTTACACAGAGAAGTTTAAAACTTTTATGGACCACAAGCTATGTGCAGATAAACAAGGGGACAGGGCTTGAGAAACAAATCTAAAACTAAAGCAATTTCCCCTCTTAAAGACAACTAATTAACAGTTAATGGTAGAAAAGGAACCTAGTAATAGGTTACATAATGAAGATAACATAATGCAGCATAAATACCTGCTTCATGTTCCTGCACCAAGAGGTGTAAGAAAGTTGTGAGGGCAAAAGATTCAATATGGGATTTTTTTTTTTTAAGTTTTCCTTTGGAGAATAGCATATAAGACCTGTAAACAGTGGCTGATTGTCCAAGCTTTCATAACAATTTGAGCTTTTTCAAAAATATATGTATAAAAAGTTACATCATTAAACAAATTTTTTGGTGAAGTAAGTGTGAGAATTCCATGAGAACGCATAATTCCATTTTATGAGCAGAACTGGGTAGATTGCAGATGAGGCTATGGTTTCTTTATATTCTGTAATGTTAGTACTAGGTTATAGTCCAGAAGGAGTCCTTTAACTTTTTCATGGAATTTCTCCCTATAGTGGTTGAAGTGCATAATACTTTCTGGTTCTTCTTCAAACCAAAATTTGTCAAACTCATAAACCAGATAACCTGTAAAGAAAACAAAATAAAGTTCTACAGAACCTGTGATCCATTCTTTTCTACTTTGGCTCTGGCTCCTCCCAGCCTATTCAGCCTAGAGGAAGAAGGCAATGCCTCATTTTATTCAATAGCAATTCTTCTGGATAGTGTAGGAGTAACTAGCAAGAATGCATGCCTTGGAAAATACTGGATATTTATTAAATTGAGATCTGCTGTATGGATCCATCCACCCAAATTTATCCAATGAAGAAATAGTCAGACATCCAGGTTATAATTCTGGCTTTGGAGGAGCAATGGAGGTAAATGTTTATTTTTCCTTTAAACTATGCTTGAAAATAAATCCATAACAGCACTAAAATATTTTTAATATGTAACAAACTGGCTGAGAATGAATTGCCCTTCTAATAGCTGGCCCAGTTATAATCACATATTACTGCTAACAACTAAAGGAGTTACTCATTTATCTCTAGTGGTAGAGGCCTGGACTTTTGGTAATGAAGGTAGTCCTGCCGCTGATAATCTATAGGAGGGAAGAGTTACAAATACTCACAATAAAACTGATGGAAGTGTTCCATTTGTGGCAATCCAGGGACCAAGTTGTAGAGATGAGACTTTAAAGCACCACTCTTTAGTAAACTATAAGCCATTTCTGTCAAATTGATCCCAACTATTGCATAGGAATATCTGAAACACCAAAAAATTTCCTATTAGATACTAATGAAATCTATTTTCCTGCTGATTTTTACAATTTATTCCATTTTCCAGGGCTAATTTGTATAGAGACAAATTATTATCTGCCAAATTATTCCTATTCTACATTTTGGGTCATTCTAAGAATCAAGCAAAGTCTGCCTCATGCGTATGGAGCATTTTTGTCTGAAGTGCCTTGTACATCTAAGACGAGAGTGAAGTTAAAAGATGGACTGTGTAGGAAATATAAAATTTCATCAACAGCAATGTAGTGAATGCCCCTATTAACCATGCAGAGGCAACAGGATAGGAAGTTTAATCAGCATTGTGATGGGGTGTACCAGCCCGCCACTGGTTCAGCAGGGGTTAATCACAGTCTGTGGGCTGAAGAGGCCACGCCCCTGGCCTCTGCTGGGCATGCTCCGGCTATAAAAGGGAGCAACTCAGCTCAGTCAGGGCTGACTGCCAAAGGGAACAGAGGTGAGCTGCAGGTTCCTGCAGAGGGACAACTGACACTCCAGGACTCAGAGGCCCAGCGGACTGCACCTACCAGCGACTCCCAGGCACCCAACACCAAAGAGGGAAGAGAGGCCATAGGACTACCAAGATGACTAGCTGCGGAAGAACGGGTAGGAAGTAAACCAGGGCAACTTAACAGGAAACTGGTCATAGAACTGGGGCTTGGCTCAGTGTGTTTTGGCAGGATCCCTGCTGAGCAGGAGGTGGGCAACCCTGCCACTGTCAGGGCCTTGGGTTGGGACCCAGTGGAGTAGGGAGGATCTGGGTCCCCCTACCCTGGCTGCTGCCTGTCCTGAGGTGGCAGCCCACCTGTCCAGCCACTCTGGCTATTAGGCCACGTGGCCTTGCGAGGGAGAGCGGCCATAGTAACTCTGGCCACTAGCCCACATGGCCCTGCGAGGGAGGGCACCCTATTGATCCCGACATTAGACCACACTGCCCAGAAGCCAAGGGCGGTCATCCAGATTCAGCAAGCATATAGAAAAGAGGGGAGAGGGGAAAAAAAAAGGCTTTTTAAAAAAAATTCGAAATCTGGTCTACTGCCCTCTTTCCAAATCTACTGTAACACGAACATCACAGCTACCAAAAACACCGCTATAGCAAGAAAGCTAGCCAGCAGAAGCTCAAGTAGATCTTATGTATTTTCATATGTGATACAATTTTCAAAGCTTGTTATCTAGTACAATGTGTTAAATCAGGTACGGTTGCACACACAATTTGAGTCATTGAATAAAGCGCATTTTGGGGCTTTGTCCATGATATCCTGTTTCCACAGGGAGATGGAATTCCAAACACAGAAAATATACCTCAGCAACAACTCTAGGTCTGCTCCTGTTATTCTAATTTTTCATCATTGGGCTTTTTAAACAGAAAAAGTCCATACATAAGTTCAGCAGTCACAAAAAGTGCATCATTTTGAAAAACAAATAATTTACAATATGTTAAAGGATACATGTATATGTTTTCATTGCAGAAGTCTTCATTAATTTTGTAGGATGACTGTTCACAACTTAGATAGGGCAACATTCATGACAAGGCACAAGATGAAGCCTTCCCATGCTTACTATATTAATTATTGAGATAAACCAGAGTTAACTGGGGATTGGGTGGATGAAAGAGGAGTAGTGTCTTGTAAAGTGAGAGATAATAAACAGGCTATCTTTGATTTGTCCAGGCCACTGGATGGGCACTTAATCCATGTAAGTATATATATTGCACTTGGCACAGTGTGCATGAATACATATATCTTGACTAAGTTTGTGTTACTAAATAGAATAAAGGATAATTACTATTTCCTTCCAAATTTAATCCAAATCTGTTAGCCATACTGTTTTGGGGGAAATAAGGGGTTGGAGTGTTTTTCTAGAACAAAACTAACTGAAGACTACAGATTACTAAGGGCACTAAATAGACTGGTTGGAACAAATACGTAGCTATAAACACAGTTTTCAACTCAGATGCTGTAACCACATCTCCAAAAGGACTATTTTACACTTCAGAAATTAATTCCGTTTGTCAATTTCCTATAGAAAGTGTTAAATGTTTTCCTCTTTAAAAAAATCAGAAGATACTCCAATACAGAATTGCACTCTACAAATCTAAGATCTTTGTGAGATCTTAGGCCCATACAAATGGCTTACCCCAATTTTGTATGATTTGAACGAGAGAGGATCTGGCGAGATTCACTGGTGTAATGTTTACTAAAATACCTGAAAAGGAGCAAACAAAAAACTGAATCTAAGGATTGCTACATAAGCAGTTTATTAATTAAATCTAATATTTTCAATAACAGAAGAATGGAATTGTAGACAAATGTGTATTGAAGAAAGAGTGCAGAATGAAAACCAATAAAAGTAAATGGAGGAAGTGACATGTAACAAGGAATGGCATGATAAAGGAGACCAGTGGGATAGAAGTCTTCCAGAGAATTCAGGATTCCCCCATTCAAGCAGGTTTTCATATCTTCTGTTCTACATCATTAGTACTTTTAACTTAGTAATAACTTTATTTTGAAAAGTTTTGATCATTTACTTTCTCAGCTATAGCATAGCAGGCCTATCATACATGGGTAGAATGTTTTATTCTTAAACTCCTTTCTGCTCCTCTTCAACTCTTACAATTTGTAACTAAAACCACCATCTATCCAACTAGATGGTTACAACAATGCAGCTCACTGCTGAAGAACTGTTTACTCATTTAGAAAGGGGCTCATTTTCTATTATTCAGTAATGTATTACAGTAGCCAATATATTTCTATTTGCTTCTACTCAGGTAGTCAATCCAGAGGGAATTAGGAATAATACTAAATAAGAATTCATAGACATAGAAAATTTAAGATTTAGAGAAGAAAAGTATTTATTTTCACTTACACCAGATTGACTAATCCCAGCATGCCCATTCCTCTGAAGTCTGTTTTGGGATCATCACCTTGGAAACCAATGTCACACCACTGCTTGGTGATTCTAGCCTTCAGATTTTCATGAGGCATCAGCAAATTCCAAAGCTACATAAATATACTTCCATGTTACAAATAACACAACTGCCAATGTTTTTCCTAGTCATGTTATTCAGAACATTTATTGACGCATGTCAGATAACAAAATAATTTTGCATTTAAGACACAAGACTAAAAATTGGGAGACATGGATTCTCTATGCTTTGTCACATTTCCTTTTTTCCCTTGGGTAACTCACTTAAGCCCTATATATACTAAAATTATAACCAAGTCAAGGGACAATTAACTCCCTTAGAGCCCGATACTCATTTACACTAAGGCCCCTTTAAGCTGCTCTGGCAGTGCAAAAGGGCCCCAAGTGGATGTAAAAGAGCATCAGGCCCTTAATTTTTCTGGTTGTCAGTCTCCTCATCCACGTAAACCCCAATTCTGCAAACACTTGTGCAAGTGCTTAATTTTAAGCACAAGTACTACCATTGAGTTAAATAAGATTACCCACGTGCTTCAATTGAAACACTTGCATAAGTCTTTGAAGGATCAAAGCCACAGTGAGGATACATATCTATATACAGGGATATTAGAATGCTAAGTTCACTAGTATTTGTAAAACTCATTACATTTCTTGAAGCACTATAAATTATCAAGTACTGTTTGTATGCAGAGGTGTTGGTGGTTTTTTTTTTTTTAATAATTGTGTGCTACTATTTTTGGGGTTTCAGATGGAATAAACTTACTGTAAGAAACCCTTGGGAAAAAGAGCTATTGGTCTGAGATTTGCTTTAGGATATTGTTTAACTTGAGAGAGTCACTTTTACAATTGAAAATAGTAAATATTTTTAAAATGCCAACATGCTATTAAAGGACTTAGCAGTAAGGGGATAAATTAAGCTTTCACATACTATTGGAGACTTATAGTAAAGAGCATTTGTCAGAAACTTATTGAAAAGGCACCTGTCAGAGCTGGTTTATTCCAATTTTTAAAATCAATTTTGCTCTTCTAGTTTATAAAGACCAAATAGCCTGATAGTTATGAATTTAAAGAAAGCTAAACTTCTATGGCTAATTTATTAGCATTCAATTATTCTAGTAATAGTTTAGGACTCAGAATTCCAAGACACCTTCACCTGGATTAGCTGCTTTTCATGTTCTTCGTTATCTGAATCATATGGAACTTTCCTCAGATTTTCCACCTCCAAATAAAGTTTCTTATAACCAGATATCTGCAGCAAACATACCTGCAGGCTTGTCTTAAAACTGAAAAACAAAAAACCCCACAGGAGCTTAAGGGGGGATACATGATAGGATGGCCATAGAGTCATCATTGCTTAGATCATAAGAAAAAGGGAGTACAGGTCCTGCAATATTTAATGTGACACACCAAACTCCTGCAAGCTTTGCCCAACTGGAAAAAAAAAAAAAAACGTCTTCCAGAGAGAAATGTATTACTTTCCTCACCTCAAAATTTTACACTAGTCTAAACTCGAGAGTGCGTAATATTTCATCCAGCTCCAGTGACAAGTCTAAGGGCAATACTTCAATGCTGCACAGCTAGAAATGGGAACATTGCATCTCTGGAAAAGGGGAGAACCGAAGCTTTCCAACATTAAATGCCACACTTGCTTCTAGATTTAAAGGTCATAAGATATCCGAAACTTTGAAACTGTGGATGGTTTTTATGTACAGAAAAGTTTCTTTAGATCATTTTTAGAGTTGTTTTAAATTAGTTATTTTCCCCTCCTCAAGGCCTTTACCGTTACAGGTGGAGAGACACAAAAGAAACTGATCTAACAAGCTTTGTTTTTTTTAAATGAACTCTAAAATAACAATATGTAATAGAGGTTATACACGATGATATGGTAAAGATTTGATTGAGATGACCAGTACAATTTAACTGTGGGTTGGTCAACTGTGAGTAATGCAATTATCCCAAACTCATGCCGCTAAAACCTTTTTATCATACCACATCATATGCACTCATCATCTATACAGCTTAAATCCTTAAAACTGAATTGCAAAGTACGATGTATGTGCTGTATTCCCCAAATAACAGTATCAGATTAGGTGATTCCTTTAATAATCTCTCTCGTCACATACCTATACAATGTTATAAAAGGTAAAATGATGTGATCCAGTTAGAAGTACCTATATAACAGTAGCAAACAACATACCTTGTATCCTTCTGTATATTAATCTTCTTTTCTTTCATTATACCCAGGACACATTTTTCCACTTCAGCTTCACCAATATGTACAGCATTTCTTAACACCTAAGAAATGAACGTAAGTCAAACAATGAATACAAAATGTAACATCTATTTTGTTCCTATTATTTACCAGTCTGTTCATGCCCATTGCATTTGCATCTTTTAAAAATGAAAAAAATATGCGACAGTTTTCAAGGTAAATACATTTTGTGATAAAGCCTTAAGTGTGCTTGCTTTGCCTGTGAAAGAATGAGGATAGTTTCATTCCTTCTTTTTCAGCCAGCTGGTAAAATACATTAAATTAAAAAACATGCATCCTGGACCGTGATCTCAAGATAACTAGTATCAGGCCTGATAATTTTTGGAGGAGAATCCTCAAAGGCAAACTTAGATCCTGAGAGAAGTTGTATTGGCAATTCACTATAACTTAGATTCTGATACCCTTAAACGTGTTAAATAGTACCTTACTCCATTTACTTAGTCCTACTAAAGTCAATGGGATTATTGAGGAGTAAGAATTCTCAGTGACATTTTTCCTCCAATTCAATAATGAACTAACACCTCATCATAAGGAGCAAGTGCACTATTTGGAAGTGAGATGCCAGTGTTAGGATGAGACAGAGGCCTTGACTATGTTGTTACTAACAGCATGCCATACTTTTCCGGAGTGAAGATATTAACCAAAGTCCCAAACAAATTCCAGGACCTAGGTTAATATCTTCATTCTGGAAAAGTGTGGCACGTTTGCTGTTAGTAACAACAAATAGGTTGAGACAGAGGCCTTAATATACATATAACATCCTTGAAAGAGCAAAAATAACCTGCATCAAGGCAATGGTTATCAAAGTTCAACTTAAATGGACAGGTCATGTTATCAGAAAGGATGATGATAGAGTCTCCAAAAAAGTCATTTATGGTTAGCTGAAACTTGGAAAGTACAGGAACGACGGTGAATATAAATACTTCAAAGTCACCCCTAAGCAGAATCTTAACTTGTGCAGCATAAATGTTGATAACTTCAAAGACAGACCTGAATGGAGATCACATATCAATAAATGCTGTAAATACTTGAAGGTCACACTTACAAGATGGGAGAACTCTATTCTAAGAAGCAGTGACTCTGAAAAAGATTTGAGGGTTATAGTGGATAATCAGCTGAACATGAGCTCCCAGTGAAATGCTGTGGCAAAAAGGGCTTTGGATGCATTAGTCCAGTGGTTCCCAAACTTGTTCCGCTGCTTGTGCAGGGAACCTGCCACAGCTACCGGGAGCAGCGATCGGCCAAACCTGCAGACGCGGCAGGTAAACAGCCCGGCCTGGCCCGCCAGGGGCTTTCCCTGCACAAGCGGCGGAACAAGTTTGAGAACCACTGCATTAGTCCTTGATAAACTGGAAAGGGTTTGGAGAAAAGCCATGAGAATGCTTAAAAGATTAGAAAGCATGCCTCATAGTGGTAGACTCAAAGAGCTCTCTATAGCTTAACAAAAAGAAGGTTTGGGGGGTGACTTGATTACAGTCTAAGTACCTACATGGGGAACAAATATTTAATAATGGTCTCTTCAATCTAGCAGAGACATCCAATGGCTAGAAATTTAAGCTAGACAAATTCAGCCTGGAAATAAGGCATAATTTTTTAACAATGAGGGTATTAACATTGGAACAATTTACCCAAGATCATAGTGGATTCTCCATGACTGGCAATTTTGAAATCAAGACTGGATGTTTTTCTAAAAAATATACTCTATTTTGGGGAAGTTCTATTATACAAGAGGTTAGTCTAGAAGATCACAATAGTCCCTTCTGGCTTTGGAATCTATGAACCACTTTGAGAAAGACACAAAAGGTTAGTAGCGACTGGACATCTAACATAGTGAATGCTAGTGAAAATGAGCTAGAATCAGAAACTAAAATAGGGAAAGAACAAGTTAAAAATTACTTAGACAAGTCACCAGGGCCTGATGAAATACATCCTAAAATACTCAATGAGCTGATTGAGGAGGTATCTGAGCCATTAGCGATTATCTTTGAAAAGTCATAGAAGATGGGAGAGATTCCAGAAGACTGGAAAAGGGCAAATACAGTGCCAATCTATAAAAAGGGAAATAAGGACAACCTGGGGAATTACAGACCAGTCAACTTAACTTCTGTACCCAGAAAGATAATGGAGGAAATAATTAAGCAATCAATTTGCAAACATTTAGAAGGTGATAAGTAAGTCAGTATAGATTTGTCAAGAACAAATCATGTCAAATCAACCTAATATCTTTCTTTGACAGGCTAACAATGGGGGGGAAGCAGTAGATGTGGTATATCTTGACTTTAGTAAGGCTTTTGATACTGTCTTGCATGACCTTCTCATAAACGAACTAGTGAAATACTACCTACCTGGACCTACTATAAGGTGGGTGCTTAACTTGTTGGAAAACCATTCCCAGACAATAATCATCAGTGGTTCAGTCAAACTGGAAGGGCATATTGAGCAGGGACCCGTAGGAATCAGTTATGGGTCCAGTTCTGTTCAATATCTTCATCAATGATTTAGATAATGGCATAGAGAGTACACTTATAAAGTTTGCGGAGAATACAAAGCTAAGAGGGGTTGCCAGTGCTTTGGAGGATAGGATTAAAATTCAAAATGATCTGGACAAACTAGAAAAATGGTCTGAAGTAAATAGGAACAAATGCAAAGAGCTCCCCTTAGGAAGGAGCAATCAGTTGCACACATACAAAATGGGAAATGACTGCCTAGGAAGGAGTACTGCAGAAAGGGATCTGGGGATCATAGTGGATCACAAACTAAATATGAGCCAACAGTGTAACACTGCTGCCAAAAAAAAAAAAAAAAAACACAACAACAACATACAGGGATGTATTAGCAGGAGTGTTGTAAACAAAACACAAGCGGTCATTCTTCCGCTTTACTCCACACTGATTAGGCCTCAGCTGGAATATTGTGTCTAGTTCTAGGCCCCACATTTTGGGAAAGATGTGGACGAATTGGAGAGAGTCCAGAGAAGAGCAACAAAAATGATGAAAACTCTAGAAAACATGACCTATGAGGGAATATTGAAAAAAATTGGGTTTGTTTAGTCTGGAAAAGGGAAGTTTGAGGGCGGGGGCACAATCACAGTTTGAGTACATAAACCGTTCTTACAAGGAGGAGGGAGGGAAAACTGTTCTCCTTTAACCTCTAAGGATAGGACAAGAAGTAATGGGCTTAAATTGTGGCAAGGGTGGTTTAGGTTGGACATCAGGAAAAACTTGTTAAGGTGATTAAGCACTGGAATAAATTACCAAGGGAGGTTGTGGAATCTGCATCATTGGAGATTTTTAAGAGCAGACTAGACAAGCACTTTTCAGAAATGGTCTAGATAGTACTTAGCCCTGCCATGAGTGCAGGGGACTGGACTAGAGAACCCCCTGAGGTCTCCTCCAGTCCCACAAGTCTATGATTGGGGGGGGAAAAAGGGCCATGCATCATACCAAGTTTTCAGTGGGAGCCTACACATCCCTATGTGACATCTGTTCGCAACCTTGTGCCTCACAGATTGGAGTATACAGCCACAACAGAACACACAAGATGCCACAATGTCATTGGTATAGTATGGCTGTCTGTAGTATTTAACAATGACATTGTGGCGCTATGCATTCATAAAATAGTTTTCATTCCATTCCCCAACAGCTACATTTCAATAACGTGAGATGGGATTCATGAGCGTGTGTGTGTGTGTGTGTGTGTGTGTGTGTGTGTGTGTGTGTACACAAAGGGTAAACCATTCTGGGGTAAGATACTCTAGAAATTTAAGATATTAAAATCATAATTAAGACATCTGGTAGAACCTACTCAATGTGCTCATATCATAACAAAAATTTGTTTGTGGCAGTCACAAATTCTTTCAGTACCACTTGGCAGTGATTAGACAGAAGAGAACAGTCAGTCATCTTTGTAGAAAAACATTTAGTTTAAGATAAGATAAGCAAATTTGAGGGTCTAATACTTTGACAGTATTCCTTTAACTGATGCTGAACAGCCAAGTATGTATTCATATTCCATTTGCTTCAATTATACAGCACTACTACATGACACCATGCATAATAGATCTAGCATTGAAAGGATTACGTATCACATTTCCATTTTCTACAAAAGATTTTTAGTCTGCAAATCGCATTCCTACCTAGTAGCTTCATTTTTGCTGTGCAGATCACTGAGGTCTTGATACCATGACAAAAATTACATTAGGAATTAGACTACTTTTGTTCTATTCAAATAATCTATTCAATTTTACATATATTTCTGAATTAGAGTAGAAATATGGATAAAACTGAGCATATTGAGCATTATTCTGTATAAAACTTTAACAGAAAAACAGTGAGAGAAAATTTTACTCCAGCACATATTCTGTCATGAATACATACCCAAAAGACACTGAAAGCTATCAAATTCTAAAAGTAAGTATTACTTTAAGGGCATATTTGTCTCTAAAAATTGGTATTCTGGTATAGTGTGTTATCTCCATTGACTCCTACCTTACTCTTTGATAATCCCAATGAGTACTCTGTAATACAAGACAAATAATTATATCACTACAACTGTTTTATATATTGAATTCAAACTTTTGACGAGTTACATCATTGACAACACATTTGTAAATAGTATGTCTAACCAGTGTTTTATTAGGGTTGCATCAGCAATTAGTCACCTGTTAATTTAAAATTATCCTTAAGTGACAATACTGAATTGAAAATCTTTTGCATGATGTAAATCTATCACCATCTTTATGAATATAGCAACCTGAATACTTTTGTAGTTTTTAAATTTACTCCATTACAATGTCAGTTTAACAGCCTGGAAAGATGAGGAGCCAGTTTGAAAGAGATAACATAGCTGTTGTGTATTTAGGAATATCTTTCTTTCCAAGCTCATTTAAAAACATTCATTTATACTAACAGGAGTTTACAAAAGAACATCATACTTTGTACATTTTCCTACTACTGTTAAAATGGCAACCAAGATTGGCTTACAAATAAGAGAAATTACTTATTTTAGATTTACATGTTGCATTTGACATCACTTTGTGTGTAGTCATTTTCAGTGTTTCCCCTTTAGAATTAATTTCCATGTTTGTGTGGGTCTTTCAAAGAAAACAGCTTTTTTTTTTTTTGGTTTTAAATAGGAAATTGTGATGGTAAAACAAAAAAAATTGGCCAGAGACTCAGCAGAAGGTGTAACACCTTTTAGCTCATTTTTTGAAGCTGACTACATTTCCCTTGGCTAGCAGGGAAAGTAAAGTATATCTTTTGGACCTTTATTTTTTTAGTAATTAAAGCTTAAGTAAAAGCATTTGTAGTTTATATACAATATGATGCACTTTGCTTTTAAAGTAAATTTAGAGTCCATGAGAAAGGCATTGGCCTGGCAGGCAATACAGGAAGCAAGTTAAAAAACAGATACAACACAGGAAGTATGTCAGCTTTCTCACAACGCTTTGCCAAAATGCTTCTAGAAGACCTCTAGCTGCCAATTCCAGCAATGAACATAATAGACGTATCTAGGGCCCATGTAACCCTTGCTCCCTTGAGTCTGCCAATAGGAGTACAGTATCAATAATGATTTAGACGTTTTCCCCACTTGGACCGGATGTGAAACCAACCATTTTTTCAGGTATGCCTTCAAACTGCTGTCACACAGATTAACTGTTACTAAACCTATGTGCAAGAGGAACTGGCTGTCCAGTTGCAAGCTCTAACGTACTTTTTAAAAGATTACATCCTTCATTACCTATCTTTAGCGTTCGTTGTGAACCTTCCTTTGAGCTACCAAAGATACGCTGTAATTCACATTTTCCAGTGAGCTGCCTCAAGATCCATTTCAGCCAAAACCGGAAGAAGTTACTATACAGGTATCCCCATAAGTACACAAACATTTTCTGTGCAAAGAGAGTGACAACTGATCACAGGGCATTCGTTGTCTGACACTACAGAAACAATTGTACAATCTGTCTGGGCTGCTAGCTCTTGCTAAGCTGCTAATGATGGTAACATCTACTCCCTCTCACGTGGCGAACACTCTTCATCTGCCAGAAATGAAAGGCTGAGTCCCCCCTTAGCTGCAAAGGGTAAAGAAGGAGAGACGCTTTGTACTAGAGCTGGCGATTGGGGAGGGTCAATGCCAAGCCTTAAGGGGGGAGGCCTGGAAGCACTGCCAGAGCAGGACACAGGCTGCCAGGCACCGCCCCAGCCTCCTCTTTGCTCTGCCCAAACACCTCCCCGCTGCCCTGCAGCCCGAGGGGGGGGGGTGGCAGCTATGCCCACCGAGAAAAATGCGCAGGGGCCGGGGGATGGTAGCGAGGCCGAGCGAAAGCGAGGCTGTTGCCCTATCGTTCATCCGGACAGGTGTCGGTGGGGGGGGGGGGCACACAACGCCCAATGTCCGTTGAAAGGAGGGGAGGAGATTGGCCCAGCGGCAGCTGCTGCCCCCAGCCAGTCAGCGGGGAGCAGGTGGATGACGCGTCCTAGCACGGGACACCCCGCTGGACTAGCCGCCTGCCCCCTCCCAGGCGGGGCAATAGTTCTGCCCGCGCCCTACCAATGAGGGCGCGCCCCCCGCCCGGTTACCGCCAGCGGGACAGGCACTGCTCACGTCGTCCTAACCAGTGAGTGGGGCTGGCTCCGGCCTAGCCCCGCTCTAGCGTCCCCCGGAAGGAAACCGGCCACCGGCTGACCCGGAAGTGATTGATGGGGGCGAGGTAAGGGCCAGTTAAACAGCTGTTCCGCGCAGTTCTGCGGTTAATCGCTGAAGTGCCCCGCCCCTCGGCCAGCGTGTCGCGTGCGTAGCCAGGGGGACGACCTAAGTGGGGAGGGAGACAGGACTCGGCTCCTCCACTCCTCACCGTCCAGGTAGAACAACGGTGCCAGGGCGCTCTCCAGACCCTGGCCGGCACGAGCCATTCAGCGAGCCGGGGCAGGGACGAGGTGCGCGCAGCCCGCTCCCCTCCACCTGCGCTAGTTCCGGCCGGGCCCCGGTTCCACTGCCCCCCTAGGGGCGAGGGGTGGCTGGCGGAGCCCCAGGTGGTGTCGGGCAGCAGTTAGTTGTCGGAGCGGGTTCCTAAGGCGTGAAGGGGACTCGTGCTCGGCGGGCGCTGGGCACCCGTCTCCTCTGCCTGCGGAACTCGCCTGCTCAGCGCTATGGAGCAGAGCGGTCGGGCCGCGCTGCAATAGTCAGGCTCCCCGGCGCAGTCCTGGCTCATTGGGAGGTAGGGTAGGTAATAGCGGCTTGTGATGGGCACCTGGTCCTGCTCCCCCCGCAGACTCCGCCTGGTATGTCCTAGCTGGAGGCCTCTATGCCGTCGCCTTGGCGTTCATGTAACACACGTGGAGATAGGCAGAGCCAGACATTATGACGTTAACAAGCACGTGACTGTGTCTAGCAGGCCAGGTAATCAGCAGCAGATAGTCCGAAAGGACCAGAAACCTCTTATAGTATCATAGAATATCGGGGTTGGAAGAGACCTCAGGAGGTCATCTAGTGCAACCCCCTGCTCAAAGCAGGACCAATCCCCAACTAAATCATCCCAGCCAGGGCTTCATCAAGCCTGACCTTAAAAACCTCTAAGGAAGGAGATTCCACCACCTCCCTAGGTAACCTCTCTGCCTAAGTTACCACCATCATTGCTGTTCCTAGGGTCAAGCTGGCTCTGCTGTGTTTGATTGAGATTCATTATAAGGGTCTCCCTCCTGTCCTATGTCTGAAAAAATGAAGAATCTATGTGAGAAAAGAATAGCTGACAAACATCTCAACAAAACCCTGCTCTGTAGACACAGCCTACACTGACAGAAGGGTGTAGAAATGCCATCTCCCTAAGCACTTTTCCATCTGTGTCTGTACAGGTGAGTTGTCAGCATAGCTGTGTCAGCCAAAGGTTTGGGGTTTGTTTGTTTTTTTCCCTCTATATCACAAGCTGATACAACTCTTCAGGGTAGACCAGATGTTGGTAGGCGGAGGAAAAAGGTTTGTCTTTCTCTCCCCCCCCTTTTTTTTTTTTTCTCTTTAACAGTAGCTCTAAAAGAAAGTGCAGATCAAGAGCTCAAGGTGCATTTGATGAATTTAAAATAGATAGAAGCCAAGGTAGCAAGACTAACCAGAAATTCTTTTTTTCAGCTTAGGCTGACTTGAAGATTGTGTCCCTGTAACCTGCTGATCTGTATGTGTTCTGTGCATAGGCGGGGACTGTAATAGACTTGCATCCTTTGAGTCAGGCACAGAGGCAGATATATAACACTTGCTATCCTGTGCTTTACATCTCTCACTGTAGGACACAAACACACTCATAGTGATCTGTGCTTGGCCACATCAAAGCTAGCAGTGTGCTATATGCAGGGCTGAGCCTGAAGACTACCCGTAAATATAGCAACTGATCTATCAAAAAGCAGGTGCCTAGTAGGTAGGGCAAATTGTTGTACATGGATTATCCCAAAACTCAGCATCCCTCATTGGTTGCTTATCTATTACCCAGGTCTGTAGTGCTGCCAGAGCAGTCCATAGCATCACTCAAGCATGTGAAACCTATGATGATGTTACCCTCCATCACCTTGAAAAACTATGCTCAGGCAGCTTGGCCATGTCATTTTCTGAACCTCAGGGTATGCCTATGATGATGATAATGATGCTGCTGCACTGTCCCCTCCATGCTTCTATGACTCTCTGCTCTTCCCCCAACCATGCTCCATCAACCCCACCCTCAGTATGTCACACCTCCCATGAAATAAAAGGGATGGTCCTCTCATGGAGCAGTAATTGGTTAAAAGATAGGAAACAAAGGGAAGGATTAAATGGTCATTTTTACACTGAAGAGAGGTAAATATAAGGGTCCCCCAAGGATCTGGGACCTGTGCTGTTCAGCATATTCATAAATGATGTGGAGAAGAAGGTGAAGAGTGAGGGTAAAATTTGCAGACAATACAAAATTACTCAATATAGTAAGTCCAAAGCTTTGTGTGAAGAGTTACAAAGGGATCTCACAACCCAGTGACAAAATGACAGATGAAATTCAGTGTTGATAGGTAAGGCTGCATGTCTGTCATGGAGGTTTTGGAAGTCATGGATTCCGTGACTTTCCATGAACTTCTGCAGCAGCCCGTGTGGCTGACCCCAGGGCCGTCCAAGCAGCTGGCCCTGGGGCCTGCTGCTCAGGCAGCCCCAGTGATAGCCACACCGGCTGCTGCTGGAGCGGCCCCATAGCCAGCTGGTCAGGTTGCCCTACAGTCCGTCACACCGGCCACTGCTGGAGTGGCTCCAGGGCCAGCCACACCAACTACTGCTCAGGCAGCCAGAGCAACAGCTGGTTGGTGGTCCTGGGGGTGGCCAAAGCAGCCGCTGCTTGGCGGCAGCTGGCCCTGGGGACCATCTGGGCAACGGCTGGTGCTACTGGCCCGAGCAGCAGCGGTGCTCTGGGTGGGTGCCCTGGGTGGGTGCCCCCGCTGCAAGAGCAGCAGTGCCCCAGGCAACCTCCCTCCTCCACCTCCCCCCCAAGAGCAGCGGTGCCCCGCCCCCTCCAGTTAAGCTAAGCCCCGCCACCAGACCATGAATTTTTGTTTATTGCCTGTGACCTGTCCATGAGTAAATCATAGCCTTCTTGATAAGTGCAAAGTAATGCACATTGGAAAAATTAATCCCAACTATATGTACAAAATGATGAGGTCAAAATTAGCTGTTACTATTCAAGAAAGATCTTGGAGTCATCGTGTATAGTTCTTTGAAAACATCTAATCCGTATGCAGTGGCAGTAAAAAAGCTAACAATGTTAGGAACCATTACGAAAGGGATAGATAATAAAGCAGAAAATATAAATCCCTGGTACACCCTGTGATGGGTGACCCCACACTGAACAAGTGGGGATTAACCACATTGGATCCAAGAGGCCATATCCCCTAACCTCTGCTGCACATGCTCCCGGTGGAGGGAGCAGATAAAAGGAGGCTGGTCAGCTCAACCTGGGCTAACTGAGGAGGATGAATGTATGCTGTTGAAGAATGGTCAGCCTGCTGAAGCAGAGATCCCTGTCTATTGTGACAAAGTTCTGTCCTTGACTCCGTGGGTCCTGCATTTCCTGATAGATTTTGCTAGCCTCAGAGGCTCACTGTGACCCTCCACATAGCCCTACTCTCTCTAGAGGCAAGGGTCACAGTCTACTGAGCCATTTTCATCATAAGCCAGCAAGGGAGGTGAGGAGAAGCAACCCTCCCTCACACAGTCTCTGTTGTCTCCCAGTATCAGTGATTAATCAGGGAGGGGAAGGGGGAGCCCGGGCCCACCCTCTACTCCGGGCTCCAGCCCAGGGACCCTAAAATTAGCAGCTATGGAAGCTGACTTTCTGGAAATAGGACACGTACAATTCACTGGGCCACTTCCCCACAGCAGCCCCCACTCAATATCTTCTTCACAGTTACCTCAGGGCCTCCTTCCTTACACCTGATATAGCTTTGTACTGCTTCATTCCTCCAACAGCACAACTCCCTTCTATAGCTCCTGACACTCACACCTCACTGACTAACTGGGAGGCTTTTAACTAGTTCCAGCCAGTCCTTGATTGGTTTCAGGTGTCCCAATCAATCTAGCTACCTCCACTGCCTTCTAGAAGGATCTTAATTGGGCCCAGATGTCTTGATTAACCTGGAGCAACTGCCATTTGGTTACCATGGTACCAGGGATTTGTTTAGCCTGGGGCTAACATACCTGTTCCTCACTACTTTACTGTAGCCATCTGGCCTTGCCCCATCACACTATGTTATGGAGAACCCTCCAGCTGTCGAGATTGATGGGGACACCAAGCTGGTGCTCACAGAAGAGAGGTCTGAAATGGACTTAAGGCTAGGAATTGACCCAGGGAATATATTGGGAGTCAGTACTTGAATCCTGAACAGGAGGTTGCTAGCTGCACGTGGCCCTGGATTGGAACCTGGTGGAGTAGCGTGGGCCTGGGTCTTCTATCTTGTGTTGGCAGGTGAGCATTACTGCTGGAGATTCTAGCTATAGACTGTTTGTGCTCTGCCCCATCCAGGGGGCTGAAGCCTCTTTGTTATTGTTTGCCTTAGCCAAAAGGTCGGGGGGCTACAGACTGTTCCTTGAAAAACAACAAGGAGTCTGGTGGCACCTTAAAGACTAACAGATTTATTTGGGCATAAGCTTTCGTGAGTAAAAACCTCACTTCTTCGGATGCATAGAGTGAAAGTTACAGATGCAGGCATTATATACTGACACATGGAGAGCAGGGAGTTACTTCGCAAGTGGAGAACCAGTGTTGACAGGGCCAATTCAATCAGGGTGGATGTAGTCCACTCCCAATTCCAGGAGAGGAAAAGCTGCTTTTGTAATGAGCCAGCCACTCCCAGTCCCTATTCAAGCCCAGATTAATGGTGTTGAATTTGCAAATGAATTGTAGTTCTGCTGTTTCTCTTTGCAGTCTGTTTCTGAAGTTTTTTTGTTCAATGATAGTGACTTTTAAATCTGTAATAGAATGACCAGGGAGATTGAAGTGTTCACTTACTGGCTTATGTATGTTACCATTCCTGATGTCCGATTTGTGTCCATTTATTCTTTTGCGGAGGGACTGTCCGGTTTGGCCAATGTACATGGCAGAGGGGCATTGCTGGCACATGATGGCATATATAACATT
>NW_020664417.1:15995703-16015515 GCF_002925995.2 Terrapene triunguis | reverse complement strand
CGGAGGCTTTTTCGCCTGGGGCGGCGAAAAAGCCAGAGCCGGCCCTGTAAGCAGTTCTGCCAAACAGAGTGTTATCTTGGAAAGATTTTCTTTAAACATCTTAATGTTTATCTGTAGATGTTATACTTCCTTAACAACCAGATATTCTATTGTTTTGTACAGTTTAGATGGGACATGACTCTGCCCTTTTAGCTAATGGCAGCTGCTGCTCTTTACTGCAAAAAGCTAATGGCTGCTGCTCCTTACTGCAAAAAGTCTCAGACCACACTTTCATCTCTGCATGGTAGCTCTGGGCCCTGCTGAGGAGCAGCACCAGACCAGTAGTGTAGTGGAGTCAGGGTTAGTTGAGGAGCTGGAACTGGCCAGGCTCTAGAATCCAGAGGTGATGGGAAAGCCATGCCATTCCCCACAGCTCAGGGAGGAATTTGCAATAGCTACTTCCAGTAACAACAATATGGCAGCCTGGTCCCACCCCCTTCCTTGGAGTGGTGCTTCCAATTTTAAGGACAGAGCATTGTGATGCATCATGCTCCAGAAGGGTGGAGATAGAATGAGTGACCTCAGTTTCCCCCTACAGGATACATGTACAGTAAGTGTAGGTGAAGAAAATGGAGAGGGAGAAAGCGTACATGTGCAGTGGGTGCATTTCTGCAGGGCTCCAGTACTGTTACATTTGTCATTACACTGCTATTACCAGATCCATTTCAAGATCATGGTACTTATTTTTAAATGTCTAAAAATGTTTCAAGCTACATACCTGAAGAACCACCTGTCAATACATTTGCATCATAACAGCTGTAATTGACAGCAAAGAGGTCTAAACTCACTTGGACTAGCTATAGGAACCTGCTACCACCTGAGATAGGGCTCAGCCTGAGTTCTGCACACTTTGTAATGGAAACCATAGTAGAAATGCACACTTTCAAAGGTTGTGCTGTTCCTACAAGGAGAGCAAAGGGAATTTCACTTGCTTTGAATTGCACACAAACATTGACTTCTAAGAGGGCAAACTGACTTGCTTGGCCACATTCTAATACCTCTTGAAATGCAGGAAAAAGAATTTGTTCCTATATCTTTCATATAATATCAAAAGTTGCCAAGCAGGACTGTTGGTTCCTCTTTTCTAGATTGTTTCAGAGGTGACCCAGCAAGTTTGGCATTCTCTCTAATTAAAGTTTCATATTTTCTTAAAGGCACAATGCAGTCTGTCGGCATCCACTCCAAAAGAATGTGACATTTGAGTTGAATATGCAGTCAAATGATCATGCATTCACCCCACTGTTTTAATATTTTTTGAAAGTTAATGGATAAGAGGGCCATGTTAAGAGGTAGCAGCTGGGTTTTATGCTAGACCTTTTTAACCCGTTTTACAGTGTAACCTCTTAAATGAATTTACTCTCTTTCACAATGTCCCTCGTTACTTCGAAGTGCTACAGCATGAAAATAGATCAGAGAGTGTGCTGGGGCTTGTATTTCCCATGATGCTGTCTGCTGTTCAAAATGTTTGCTTGCCTAGTTGTGTTGTGGGATGATAGCTCTATCACAGATAATTAAATAGAGTTCTTAGTTGGTGCAAACTTGTAAAATAGATATTTTCTTTAAATTGTGTTTGATATAGTAACTGAAATACCAGACTCGTAAATGGGGTGAAATCAGTGGGATTTTTGCCCTTGACTTTAGTAGGGCCAGAATTTCATCCTTTATATTTTGATGTTAGGAAGCTTGGGAGGGGAGGTTCAGACAAGATGCACAAATGCTTGGAAGGAATTAAGAAGTGGGTCAGGTCTCTGGGTCCTTATGTCCTCTAGCCCAAGCACAGATTTCTGCGAGACAACATGTTTGTAGCCCAAGCACCCCTGTTTCTGACCGGAGCTTTCTCGGAGGTTGCAGCAGGAGGGTTCCAAGAGTGTGGGACTCTGTAACCTTATGCACCCCTGTATTCACACCTTACACACTATTGTAATAATCTTTGTACAAAATATGCCTTGTGAGGTATCATTTGAAAACTAATAACTTACTAGTTAATAATATCATGGCTAACAATATCAACAATATATGTACAATTATGAATTACCTGGAATGATATTACTAGTACTTGTTCAAAAACAGACAGGTAAAAGTGTTAAACAGCTCTATTCTAAACAAAGGAGTGTGGGTTTACCTCAGTTTACACATAAACAGAGTGCAATCAACTAATGGAGAGGGAAGAGGGGAGATGGAAAGAAACAAAACAATTTACATTTTAGCAAACACTAGTGCAGGAAGAAAGAGCATGGAGCTTCCTTCACTACCAGAGTCCATGTCATCTTCCACCTTCCTTGAATAAACTTTACTTTGAGGGGTAACCAGAAGAATCCATACTGTTCTAGAAAGGAAAGGGCAGAATACCTCAAGGTATGTCTTGCATCTAAGAAGACAAAAGAACCTGCACTTTGGGCTGTTGGAGGAGATCCTGAGGGAAGAGGGAGTCAGACACCATTTTGCTGGAAGACTGTTAATTGGGAAAGCCATCTTGAACAAAACCTGTACCTTGCTAGATTAAGTTTTAGACTTTTAGATGTGTGTGTTCACCTTTATTTGCTTGTAACCATTTCTAACTTTATCTCTTATACTTGAACTCACTTAAAATCCTGTCTTCTTTTGTTAGTAAACTAGTTTTACTTTTAATCTAACCCAACCAAGTTCTGTGTTTGCTTTAAAGTGCATATTAACTCCAGTTAATGTGGCAAGTTGTTGGGTTTGCCTCTGAATGTTGCAGGAGAGGGATGGACATTGCAGAGCACATGAGTTTGAGAAAGCTCAGGACTGCGGGTGAGTTGGGGTCACCTGCTAACATTCACCAAGTCTGATAAAGACAAGAGTGTGTCTAGGATAACTTCTGTCAGGCTGTTGGATTCAAAGTGGTTGAATCGGAGTAGTACAATTTACAGAATACGGAGTGCGTGCAAGATGGAAGCTATGAGTAGCAGAAGCATTTTAATACAAGTGGTGACACATCTTGCTGGTCTGAATTGCACCCCTAAATGTGACAGTGGCATAATTATGCAGGATTTAAACATCTTGCTATGTTAACTGAGATTTACACTTTAAGCACTCGTGTAACAGTTGAAGTGATTCTCAATTGTGAAGGCTAGGAACAGTCAAAAGAAAGATTACTCTTTTATTATTTTCATTTTGTTTATTTCAGATAAGGGAAATAAAACAAAAGTAAAGCATAAACATGAGCATCAGTGAAGCAACTATAAAGTTGTTGCTGGCCAGGTTGGGGAATGACAAATTAAGAGATGAGCATGAACCCTAAAAATGGTTGTCTGGGTAGAAAGACAAAGAACATGGACACCAAAAGTGGGAAACAAACATGAGAGCCAAGGAAAGGGAGACCGAAAGGCAGCAGCAAGAAGGAGCATGCTGCCCAGCCATGGAAGCAGAAGCAGCTGCACACCAACAAGCCATGGAGCTGGAAAAGAAGGAAACCCAAGAAAATGAGAAGGAAAGGCTGAATGCCCAGAGCAAAATGGGCAAACGGGCAAATCCCATAGTCCCCAGGTACTCTCTCCATCCAAGGAACACCCAGCAGGGACAGGTTGTGCCCTGCATACAAAAAAGAAGCAGATGGTATTGAAGAATATTTTACTACTTTTGAAAGGTTATGTGAGGTTCATAAAGTTCCAGAAGATAAGAAAGTCCCTTGATTGCAAAGTTGTGTGGTAAAACATTAAACATATTTAATGAAATGCTAGTTGAAAAAGCTTTGAAATATTCTGAGTTTTAAAAATCTGTCTTGCAAAGCTTTCAAATTACCCCTGAGTTGTACAGTCTGAAATTCACAAATCTCAGAAAAAGTGCTGGCATGAGTCAGTATGTCTAGAAAATGTGTGGCCCAACAAGAAAAAGGGAAAAGTGGCTGAGAACTATGACCAATTGTTTGTTTGATCTCTTTGCTCAAGAGCATTTTCTAAGCATATGTTCTGACACGTAATATAGAATAAATCTTTAAGTTCTCTGCAGGAAGTTGCCATCCTGCCTCCTGATTCCTTTGTACAAGCCCAAATGTCTAATGAGCACAAGACACCAAAGTAGGGGCAGAAGCCTGGTGTAAAGCGGATGACCACTGGGAAGAAGGAGAGTGGTTGGGAGCCCAGGTGCTCACCTCCCCAGAATCATTCCCCTGCTGGAAATCCCCATCATACACAACCTGTACAGGAGAATGGTCCAAGGAGGTACCACCAATGTAACTCCACTGAGCACATGAGAAATAAGTGCCCTAAGATAAACTAAGATCACACCCCATCCAACGCAGGTTAATGCAACTGTCATTAACATAGAGGAACACGTAGAACCACCGATTAATTTTGTGATGCCTGATCCTGAGGAAGTGGACCTGGAGCTTATCAAGGTTGCCAATGTAAATTGCAAGGAATGGGTAGCCTCAAGGGACATTGGAGTACAAATTTCTCAGGTCGAGGAAAGCATATTCAGAAAAACTGGATACGCATGTTACCTGACCAGGAAGTAGAGCTCCTGGCATTGGAAAAATATAAACTAGCTGTACCTCTGGCTAAGGTGCATTTTGAATTAGAAGGTTTGAAAGGTACCTTGAAAGTTGAGATATTAAACAGCACTTCCACAGCAATGCTGGTGGGAAGTGATATTTTTAGTATGTTCACAGCTGTTAATATTGTAACCCATAGAAGAGAATTGTGCAGACAAAGAAGCAGGTGTGGGAGAAGGGGAAACTCCAGCTGAGCAAGAGGAAGCAAAGTGCTTTCAGATGTGGGAGGGATTGAAGCCAGCTCCTGCATAGCAAAGGAAAGTAGAATCCTCTGAGACTGGGAGGGGGGGAATTAACCTCTGCTACTGAAGAATCTGTCCCAGTTGTCAGCTGCTAGCATTTTGCAGATGAACTAAGGGTAGACTGCACTCTAGAGTGCATATGGAGATATGTCCTGAAGGGAACCCCAGTGAGGGGAAATGGAGAATATACAGGTAAGCTCATGGGGCGGGGAGTAAAATCCCTGGGAAACCTTACAAGTGGCTGATTGTGCCTGCCCAGCACTGTGGGGAATTGATCTTGCTGACACATGATTTTCCTTTTACTGGTCACTTAGGGCCATGAAAATCTATGAACATTTAAAAAAAAAAATACTGGCCAGGGTACAGAATGAGGGGGGAGATTATTGCAAGTCTTGTGAATTATGTCAAAAAAAGACCTGCAGGACTGCAGAAAGTTCCTCTTTGTCCCTTGCCTGTAATACAAGAGGCATTTTATAGGGTAGCAATCGACATTGTGGGTCCTATGCCACACCCCAGCCAAAGGGGGAAGAAATATATCCTGGTTGTAGTGGATTTTACCATCAATATCCCAAAGCAGTTGCTCTATTGACATAAAGCCTGTTTCTGTAGCAAAAAGCCCTTTTTATTATTTTTAGCGGAGTGGGTTTTCCTAAAAATATTTTGTCAGATTTCATGTCTCAGCTATTCAGTGATTTATGGAAGTTGTATGGGATAAAACCACTAAAAACTGCCCCATATCACCTAGAGACCAATGGTGTGGTGGAGAGGTTCAGTGGGGCACTGAAATCAATACTGAGGATGTATGCCCACAGGCGGGACTAAGATTAGGATGAAATGTTACACTGTTTGCTTATAAGGAAGTGCCCCAAGAATCTACAGTTTGGCCCATTTGATCTTCTATACAGAGGGAAAGTGAGGGGACTCTTAGATCTTACCAGAGACTGCTGGGAAGGAGATACTGAGACAGATGGGTAGCCTATAACTGAATATGTACAAAGGTTCAGGCAAGAGTTAAAGGACATGCTGGAAATTATTCAGAGTCACCACAGGGACAGTCAGGCCAAACAAAAGGTGTGACCAATATATTTGTAAATGCCCTTTGAAGTAGGAGACTTAGTGTTGCTACTTATCCCTGTGCAAAACTCGGAAGGGAGCTTTTGAAATGATAGAAGAGGTAACTGAATGTACATACATGGCAAAAGACCTGACAGTAATGCTGCCATGCAGCTGGTGCATGTAAACAGATTTAAAGTTGATCACAAGAGAGAAGCCATGGTAAACATAATCTGTTGTGTAGAAAGGGAAACTGAGGCACATCTCCTCATTGATTTGATGACTGAAAGCCAAACTGGCTCATCTCTGGAAAGCCTCAATATCTACAGTGAGTTAATATAAGTTGAAAAAGCAAAGGTGTTTTCTGTACTGCAAGCACACAGACAAGTGTTTTCTAACAAGCCCGGGAAGACTCACTAACTCATAAGATTGTTACTGTAGGATCACAGCCACTTCCCAGCAGGGCCAACTGTACCAGTGGCAAGGTACAAGAGCAAACTTGCACAGAGATGCAGAGCATGCTGGCCCTGGGAGTGATTACAGAGTCTGACTGCTCTTGGGCATCACCTGTGGTCTTTGTTACTAAGACAGATAACACTGTACAGTTTTGGGCTGAGTATAGGAAACTCAATGCTGTCATGGTGCCAGATGCTTATCCTATGCCTAGAACTGATGATATGCTGCATATCTTAAGAAAAGCTAACTATATCAGCTTTTTTTATTTAAAGGATACTGGCAAATTCCTTCTGATAATGTTCTGAAAAAATCTGCTTTTATTAGTGATGTGGAACTGTATGAATTTTAAATGGATTACAGGACTTCGCAAGGATCTGTGTCCACAATATAGTGATGACAAAACCTCACTGATCTGAATTGCACCTAAAGTGTGATAGCAGACAACCCTTAAAGGAGAACCGTCTTTCATCAGAGCCTTCTAGATCTGTGCAAAAATAAAATCATCCCCCAATAGTTTGGTAATGTGTGAACAACATATGGGTTATTTGAATACACTGTTTTATAGTTCAGAGGTGTTTTTTTTTTTTAATTCTATTAGATTTTTTTAAAAAAAACATGAAGTATTTTCTACTTATTAAAGATGTAATTTTGTCTTCTGCATGTTTAGCTGGGGAAATTCAGTTCAGCCAGGCTTGTTGAGAGGTATCGAAACTGTCTTCCTGTGGTATAGATTTTAGATATGCTCCCTTCCCTTGTTTGCTTTGCTGTGGATTTAAAAATGATTTTAACAGTAAAAATATATAGAATCCTCTATGTTCTTGTCACTCTTTGGTGGTTTCTAATTTCTTGATGCTCACCTATATATTACTTCTGAATTTTCCATGAAAAATTCGTTTGTGAAAAAGGCTGGTTTTTTTTTTCTTTTTTAATATAATTTTTTTCAGTCAGTCAGAAAGGTTTATCTCTAATTGTAAGGCAGTAGGTCCTTTCTAGTTTCCTTTAATCAATACTATACATGCACATTATTCTGCAATTTAATCAATGTCTTTTCGCTCCCTCATTCATCTTTCATGCTTGAATTGCTGTAATTCAGGGTCTGATGGGGTGGACTAGGTCTGGAGGCATCAGGGTCCTGCCACACCCTATCCCAGATATGATCAGTAGAGAAGTCCTCCAAGTGGCCTAGAGTGGTTGCAGGAAGCAGTCAATCAGGGCCAGCAGACTGACTGCAGCTCCTTTTTTGAGAGTCAGCTGCTGCCTGGAACTGGAGGAGAGAGGACTGTATTCTGCCTGACTGAAAAAGCAGCAGGACCACAGACATCTCAGTGTGGGAGGGGAGCAAAGAAGAAGCTTTTGGCTGGCTGCTGGGACTGAGTAAGGAATGAGCCCAGGGAGGGACGCAGGAAGATGCTGTCTCCAGAGAGGAAGCCCTGGGGATATGGCCCTATACCAGGGCTGGGACAAGTTAAAGACTGTATTCCCTGGAAGGGCTTTGTTCTGTTTCCCATACAGTGTATGTGACTAGGGCAGAGGGCCGAGTCACTGAAAAACCGCCTGAGAAACCACTGACAGGGTTCATCATAAACTGAAAAACTGCAGACACATCTGATCAAAAGGGGATGTTTGTGAGAGGTGGGTGCCACACCGTTACATGGGCATTAATTTCTGTGCAGTTGGATGTATAAATGGTAATATCAGGTAGGAAGGTTATATTTCCTCTGTATTTGGCAGCGGTGTGATGGTACTGGAATACGGTGTCTAAGTCTGGTGTCCACAATTCAAGAAGGATGGGTGAGATCCACAAAGGTACTCTGACACCTAAGACCCATTTTCACACATTACTGCAATCCACAAAACTCCTGCCTGGTTGCCGCCTAACCCTGTAGGTGCCTAAACTCACTCAATGCCTAAATTTTTGCTGCTGGGCATGTGCACTGCAGCCTCATGATAGGCATCCAGACTCCGACCTCCCATGTAAGCCCCAGACTGATTTGCCAACAGGGAAAAATAGGTGTTTGACTGCATAAGGCACATCTGGGGACCTAATCCTGTAGGGAATTTCAGAGGCTGCCTACTAGATTGGATGTCTCAGGTAAGTTCACACAAAACAGTTGTAGGTGGGGTGAGAAGGATCTCCCTTATACCATTTAGCCTAGTGGACAGGGTACTCCTGTAGGCTGGTTCTAGTGCCCATTCCTCTGGGGGTGGGAAGAAGGGAAGTTATGAACAGGGATTGGCCACCTGTCATGTGAGTGCCCTACCCACTAGGCTATGGAATAGTCTGAGGTGGGTCTCACTCAATCTTTTGCATTAATGCTGTTCTTAAAAGGAAGTATTTCTTTGCACAGTCAACCTGTGGAACTCATTGCCAGTGGATGTTGTGAAGGCCAAGACTATAACAGGGTTCAAAAAAGAACTAGATAAATTCATGGAGGATAGGTTCATCAATGGCTATTAGCCAGGATGAGCAAGGATAGTGTCTCTAGTTTGCCAGAAGCTGGGAGTGGGTGACAGGGGATGGATCACTTGATGATTACCTGTGCTGTTCATTCTGTCTGGGGCACCTGGCATTGGCCACTGTTGGAAGACAGGATACTGGACTAGATGGACAGTTGGTCTGATCCAGTATGGCTGTTCTTATGTTCCACTTAAATAATTATTAATTGGGCCAATGAAAGAGTTAAAATGGCTCTGTAGCTAGTGGTTAGGGCACTCACCAAAGAGGTGGCTGATCCCTGTTCAAATTCCTTCTCCCACTCAGTAAGAGGGGGGGACTTGAATGAGAGGCCTTCCACATCCCAGGCAAGTATCCTAACCACTAGGCTAAAGATTACAAAGGAGTGCCTCCTTCATCTCCCCCTGCCGTTTTGTTTTGGACCCTGCACACAACTTGGCCAGCCAATTACCTATCTTCCCGTGGTTTGTGGATTGTAAATAGAGATAGATGCTTCCCTGCTGCTTGGATTTAGGCTTCTGTCTCTGAGATGGGGTGGAGCTTACCCCCCCCCCCCACACACACACACACCCCACCTCTCTCTCTCTCTCTTGTCGGTCACTCCCTTTGGCTGGCTTAAACAGCTCATCACTTACCATGCTGGCTTTGTGGATCAACATCTAAGGTGCTTTCCATCCCTATTCGTTGTATGGGAGGTTAGGCACCTAACTCGGGCTTTGTGAATTGCAGTGTTGTTCCTGTGAATTTCTCAGCATCATGATGCTCCATGTCATGATGCCTAAATACCAGGGTGGATAAAAATCAATGATTTAAAAAAAAAAACTGATTTTTTTTTTATTTAAATTGGATTTTTTTGATGAAATGCTTTTTGAGGAAAAAACCTATCTCAAGATAGTTTTAATTAAGATACATTATAGCTCAAAGATATCTCATCATGGAATAGGGATTATAAATTCTAATTCTATAGTTTGAGACAACATATTCACGTAATGTTTAAGAAAAGTTTTGTATATGAGTTCCAATAGTTCATGGATTAGGGACCCAATTTTATGGGGTTCCACAGGCTTCTGTATAGATTATTTGGGTTAATCTTTCTATCTACCCAATGGGACTCAGTGCTCAGTCTAGAAGATACCATCAGGGATGCTTAGTTTTGCAGTTCTCAAACTGGATTTGTGTCTCCAGAGGTAACATGCTTGTTAACAGCAAAAATGTTTTTAAATAAATAAATAATATATAGAGGTGAGAAATAACAGACTTCAACTCTGTTGTCCCTCTGCAAATTTGTGGACACAGAGTCAATCCCTTACCTCTCTCTAAAACTGCAAAGTTTCAAAAAGTTCAAGTAATAGAAGATTGTTGGGGGTGGAATAGATCTGGACAAGGAGAAGAAGTCTGGAGATAAATGTGAGACGGGAGGGACGTATGCTTGTTTTGTTAAAATATTATACGTTTGCTGTTGAAGAAAAAAATCCAGAATACTTAACGTTGTTGTTGTTGTTGTTGTTTTAGTTAAATAAAACAATTTAAATGTCTGTCTGGTGATGTTCTCCTCCTAATACAGCATGGCAAGAAAATCCTCCAAATATTAATGATTAACCTGTTGAATTGGAGATAATTAACCTCCCAATGATGTCATAAATATCTGCTTCAATTACCTTTGGTAAATGAAATAACCAAACAATCATTCATTTTCTGATATAGCTGTAAACTTAATCTGAAAAGTTTTCAAAATAAATCACTTTAAAAATGTATAGTGTGTACCTTCTAAAAATGAAACCTACATCTATCTGTGAGTTGTGAAGAATATGTATTAAGGTTATAACCACCAACAAGAATGCACTTTTATGTAGAAAACCATGATTAAATCGAGTCTTCCTGACTAGTGATTTAAATCAAATCCACCCTGCTAAATACCTTTGCAGATCTGGGCTGGAGTGAATAATTTGGAGACGGTTCAGAGAAGAGGCATCTGAATGATTAAAGGAAAACCTATTTTATAGTGGTAGATTCAAGAAGTTCAATCTATTTAGTTTAAGTTGTGATTTATCCCAGTTTATAAGTAGCTACATAGATGATAAAAAATTTATAATAGCATCTTCATTCTAGCAGAAAAAGGTAGAACAAGATCCAATGGGTGGAAGCTGAAGTCAGACAAATTTGGAGATAAGGTGCAAATTTTTAAGTGAGGATAATTAACTATTAGAACAGTTTACCAATGATTGTGCTGGGTTTTCATCACTGGCAATTTTTAAATCAAAGTTGGATGCTTTTCCTAAATATATGCACTAGTTCAAACAATAATTAAATCCGTAAAGTCCTGCGTTAGGAGGTCAGACTAGATGATCACAATCGTCTCTTCTGGCCCTATAATCTATAAATATATGTAATTTCTCAGTGTTGATGATCTCGGTAAGAGGGTTACACTTAATACAATACAACATTCATTATGAAACTTCCTTTTGTTGGAGTTTTATTGTATCCATTACAGAAATGCAACAAATGTGTGGTCCAGTAAGATTGATTGATTACCTACTTTCACAGGGATGCAATTTTATAAACTACTAATTACTCAAATGAAATCAATACTGTGGTGTCAGTCTCAGCTCTCTGAAAATTTTAGCTTCCTTTCTTAATTTACACTGATCAATCTACCAACCTGACCTCTTACCATGATTTCAATGCAAAGAGAAATGATACCCTCCTCCATGACCTCTTATGGCCCTTTGCAACTAATGCACACTAAGACATTTCTTCACCTTCAGGGAAAAAAACCTCTAATCCCCAACATGAATCTAATCTGTAGTAAATCAATTTTTTTTCCCTTCCAGTGACTGTTGCCTAGTGTTAGTGGCAGGCATTCAGAGGGTATCTGAAAGACACCTGCTACACACAGAGAATAAGCTTAGTCATTCTGATTATCCTAAATTTTAGCAAATATTCATCTTGATCTTTCTTAGCTGTAAGACTGCTTGCACCTAAATGTGTGAAACTGCCATTGAAAATGTGAGACAACCACTTCAGTCACTCACGAGAAAAGATAAATTTAGACAATATAAGGGCTAGATCCTACAAACCCAACTCACTAGTATTCCTTATTCCAGGAAGTAGCCAACAGGACTACTTCAGTGAGTAAGAACTATTCACATGAATAAGAGTTTGCAGTATCTAGCCCTAGTTTATTATGTTTCTCCAAGATTAAATATTGTTAAGATGGAAGCTTCTTCCTCATGTTTATTGTCTTTTCTAAGTTTTGCCGGTGCTAGTCCTAGTAAAATTTCATACATTACAAAGTGATATACTGAAATTTCTCCACTTTCACCATTGGAATCTTCAGAGGTTCCTAAGTTGGATCCCCCTTTGGTATAGAGGAGATGGCTGCTAGCAGAGCACTTTTCTGAGGTTGGGAGGGATCTTTTCCTTTGGAGTGCTCTGAATTCCTCCCCTCCCTCCATTCCAAAATGGACTGAGTCTGTAGAGCTTCAGGCATGCTCCCAAGCTTACTTGTTTAAGAAGGCATTGTGGAGGGTTGAAGCAGTTTATGATGGGATTTTTGTCTGGTGATTTTAAATTTTATTGGTCTGCTGCATGGTTATTCAATGAGATGTGAAAGGGTGCAGGGAGGAGGCTTTGGATGTTTGTTTTGTAAAGTATAAATGTATGTTAAGTGTGTCCAGCATTATGGATTTCTTAGATCAAAGTCAAAGAAATTATGGTGGGCTGGCTTTCCCAAATCATCTGTCAATCCTATATATATGGGAATTGGCTATTAAAATCATAACTACGGTAATAAGCACTCTCCCCCAAAATTTAAAATCTAGAGACACACATTTGAATTGTTCTTAATCATCTAAATACCCAACGTAGTAATAAAACACAAATGCTGCAAGTCAGTAGGTTAGTAGTTCATGCCCCAGATGTGCTTGAATGCCTTCAATTTTGATAATTCACTTTAAATTACATTTTAAAAAATGCCTGAGGCTGGTAATGGTACAACATAACCTTACACTATGAAAAGTAGTTCCCACTAGATGGGTAAGATAAAATAACAGGGAAAAGGCTACAAATGCTTTCTTTATTATTTTGAAAATATTTATTGTTTGTTAATATTTTTAAAATAGAAGTATCTTAGACTTCCTGGCTGCTATTTGAAAAATAATTACCCTGACATATTCTTTCCCAGAGAGATTTCAGGAAATGTGTGGTATACTTTTCTGTGTAAAATGAATTTTGAGGGATATCAAATACACCGCTATCTCGATATAACGCGACCTGATATAACATGAATTCGGATATAACGGTAAAGCAGTGCTCCGGGGGGGGGGGGGGCAGGGCTGCACACTCTGGTGGATCAAAGCAAGTTCAATATAACACGGTTTCACTTATAATGTGGTAAGATTTTTTGGCTTCCAAGGACAGCATTATGTAGAGGTGTATAAGAATCCTCTCTTCACAATACCTTTCTCTTCCCTTCCTTAAATAATTCCATCACTGACTTTTTGGTTATATGTGTCTGTGTGTTACAAGTGACTCTACTTTATGGTCCAATATCTTATTTTGAGATTAGCTAATAAACTGCTACAGATCAAGTCAAGATTTTGTCCATGTATTTGATGTGCCGCTGGAAACATGATCCTGTTGTCCGCTGCATCAGCAATAGGTTAATAATGATTGGAAACATGAGGAATTGGAGTTCACATGGCTAGATACATTAATATTTATTATTTATTGATAGCGTGCTTGACATAATCAAGTTATAGCAGTGCAGCTTTCTCACATAGACAAAAGGAAGTAAGTTTAAAGACACCATTGGCAGAAAGGTAAGGAGAGAGTCTTGAAAGGAATGGAGCAAATAAAGAGGGCATATTTTCCAGAAAATTCTGACTTTATGCCAGGAAGTGAAACCTTAACTACTTTGGTATAATTACATTTTGAGGAACAATTGATGCAATAGAGTTGAAATGTGCCCAGCCTCCAAACCCCACACCCTAATTCTCCACAGTTTAACATATTTCTCCACTCCCTGCATTCATTATTAAGTAAGTGATCATCATAATTCAACATGCTCTGAGTAACTATTTGCTTCAGAGTAAAGCTTAATAACTAACCTCCTAATGCATTTTTGACAGCCTACACCAGACTTTCTCCTATATGTTGTCTCAGTGTTTTATTAGTTTCTGGGGACCAATGATAATAAATTTTACTAGCTGGCTCTGAAAATAAACTAAAATTTAATGTGTTTTAAATTATAGCATCCTCCACTTCAATGTGATCAGCTTAATCTGCCCAACCACATCCTAGACGTTCACTTTTATGGCTTCATAACAGAGACAAGCAAATTGATTAATAATGTAAAATGCTTGTATACAGATTAAAGAAGACTGGTATTTTTATTGCTAAAAGCAAAACAAACCCAGCAACCAGCAGCTTAGTTTAGTGACTGAGAATAGGTTAGGAGGCAGGAATAGCTGAGTTCTAATCCCAGCCTTTCTAGTGGCTCCCTCGGCCATATTAATTTCTGACCTCCTAAACTATAACTAGACTACACAAGATTATGTGACTTGTGTAAAGCATTTGTTTTTATCAGGAGTGTACACATGATTAAATGCAGACCTGATGTGAATATCAGGATTGGTGGTGCTAAATTTGCAAACTATATCCATTCATCATTGCCTTATGTAGAGACTAATTGTCAGTATACTGACAGCATGGAAAAGGAAGGTTGGGATAATCAAACTTCCATTGATGTTCAGTGGAAGTTAGCTGCCTAACTCCCTTAGGTGCCTTTGATAATTTCAAATTAAGTAACCAAGGATACCTGAGAGTAAACATGAATGTGATCTGCAATTAATACAAACTAATCCTGTTATTTTGAGTATTTATTCCAATAGTGTATGTTATATTTGTGACATCTCTCTGAAAAGTAATGTATCATGCCCACTGGGAGTGTGGCATGAAGTGTCAGAGGCTGGTGTTCCTTTGGGCTTCTTTGTATGTTTCTGGCACTGAACGCCTTCATGAACTTGGAAAATAAATTGTGGTGTTTTACTAATGTCAGATTGTTGTTTTTAATTTAGTTAGCCAGCTGCTTCCTTTAGTGATTTGATGGTGTTTTCCTAACCTTTCCATGGGCAATGTGACTGCTGTTCAAAACAACTATTATCTCAAATGCCCAGAAGAAGTTTATGTACTCAGTATTAATACAACTATCCTGATCACAAGTAATATATTTTATTGCTCTGAGTATATTGAAAAGGCAAATAGGTTGAAGAAATGACTGCCACAGGCCACACCAGCATTTTAAAGCAGTAAACAGAACTGAAGCACTCTGCTTTGCTTTGTCCTGGGAAAATGGGCCCAGATCCACAAAGGTAATTAGGCATCAAACCCCACATTCAGGTACCTAAATCCCAGTTTTAGGCTCCACTGTGATCCACAAAACCCCTGCTTGGCTGCTGTCAATTGCTGTGGGTGCCTAAATTCACTTGGCACCTACATTTTTAGGGTAAAAGTTCTGTAGGAGCCTAAGGTCTTGTCTACATGGTGCCAGCAAAGGGCTCGGGAGGGGTGTGATTTGTAGAATGTTCTAACTGCCCTGCTGGCACATTCTAAAACAGGGTTTCTCAAACTGGGGTCGCCTCTTGTGTAGGGAAAGCCCCTGGCGGGCTGAGCCGGTTTGTTTACCTGCCCCGTCCGCAGGTCCGGCCGATCGTGGCTCCCACTGGCTGCGGATCGCTGCTCCGGGCCAATGGGAGCTGCTGGAAGGTGACCCCTATTTGAGCAACCCCATTCTAAAAGGTAGTTTGCAGGAGGCAGGAGCATTTTCCTGACACCATGTAGAAAAGCCCTAAGCTTCTGTCTGTGGGCATATGCACTGGATGCCTATCTCCTGTCTAAGCCCCAGCATGATTCCCAAACCAGGAAAAGATAGGTTGAGGAGTGTCTATCTTGCCTGTGGGGCTTGAGCTGGTAGGTGTGTTCAGAGCCCATCCACTGGATGAAACTCCATTCAAAATCCAGAGTGCTCACCTTATAACTTCTAGTCTAGTGCTTCTGTTAGAACATGCACTTGAGAGACCCAGGTTCAGTTCCCCCCTTTGCTTGAAGAAGAGTCTTCCACATCTCTCAAGAGTGTGCTCTAATCACTGAGCCATGGGATATTCTGATGGGGGCAGAATAATGTCTCCTTTTAAAATTGTTCTACTTTGGATAAATAGTAAAAATAGTCCTTGGAGCAGGACTATCCCAGCTCTCCTATCTCCTAGGTCAGTACTCTAACCACTGGACTATAAATTAATTTCTTCTTGCTTGCTCTCTCTCCTCTCAACCCCAGATCCTTCCCAAAAGAATTAATTCTGTCTTTCTATCCCCAAAAAGAATTAATTTACACTGTAATAATTATTTTCACTACCAATGAATATGACCCACTGTGTGGCCTTTGGAAAGAAATACCTCTGGTGTAACTCCAGTGGCTTCAATGGAGTTATATTAGGGATGGATTTGGATTAATATTATTTACTCACTTCACAGAGGAGGTGCAAAGATTTGGCTAAGCTTTGTAAAGTTCTTGTGTAACATGCTATCAGTGTTTTTATCCCACCTCTTTTGCAGGCCTATTTTTGCATCCTGCCGAGGAATGTATATTGGGTTCTGCTGAGGTGTGGGGGGGGGGGAGTCATTATAAGGAAGGTGAGAGGAGAGGGGATCTCTAGAACAAAAGCGTTTGAATCGAGCCTTAAATTCAGCCGGAGCTGTCCAGAGCAGAGCTCTGGTAAATTATTTTTCAAACCTCAGGGCGGGGGGGTTCAGAGAGCCAATTTCAGGGGGTCCACAGTCACCCCTGGCACATCCCGTGGGGCTTGAGTCCTAGTGTGTGGGTGGACACACACACACACACACACCTTACCTTGCAGGGCTGGAACCCCAAGAATCCTGCCTCACACCTGAAGCCCGGAGCCCTGAATGGGGAGGGTGTGGGGAGCTTCAGGAAATACGCTATGAGAATTTAAGCCCTGGTTTGAACTGAGTAGTCAGGTAGGAGTAATTCAGGAATAGATAATCTTAGGGAGAAGTTTTGAACTAAACTTTTATTAATAGTAAAATAATATAAAACCAGATCCCAGGAATAGGGTGTCTGGGGACTCTCTGTTGTATGTGGACTGTTTGAGAGCAAGCTAAGAAAGGTGTCTGCTCACGACATGGAATATGAAAAATGCTATTTAAATGTTAAATTAAATGGGAGTGACTAAACTTTGTGTACATTTCAATTCCATGTCCTCATGTAATACTGTCATTGTAACTGGGTATTTCTCCTATTTCCTTAGCTTCATTTGTCATCCTATAACATTTCATGCTGGAAACTAGGGTGCAAACTCTGCATCAAAGAGACTGCATTCATATGTTGCTGTAAGATGTTTAGCACACCCATGGGTATTATTGAATAATAATCAATGTATATAATTTACTTCTCTTAATAATCATATTATTATTACACTTCTAAAAGCTCAAAGGAAGGTTGTACCAATAGAAGATGAGAAGCAGCATGTAACCTGTGAGTGCCTCAGATAAACTAGCTTATTTTTAGAAGTCAAAAATTTTTATTTGTAGTAGTAGTAGCAGCAGCAGCAGCTCACAGAGGCTTCAACCAAATCAGGGCCATAGTATGCCACGTTCTGTACAGACATATAGTAAAATAGAATTCCTGTCCCCACGGGAATCTAATCTTAATTTAATATGAATGAAATCAGTGGGTAACCAACCAAATGGAGGAGCTAAGGGAAATACGGGTTAATAGTGATGCAAGTATGTTTTGCATAAATTAGCTGTATGCTCTATTTATAGATATAGAGGGTTGTGTTGTTTGCTTAATTGAGATAAATAAGGAGATTGGCTTAATGATTTCCTAGCCATTACCAGCTAGTAGTGTTCCCTAAGTATCATGGTTGAAATGGCTTTATGGATTTTATCACTTTTTTTTTTTTTTTTTTTTTTTTTTTTTTTTAGGGTAGCATCCTACACACGAGGAACATGGGAGAGAGCAAAAAGATGTTTGAGGGAAAGCTGACAAATAGGTAATGGATGCTGGCTTTGTTGGTGGTGCAAAGAGATAATTGACAAAATAAGAATAAGATAGTGGAGCAGATAGAGTGGGAAGTAAACTGTGAAAGCCTTAAAGGTGAGGACCAGGACTGGAATCCACAAAGGGACCTCAGCATTGCAATGCCAAGCATCACAATACCTAACTTTTCAGTGCCTAGAAAATTGCAGGAACACCTTTGTGATCTTCAAAGCCTGAGTTAGGTTCCAAAGCTCCCATACAATGAATGGGGAAAGATAGGCACCTGAGACTGTGATCCACATACCTAGCACACTAGGTGGGAAGCCATCTAAGCTACCCAATGGGAGATGCTGAGGAAAGGGGTGTGTGCTAAGCCCTGCCCCTCTCAGATATAGGCACCTAAATCCAAGTTGCAGGGAGGCACCTCATTTGGTTTGTGATCTGTAAACCAGGAGAAGATAGGCATTGGGTTGCCTAAGTGGTCTGTGGGGGCCAAAATCAAAAGAGGCTGGTAGGAGGAGGCAGCCCTCCCTTATAATCTTTGTCCTAGTGGCTAGGGTACTCACCCAGGATGTAGGAGACCCCCAGTTCAAGTCATCTCTCCAACTGAGGGAAGAACAGATAAGAACAGAGATCAGCCACTTCTCAGGTAAGTGCTGTAACCACTGATGTGGGTCTCCCTTAGTCTGTCATATTGAAATTGTTCCACTTGTGTTTCATATGTTTCAATTAAATTGTTTAATAAATATTAGCTGGGCAACTGAAAGTGTTAGAATCACTCTGTAGCCTAATGGGTAGAGCAGTTGCTCAAGAGGTGGCCAATCCCTGTACAAATCCCTTCTCTCCCTCAGGAGGAGGGCCTTGAATTGGGGTGGGGGATGTCTACCACATCCTAGGTGAAGTACCCTAGCTCCTAGGCTAGTTTTATAAGGGAGATCCTGATCCTTCTCCCACCCTTCCCCAGGTGGTTTGCGTGAGCTTACTTGAGAGGCCTGACTTGGTAGATGGCCTCTGAGCACACCTACTGGATCAGTCCCTTGCATGTGAGTTAAGCAGCTGAATTCCGGTCTTCTTTAGTTTGTAAATTGCTCTGGGGCTTGGGGTGGGAGATAAGTGTCCAGGTGCCTAGAGGGAGGCAGTAGTGCACATGGTCAGAGGCAGAAATATAGGTACCTAGGGAACTTTTACTGCAGAAATGTAGGCACTGAGTGAATTTAGGTGCCTACAGGGTTAGGTGGCAGCCAAGTGGGTGTTTTGTGGATTGCAGTAGTACCTTTGTGGCTCGCGCTCAAGAAGCTTGTATTTGATATGGTGAAATAAGAGGGGAGGGACTCAAAGCAGGGTTGAGGAGGAGGATGTTGTAAGAATGGGGCACATAGATGATCTTACCAACCAAATAGACCTGAACAGGACAAAATTGTACTAGTAGTCAAGGTGTGAAATGGCCTGGAGGAAAGTTTAGTGTTGTAGTTAGACGCAATAAGGCTTCTTTGAAATCTTGTGTAGGAAGATATAGACGCAGCCTGGGATGTTGATCTAATGAGAGGGCAGAGTCAATAAGACACAGGTTATAGGCCTGATTAACTAGGAGGATGTTGGCGTGGCCCACAATACCTATACCTATCTCATAGAACTGGACGGGACCCCGAAAGGTCATTGAGTCCAGCCCCCTGCCTTCACTAGCAGGACCAAGTATGGATTTTTGCCCCAGATCCCTAAGTGGCCCCCTCAAGGATTTAACTCACAACCCTGGGTTTAGCAGGCCAATGCTCAAACCACTGAGCTATATGACAAAGTAAAAGAGTGAAAGGGGAAAATCTTGGCAGGGGCAGGTAATCAGGAGCTCACTTTTGACCATGCTGAGTTTGTTGTCTGTCATTCAAATAGAAATGTAAGAAAGACAGGCCAAGATAGGGGATTGGACTGAGGAAGACTGATCCAGAGTGGAGAGGTAGATTTGTGAGTAACTGGTGAAAATAGAGTTGTCAATAGGGTG
>NW_020664417.1:15972011-15995303 GCF_002925995.2 Terrapene triunguis | reverse complement strand
GGCTTTTTTGCCTGGGGCAGCAAAAAAGCCAGAGCCGGCCCTGTTTGCAGGGGCCAGGGCTGGCTCCAGGCACCAGCTTGTCAAGCAGGTGCTTGGGGTGGCCACTCCGGAGAGGGGCGGCACGTCCAGCTATTCGGTGGCAATTCGGGGGAAGGTCCCTCACTCCGGCTCAGAGTGAAGGACCTCCCGCCGAATTGCCGCTGCAGATCGCGATCGCGGCTTTTTTTTTGGCTTCTTGGGGCGGCCAAAACCCTGGAGCCAGCCCTGGCAGGGGCGGGGGAGGTTCAGCATTTTGAAAAATCAAGCCTCTATGTCTTACTACCTCCCACCTTTATAGTTATCACATCCCTACATAGTTGGGATGGTAAGGGTTACACACAGGATTTCTGAGGTGTTACAATTTATAATACTCTCACCCTGTCAAGAACTATTCACATTTCCCAGAATAAGTGCATGTATACTGGTTAATTATTGTCCTCGTTAAAATTAAGGCTAGGAAAAAAACTATTTAAGAGGCCACATAGGAAGGTAGCTCCTAACCAGTAGCTGTTTAGGTGAAAATGTTTGTATTGCACAGTTTGCATTGAATTATCTGGAACTGATTATCCCGACCTCACTTAAACCAGTATAAATGGAAATCAGTGGAGATATCCCCCATTTTATAGTGAGGTCATAGCCCAGTCCTGCTCCCACTAATCAATTGCAAAACTTCTGTTGACTTGAATGCTTCAGGATACAGCCTACTGTGTTTTAAAACCCAGTCCTGCAAATACTTAAACTGGTATGCAATTTTACTCACATGACCAGTCTTATAGATGGGACTACTCAAAGTCCTAATTCTGTGAAGACTAAAATGTGCTTAAATTTGTGCACTATGTGCAGTCCATTGAAATAAACACTGCAAGAGAATGTTTCAATTGAAACACAAATTTTGTCAGTGGGACTACAGTACATAAAGTTTAAGCATGATTGTAACTCTCTTTGCAGAATCAGGACCCAAGTGAGTAAAGTTAAACATCTACATAAGTGTTTTGCAGGTTAGGGTCCTGGATCATACTTTTAGGTAAAAATTATATTTAAGAAAATTCTTGTCAATATTATTAACAACACCTTGATATTAAAATGGAAAGAACAGGAACGGAGTTGGTGATATCGTAAGGCTTTTACACATCTAACTATTATGATGATTTTTCAAAATTGATCTTTATATTTTATTCATCTGGGACACTGAAACTGATCTGATCTGTTTTACTTGCTGATTCTTGGGCAGTAGGAACTTTTGATTGAAACATTAACTTACACCAACAAAAGACAAACCTTTAAGTTAACTGTTTTTAAAAGAACATTTCTATTCATTTTAGGTTGTGTAAGATAAGTGACTTCTATGTTGAATAGGCTGTCAACTCCACAGGTAGCCATGTCTGAAACCTCCCCTGAGGAGGCTAAGGAAAGATGAAATAGCACGTGGAAAAAGATGCTAACACTGAAATTATTTTCCAAATATAACATAGAGCAGTTGTCTGTTAAAGCACTAGAAGTCTAAAGATCTCTGTCATGAGGATGTTTTGTGTGAGAAAGGGGCAAACAGCATTTCTGGATTCACAGATGTTTCCTGAATACATCTTCACAGAGGGCCCAGTTTTGTAAGATATAGGTGTATTACTATGAGCCCCAGGAATTAGTAATTTCTTGTAGGGATAAGGGAGACTTTGGGACTTCTTGCTTATAGTAGCATTCGCTCTCTCTAAATACCGCTGTTTGTTTTTATTAATTATTTATATTGCAATATTGCCTATTGTCAATAGGGATCCAGGCCCCTTTGTGCTAGGCACTGTTCAGATGAGTATAACAGAGACATAGCTCTTGGGACTTGCTCTTATTTTATCTCCAATCATGATGCTGTTTATCATATCATACACTTTCAAAAGCAACAATTTTGCTGAAAAAGAAGGTTGTGTATAAATACAAGTAAGGTAAGACAAAATCTAAGAAACTAAGATCCAAAAGATGATGCAAGCAAAACTTCAGTCTGTTCCTTTTGTAGTCTAACAATCAACAGTCTTGTGTTAATTCATATTTTGTTACTCCTTGTTTCACTTTCATTCACGCTTATCGTTTTGAGGCTTTGTCCCTAAGAGTGTCCTCTTCTATATATGTATATTTTGACTACTACTTTTCTCTCCCTCCCCACGCAAAAAATTTGCACTCTTCCCCCTCCCCAAATCAATAAATAAACAAACATAACATCTAATTCTTCTCAACCTGCTTTGGCTTTCCCCTGCTACTATCTGTTTTATTAACAAACTTCTTGTTCTGATGCCATTTTTCTTTAATTGTTCAAAGTTTGTGTCTTTGGTTTTACTAGATGCTGTGACTATTTTAGTAAATATTACAGATGGAGTCACAGGTTAGAAACTGGGTCAAATGATAACTGTGGTGTGAATGTAGTACTTTACTAAGAGATGAGGCTTTAGATCAGTGGTGGGCAACCTGTGGCCCACAGGCCTCATGCAGCCCGTCAGGGTAATCCGCTGGTGGGCTGCCGGACCATTTGTTTACATTTGCACGGCTGCCCACAGCTCCCAGTGGCCGGTTCGCCGTTCCTTGCCCACCACTGCTTTAGATCACTAAAGAAGCAGGCCCAGCCCCAGGTAATCATGATCCCTAGGAACACTCCCACAGGGGTCCCATTCCATCCCCTTACTTCAGTGTTAGGGCCCCCCACTTTTTCAGAGACAGGAACAACAGTATAAGAGTCCCCTGTCTGGTGCAGAGGGAGCAGCACCAGCTTCTCTTCCCCCTCCTTCCCGCCTCCCAAAGTACTTACCCCTGCAGTTAGCATGTATCTGCTTGAGTTGGTAGGCTGTATGTGGCTGCACTGCTTTTCTGCCTGCTAGGTTTAAATGCCTTTTGGGGGATAGTTTTACAAGTCTCCTTCTCCCTACATCAGCTCAGTAGTTGGTCTTGCAATTATTCCCCATACAGATACTGTGTGTATTCTACATCCCTCAGAGCTATTGTTCCACTGGTGGTCTCCAGTGTTAGTGTTGTACCTAACCTGACTCCTAGGCACACACATACAATCTCTAGCTCAGAGGTGCTTTGTGGCCCATCAGAGGGTACGGAGTGAAGTGCTGCTGATGCTTGAGCTAGTAATATGGGGGGACTCAACTACTCTGTGCTGTTAATAGAGTCACTCTGTGCAGCTTGAGTCTTGTATTGCAGTGTGATTGCTCTTCTTTGAGCTAGGCTAATTTGAGAGAAGTTAACTCAAATGTGGATAACAGTGCAGTGAAGACAAGTCTTCAGGCAGGTGTCACTACATCATTTATGCCCCGTTCATGTTTTCAAGCTTTGCTTTACAATCATGAGGTTAGAAACTTACTTTTTTAATAAAGAAGACTCTGTGATGTAGTCACCAGGAGCTGGGTCCCTAGGCACAGGCCTCTAGTGTCTATGGTTTAATGTGATAATTTCATTACAAAGCCAGATTAAGTTTTTCACCTGCTTTTATAAATAACTTTTGTAAGCAAATGTGATTACTTTTGTACACTCAGTTCATTGTGCCAATGAAGCTTTGAAGTAGTTACTTATGGAGTGAGTAAACTCCCTGTCTCCAGTGAATCAAACATTATGGGCTCAATCCTGTATGGTGACATGAGTACTCTTTAAGTATCCCCTAGAGCACTGTACACACACGCTGCTATCAGTGAGTAAGCATGTTTCATGGTATAGCAGTGCCTATTCCACATGCTGGACTCTTTTTGCTCTGAGTTTTTTTGGTCCCTACCCAACCCAAGGCATGTTGTGTCTGCTTCACAGACACGTGTGCATGTTAAGGGTAGAAAAGTGTGTTGTTAGGGACAAAGTGGAGATGATTCATTGTAACAGAGTCCAACCTGATTATGTAACTCCACTCCCAGATGTAATTACATAGGGCAGTTATTTTATCTGATACCGGTTCAAAGTCAGGGAAACAATGTAATAACTAACATTTATATAGAGATCTGCTCCTAATATTTCAACAAGATTCTTTCACAGTTAGGTATGGAGTCAGATTTAGTATTTGTCTTCAGTGTTGCCTCTCAGTCTATGATAAATCACACAGGTACATGGGCTTGAGAGATGAGGATGAGGAAATTAGAAAATCTCATTTGTTTCCTCATTTCAAAAAAAGCTCAATCATAAGTCAGGAAGGAGACAAAAGCACTTGGCAAATGAGTTCATATTATGTTTACTTCACTGGAAATATTTATATTTTGTTCCTGAAAAATATACTTGATAGTACAGCAAAGTGTTCAGTGGGTGTAATTTGAAAAGGATGAGGAAAGGGATAAAGAGCTTGTAAAGAAAGTATCTTCTCCTAGGTATATCTTGCTGAAATAAGAAAAATCTGATTTTTTTGGATGAATTCTTGATGTTTAAAATTGAAATAATGCGGTGTACACAATAACACAAACAGCTCCTTACCGAGAAAGTCTAGAAACTTATGTGAGCTCTCTCATATATTATTTTAGCAGACAAAGCCTTGATCCTGCAATTGCACCCATGCAGAACCCCACTGATATTTCTGCCCATTTTCATGGAGCTCTATATGAGTGTCGACATCTCTGCAGATGCAGTTGTAATATCTGGCCCAATGTTTCAATTTAAAACAGTGGCAAAATTAATTGTCAGGCTTTCAGTGTGTCTTGCATCTTCTCATTCTCATTTTGATAAATAGCATTAATTCTGATTTTTGGAACTACAAGTGAAGCCCAATATTCATATCTAGGCCTGTAAAAGGCCACTCCTACAGAGAGGCTTCAATGGAAGCTGAGAGCAGTCAGCATGGGACACTTTTGGCACATGCAGGACTAAACCCTAAATAGAGGCACTATTCCACATTTAGTTACCTGAACTGACCCACAGGGTTTTGAGGACTCCAAAGTGGAGTTGCTGCTCAAAATTAAAAGTTAAATGCCTAAGTTTGTACCCAAGGCTGCAGAAATGCTGTAGTTGTGCAGTGTTATGAATGTGATTTACCGTACTGTGTAAGGGCCTGATTCCAGTGTCAGGTTTTTGCTATTGTCTTCAGAAGGAGCAGGATTGTGCCCTAAATATGCATGGCCAGATTGAAGCTGGCTTTTCTAGTGATTCATGGAAGGAAGAATGTATGAGGAGCTTCCTGTCCCCTTGTTCTTCCTGGGCAAGGCACAGTCACAGCCCCTGCATGAACAGGGTGAGATGTGGGCACAGAAGACCCTCTCACTGCTCTTTCCAAGAAATTCTGTTAACATTTAGAAACAACCAGTGTAATTCTATGTAGAGCCTTAAAAAAAAAAAAAAAAAAAAAAAAAAAAAAAAAAAAAAAAAAAAAGCCCCTGACATTGAAATATATGTGGATGAGGGGAAAGCAGCGGACATGTTATTCCTTGACTTTAGCAAAGCTTTTGATACGGTCTCCCACAGTACTCTTGCCAGCAAGTTAAAGAAGTATGGGCTGGTTGAATGGACTATAAGGTGGATAGAAAGCTGGCTAGATAGTCGGGCTCAACGGGTAGTGATCAATGGCTCCATGTCTAGTTGGCAGCCGGTATCAAGCGGAGTGCCCCAAGGGTCGGTCCTGGGGCCGGTTTTGTTCAATATCTTAATTAATGATCTGGAGGATGGTGTGGACTGCACGCTCAGCAAGTTTGCAGATAACACTAAACTGGGAGGAGTAGTCGATACGCTGGAGGGTAGGGATAGGATACAGAGGGACCTAGACAAAGTAGAAATCTGATGAGGTTCAACAAGGACTAGTGCAGAGTCCTGCACTTAGGACGGAAGAATCCCATGCACTGCTACAGACTAGGGACCAAGTGGTTAGATAGCAGTTCTGCAGAAAAGGAACTAGGGGTTACAATGGATGAGAAGCTGGATATGAGTCAACAGTGTGTCCTTGTTGCCAAGAAGGCTAACAGCGTTTTGGGCTGTATAAGTAGGAACATTGACAGCAGATCGAGGGACGTGATCGTTCCCCTCTATTTGGCATTGGTGAGGCCTCATCTGGAGTACTGTGTCCAGTTTTGGGCTCCACGCTACAAGAAGGATGTGGAAAAATTGGAAAGAGTCCAGCAGAGGGCAACAAAAACGATTAGGGGGCTGGAACACATGACTTATGAGGAGCGGCTGAGGGAACTGAAATTAGTCTGCAGAAGAGAAGAATGAGGGGGGATTTGGTGGCTGCCTTCAACTACCTGAAAGGGGGTTCCAAAGAGGATGGATCTAGACTGTTCTCAGTGGTACCAGATGACAGAACAAAGAATAATGGTCTCAAGTTGCAATGGGGGAGGTCTATGTTGGATATTAGGAAAAACTTTTTCACTAGGAGGGTGGTGAAGCACTGGAATGGGTTACCTAGCGAGGTGGTGGAATCTCCTTCCTTAGAGGTTTTTAAGGTCAGGCTTGACAAAGCTCTGTCTGGGATGATTTAGTTGGGGATTGGTCCTACTTTGAGCAGAGGGTTGGACTAGAGGACCTCCTGAGGTCCCGTCCAATCCTGATATTCTATGATTCTATATTTAATAAATTCCCAAAGAACTGTTAGTTTCTTCTGACTTTTCCTAACTTGCTGATTAAATTACTGTTTATTACAGTAATATCACTAATAAATAGTAAACTCAGTGCTGCACTCTTTAAAAAAAAAAAACAGATTTGTTAATAAGCATTTGCCTAATAGTTAAACCTACTCATTATACATGATCTATTTGCAATAGCAGCACACCCTTTTTCTTGTTTAGTTTCAAACTACTGATTATATAATAAGCCAGTGGAAATAATGCATTACTGGAGTACAAGTAAGATCATCAGTTGTTTCTGCTATTTTGCAAACAGTATCACAAGTACACCATTGCTAATTTATATTGTGATAACAAAGTATAAAACTGTTTTGTCATTAAGGCTGGGTGAATGATGCTAAAAATAACTCTTTCCCTTTTCTTTAAAGTCTTACTCGGCCTTTACCAATGAGATTGAGTGCTGTGGAACAATAAGTCTTGTATTGCTCATAAGCAAACTTTTGAATTTATGTGGTGGTGGTGACGCTGACATGTTCTGAAAGATGTCCTGTCTGTCTGCCTCACCAAGAAGAAATAGTACTTGTGATATGAGGCTTGTGAAGATTGATATGTACTAGATATATTTAAATGGTTTTAAATGTAGTTTTAAATGTTTTTCATTATCCTGTTGAATGAATAAACAAAGAAGCAAATTTAGTACCAATTTTGGGAAAGATGTAAAAACTGATATTCTAGAATTATTCTGAAATCACACAGTTCCTGTACTGACCAAAAAAATCTTCACTCAGCCATGGGGGCAACGAGTCTACTCATGCTGTCATTGAAATCAACTGCAACACTCTCACTGATTTTGTTGGTAGAGGAAACCAGTTTTATAGCTCCTTTAGTTAATGTGTCAAAATCTTAAACCCTGGGTCTGAGCCTACAAGGCTTTTTCATGTGAGCTGTCTCTCTAATCTAAATTTGGCCTCACCTAGTAGCAGAAATTTAGCATCAAGCCAACCATAACCTTGATACGAATCTAGCTCAATGGGGTGAATTAAGAGTAAGGCCATAGTGTCAGCATAGATTTTTAGCCTTACTTTTGAATTTTCTATTTGATTTATTCATACCATTGTAAGGTCCCTTAAACTTTTTTGAAGTTTAATTACATAACCTTCAAGCATGTTATATCTTTCTAGTTCCTTGAATAATATTCTAACAGTTCTGAAGACAGGGACATCAGAAAATAGGTTCCAGGGTCAGGGACATACAAATGTCCATCCCCTCAGCTGCAACTAGCACTTACTGGGTGCAGAGGAGGATTCAACCCACTGTACCTGTCTAACTAGACATTTTGTTGTAGCCCACACCCCTTCGAATCTGTGTACCTTACAAATATTAATTACTTTATCCTCCCATTCTGTAAAGTGGGGAAGTATTATTTTTCCAGTTCTACAGATAGAGGGACTTGCTCACGGTCACACAGGAAATCTGGGGCAGAGCTGGAAATTGAACCCAGATTTCCTTAGTCCTATTCTGGTGCCTTACCCACAAGCCATCCTTTTTTTAGGCTCCTATGTTAATAATTTTCAAGCCTTTTTTAACACTGCTTATTCCTCATTTTATTCACTATGTTCTTGATCCATGTCCATCTTGGCTAGGAAAGGCCAGTGATGGAGATTGTCAACATCTCCTTTAAGAACTTTGCTCAAGGCACTGGTGCATCCCAGGCTCAATAAACGGCTTCATACTGACAATCTGGACTATTGTCATCCTTATAGTAAAGATTATTCAGAAGGTTGTGATGAGATAACTCTCACAGTAGCAAGATTTCCTTCACCATTGTTAATCTGAGAACCAACATATGTATGGCACAGAAACTGTTTTTGCAGTATTGGTGGATGCTCCCTTCCTAGTGAGGGATGAAAATCAAGTATCCAGGCTGATAGTATTAGATGTATCAGTTGCTTTCTATAGGTGGTGTTCACTCATTTGGGACCTCAGCAGGAGCTGGTGATACTGCTCTTGAGTGGCTCCATTCTTACTTCTTGGGGAGATCCTAGATGGTGGTGTTGGACGATACTCTTCTGCCCTGAAGGGTCTCTTATGGAGAGTTCTGCAGGATTGGTTCCATCTTGTCCTCCTGCTCAATGTGCATATGAGGCCATTAAGAGAGTTAATGTAGAAGCATTGGCTGTGGGTGTCTTCAATATGCTCATGACACCCATTTTTATCTCTTCTGATTTCTATATTTCTGTCTCTTCTGACTCAGACCAAGCAAATGAATGCCTATCACACTGTCTTGTGGAGACTGGGGCATGCAAGATAATGAGTTAGCTGAGGCCCAGTCCAGATAAGACAGAGTTGGTTGGTCTGGGAAAGCAGCCTTAAGATATGACCAAAATTAGCTATCACAAACTGAATGTGTGTTAAAGGATGATTATCTCTTGTTTGCAGGCTGGGAGTTTGGTTGGATTCCCAGCTGTCACTGGATGATCATCTTCAGCAGTAGCCGCCAAAGTTGCTTTTTATCATTTGTCTCTGGTTAGGAGGTTATGATCTTTTCTTTCCAACATGAACTTCATCCCTCTAAGGTCTGGTTTACACACAGTTTTTACACCACTTCATCTATATTGGTTTAGAAATTGATATAGTTAGATCAGTGCAACCTCTTCTGTGAACAGTTACACCAATATAAACACCATTATGTAAGTAAAGGTGTATTGGTATAACTGAGTCCACAGTAGGGATTGTACTTATCTAACTATATTGGATTTTAAACCAATATAGTTAAAATCCTACACAAAGTATGTGCAGACAAGCCCTAATTCATGTCTTTTGTGCCTCAAGGCTAGAGCTCTGTAATGTGCTCTACTGGGTGCTGCACCTTAAAACCCATTGGGAAATTAAGAGTAGTGCAGACTACACTTTAGTGCAGATTAGTGGAGTGTCTGACTGTGAGCGTATTCAGTTAGTGCTCCATGACTTGCAGTGTCTACCTGTGGGTTTCTAGGTTGATTTTTTTAGCGTGTTGGTATTGACTTAAAGCTATAAATGTATGAGAGAAGAAGATCCTAAGTGACTGCCTTCTTCTTGTGACTAACTGCCATATTGGAGCTTATCAGAGGCTCTTGAAATGGCTCTCCTTGGTATAAAAGAGAGGGGACTTCCAGCAGGGTGTTCTCCGTGAGGATGCCTTTCCTTTAGAATGCATTTCCACCTGAGTTTGAAATAGCTTATGTCAGCTGATTTTCATGGTGCACTGCAAATTGTATAGTCTTAGGGGGCTGTTGAAGTAGTAGATACAGTGTGGGGTGATTAGAGGAAAAAGGGGGTATTATTTTTATTTTAGTGCTGCCTGGTTACTTAGTAGTATGTTATAGGGTTGTTGTTTCTTTCTATGATTGATTGTATTTTTAAGTGTTTGTCAGAAGCACCTAGGGTGTTCAGGCACAGGCACTTTGTGTTATTTTCTAAGTTTAAAGAACAAATAAATAAAATATACAATTACTTTACTCTGATGTGATTGCCAAATGCCAGTTTATGGTTGACATTTTTGGTCAATCTGACATTGGAGCATTCAAAAAAATGTAAGGAGGGAGACAGTGAGTGAGAGAGCAAGAGACAGAGACCATGTGTTCTGTTGTTTGTCTTCTGTTCCCCTCCCTTCAATCTCATTACTGATTCCTCCTTGCCTTACTAACTTTTTAATGTAGTCCTGATGTACTGCACTGGCCATGATCAAATACAATCTTACAATGGAAACTTGTATTAAATTTAGAAAAATCTTGTTTGGTGATAAGAGCATGGAAAATAGAAGTTAAACAGCAGTACCCAGAAACACATTACAAAACATGTAATTAGGAAAAAACCTCTCCATTACAAGATGATTGGAGCAGAAGCAGCCAAAGAAGGGACTTCTGCACTGGGAGGAGAAGGGAAAAATGGGCCCAACCAGGATGATCCATCCCCTGTCCCAGCACCCGTCAGGACCCAAAACTGTGCATGGGAAACCTCCCAAAATCTGGGGTCAAGACCCTGGTGGTGCCTCCCTTCCCCCTGCTATGTGGCCTTGAGGGGAAACTGCAGAGGAACCACCAAAGATTCCAGCAGGTAAAAGTAGAAGCAGCCAAAGCAGGGATCTCTGGATATTCAGAGAACTTTATAGAGTTTTGACTGGACTTTCTTTGCATTGTGCTGATTGGCTGGCTCTTTTCTCCTACCTTCTTTCATTAGCAAAGAAGGAAGCTGAATGCAGGTTAACTTAAACAAGTGTAACTTTATTAAACTTTGTGCACTGCTCCATCCATAACTGATGCCCAGACTCCAACCCCCATCCCTTCAGTGAGAAGTTGCTAGAACATAGCCAAATTGGAGTTTTGTCTTTACCAGAAACTCAGCTGATTCCATGGTCTTTGAGATAGTTTAGTCTCCTCAACAGGCAACTACATCAGGATTGATCTATCTCTGTCTCCCCGTCACCTGTTTCTGAGTCTAGCAAACTATCATTCTGTGAAGTCCCCTCCCTGCCTGTGGGGTTGACCTCTGGATGATTCTCTGTCTCACCATTATGCAATGATCTCTGTAGGCTCTCTCAGGGTCTTGTGTCTGCAGGCTCATAAGTGTCTCCTGTTCCTCTAGATCACTTGTCCCTCATGTGTAGTCCCCTCGTATGACGTGGGTGCAATTGCATCTCATGACTCCTTTAGTCCACTCCTTCTGGTATGTCTCTAATGGCTGGAGCCCTACAGGAGTGCCTGCCTCCAGGGCCAGTAGCTCCTTGACTGACCTGTTGAACTCTAGTACCTGTTCCCTCTTATTGTTGACTATCTCGTCTCAGCGGTGTCTCCATCCTTCTGGCTGCCACAGATCTCCCTCTGTTGAGAGCAGGGTTTGCCCCTTCAGTGTCTGCACTGGATTGTTTTGGCACCTGTGTGATGGGGTACTCCTGTGTTCCAAAAATGCTAAGAAGGGGTCTGAACCATAAGAAACAGCCTTGTGTAACAGTCTCTTTGCTGTTTGCACAGATGATTTCATCTTACCATTACTCTGTAGGTATGCTAGGGAGAAGTTGAGTTGTGGTGGTCAAATTTCTGTTTGCAAGCAACAGGGCCGGCTCTGGCTTTTTTGCCGCCCCAAGCAAAAAACGCCGGGCCAGCCGGAGCAGCAAAGGGGGGGGAAAGAGGGGAGGAGGAAAACAAACCTGCCCCCGGCCGGAGCAGCGAAGGGGGGCGGGGGGGAGAACAAACCTGCCCCCGTCCGGAGCGGCGAAGGGGGGCGGGGGGGAGAACAAACTGGCTGGCCAGAGCAGTGAAGGAAAGAAAAAAAATACCTGTGGGGCAGCGGGACCGTGGGTGCAGGGGGACTCCTGGACCTGCAGACCCCGGGCAGCAGAGTGCGCACCCCGGCTAGCAGTGGGGAGAGAGAGAAGGGGGGCCCCCAGGGATTCCTTAAGCGGGGCGCTGCCATGCGGCCCCTCCGCGGGCGCTGCCTGCCGGGAGGGCTCCCTGCCGCTCCGGTCGGCAGGCAGGGAAGGACGTGGGCTGCCCTGCCGGGCTTGCTGCAGGGCGCTCCCGTCCTCCACACCACCGCCCCCTACAGGGCAGCGGGAGCAGCAAACCAAAAAGAAAAAACCTGCAGGGGCGGCCAAAGCGGTGAAGCGGAAAAGAAAAGAAAAGAAAAGGATTAGATGGAATGCCGCCCCTTGGAATATGCAGCCCCAAGCACGAGCTTGCTCCGCTGGTGCCTGGAGCCGGCCCTGGCAAGCAAATTCCTTGAATTTTTCTGAGGTAAATTGGGGTATGTTGTGGATGAATACAGTGTCCAGAATACCATAGCTCACAAAATGGGCCTTCAATTCACCAATCACTGACTTTCTTTTTGTATCCGGCAGGGACTTGACCTCCCAAAAATTTGGTTAGTAATCTACTGTAATCAAGTACTGCTTTAAATTAAAGGTAAATAAGTCCACTCCCAGCTTTTCCCTTGGTCAGGTGGGCAGATCATGTGGTGACAGTCTTTCTGAAGACTGTTATTACACAACCAGAAGGTGTCATACCCTTCAGTCACAGAGTGAAGGTGTGTAGTCATTCCTGGCCAGTAAACACACTCTTGAGTTTGTCTAAGACAGCTATTAGTGCCGATGTGTGAGGCATGTATTTTCTGCATGACGTTCTTACATAATGATGCAGGGACAACAACTCTGTCCTTGAAATATGATTCCATGTTTCATTCTCAAATCATCTTTAAATTGAAAATATAGGTTGGCTTTTACTGGCACTTGGATTTTATTTTCTGGCTTCTTGTTCTCTTGACTGCCTGGAATTGGATGTCCTTTTCTGTAGCCTCTGATTTCCATCAGCTTTCCTGTTGAAAGTGGGACGTAGTGCAGCGTGTTAATGAATTCAGTATCCTGATCCCTTCCCCAAACTTGCTGATGCTGGATATATATGCCATGCTCAGGGTCTCAGCTACCACCAGTAGTCTTGGACAATACCTGATCTTTACCTGGTAGAGGTGGAGGTGCATCAATATATGTGGCAATCTCTTTGTAACACTAAGAAGGGGCTTTGCCATGATAGGTTTTCCGGGTTTGTGGTCTGATTGCATTATTACTGGGTGGCGATAGGTAAACTGATGACATTGCTCCACTTCAAATACCACAGCCAGAAGCTCTTTTTCTATCTGGGTGTTACCCCTGTTCAGTATCTAACAGGGGTTTGCTGGCACAAGCGATCGGCTCTCCTGCAGAAGAGCTACACCCAATCCTTTCTCCAATGCATCACACTGGAGTGTCAGTGATTCTCCTGGCTGGTAGTACTTCAGGACAGGTGCATCTTATATTATTGATCAGCGTGTCATGCTTGATGTTGGGAACTTGCCCAGTCCCATTCAACATCCTGCCTTGAAAGCTGTCGTATGGGTTCCACTACTGCAGCCAGGTGTGGACAGAACTGAGGCAGCAAATTTCTGGTTCCTATGAACCGTTGTATCTAGGGTGACCAGACGTCCCGATAAAATTGGTCGGGACGCAATTTGTCTTGATATTTCGCTCCGCCGGCAGCAGTTGGCCCTTTTTTTTTCCCCCCTCCACCCCTCCCCCGGTGTCCCGATATTTTCTTCCTCTGATCTGGTCACCCTAGTTGTATCCCTTTCACACCCACTGGAACTGGCCTGTCTCTTGAGGGAAGGAGGTTTATGAGAATGGGTAATAACCTCTTCCTACAAAATTGCATATTTTTTTCAGTAGACATCTCAGTCATGTTGTAAAATATGGAGTAGAATGACATGCTGCTAATTACTCTGAATTCTGATTCCCTGGTGATGTTTTTGATTTGTATACTTTATTTTCTTGATCCTGACTTTCCTCCTGGTTTCTTAAACTCTTCTTTTCTCATTCTGCTCTGCCTCCAATTTCCTGGTCAGATCCTCAGCAGTGTAAATTGGCATAGCTATATTGACTTCAGTGGAGCTGCGCTTATATATAACAGGTGAAGATATGATCCTCCCTGTCTAGCACTTCCTGCAGCAGACTTTGTGGTTCAGCAATATCAGTTTTCTTTTAATCTCCTGTATCCAAAAACAATAATTCCCTGCTTCCTCTTCAAAAACTTTAGGGTGCCAAACATCCCCCCCCCCCCCCCACACACACACTCATTCTCTCCCCTCCTGTCTTCTTACTGCAAACATGATTGGCAGAAGGGAAGTGTTGATATCACTTTCAGCAAGAGGTTTAATGATCCCTGTCTGTTTGGCAATGAGCCAGTGAAGGAACTGACAAATCCATGAGCCTCACAAATAATCTGTGATAATTGAGAAGTTCTATATATGGGACATTAACAAAATACAATACTTGTTTTATTATTTCTTTGCTTCTTATGAAGATAGATCTGCTGCAAATATAATCTTGAACTAATGTTATGTGAGAGATTATGTGAAACTGGTAAAGGTGATTGGTGAGTAAAACAGAAGTCAGATGTTCAGGAACCATTAGCCAGGGTGATAAGTTTATAATCTGGCTTATAGGATATTTAATCAAAAAAATTCCAAGACACAGCATAAATCCAGTTGCTATTGAGAGGATTAAATACATTGAGTTTAAATCTTAAATTACAATCTACATTAACATCTGTTAACTTTTTAAAAGATTTTCTAACTTTCATGTCTTTTTTTTTTTTTTTTTTTTTTTTTTTGAGCTAATATCCAAGTATAGATGAGAGCTGCATAATTTAATAAATAAGGCTAAGAATTTGTCACAGATATTTTTAGTAAAAGTCAGGGACAGGTCATAGGCAATAATTAAAAATTCATGGAAGCCCGTGACCTGTTCCTGACTTTTACTAAAATATCCATGACAAAATGGGAAGCCTGGGCACCTGTGAGTGGGCTGGGAGCTCCAGGGGCTCCCTCCACTGGTAGCTCCGAGCGGTGAGGGTCCCCCCACTGCCCAGGGTGGCCAGGAGCTCTGGGGGTCCCCCCGCCACCTGTGGTGGCCGGGAGCTGCAGGCGGCTGGGGTACCCCACAGCTCCCTGTCTCTGCCGACGAGAGGGGATCCTGCAGCTCTTAGCTGGTGCTGGCTGAAGTCATGGAGGTCTTTGGAAGTCACAGATTCTGTGACTTCCGTGACCTCTGTGACTAAATTGCAGCCTTATTAATAAATACCATTATTTCTTAATCTCAGTAAGTGTTTTTTCAAAAGAGAAAAGGCCATACTATATTTCAGCTACAAAGGACCAGATCCTGAGTTGCTGCTAAAGTAATTTACACTATTGATTTTAATGGGGATCTGACCAATATAATGTAATTACTGAAAAATAAACCCTTGCACATTTCCCAGATGGCTAATTTGCTCCCTAGTCCTGCAAACGCACATGAGTAGTCCCATTCAGGCTTTACAGAGTAGCAAATGATTATTCTGAGTTGTGTTTTTATCTGAAGAAATTATTTTTCTTGTTTATAGGTTTTTCTTTGGCATACATTGCTACAGTGTTGAACAAGTCATTGGGTGCAATGCAGGGGTAATTGGATGAAATTCTATCACCTATGTTATATAGGAGGTCAGACTAGATGATCTAATGGTTCCTTCTGGCTTTAAATGAATCTATTAAATGTCTCAAACATTGGTTCTATCCTCATAACATCTCTGTGAGGCAGAGAGATGATCTCCATCTTACAGATAACACTATGTGATTTGGACATTAGTATGTGGGATGAGAAAATTGTACTGCATTTTTTTATCACTTTCTGTATGGACTGAAGACTGTCTGCTTTGTATTGACATTAAATCCTATGGTAGTTTTCATAAGAAGAGGGCTTTTTCACCAGTGTCCCTGGCTAAGACTTTTCTTTCCTCCTCTGTTAAGTAGCATGTAGTGTGCTTGTTGTTGTTTTCCGCCACAGGAATGGCTGCATTTCAGTGTTGTAATATGTATTCATTAGTGAAGTACTTGTGGATCCTTCAAAATGAAAGATACTATCAGTGTAAAATATTGTTCTTTGGAATAAGAACTGACCCAAAATTATTTTTTTGATCTTCAGAGTGATTCACCGAGTCCTAATACGTATCTACACATACACACTTTCTTCCCTACTCATTAACTGACTATTTTAATCTTTGCTTAGGGCGTGTCTACACTACAAAGTTAAGTTGACTTAATGTAAGTTGACATCCAGCTGCCGAAGTAATTAAGTTGGTCGTGCGTGTCCACACTACGCTCATTTTGTCGGTGGAGTGCATCGTCACTAGCAGCGCTTGCATTAATGCACAGAGCAGTGCACCATGGGTAGCTATACCACAGTGAACCTAGCTGCAGGAGGTTTTGGAAAGGGCTTGTAATGCCTCATGGGACCAAAACATTGTCGCGGAGGGAATGGGAACCTGGCTTCGGCCTCCCATGATGCAGTTTCCTCCCTCCTTCCCCTGATATCGATGGCAAACAACCCATACTTTCTCTCACCTTTTTTTGAAAGCCTGGCTTAGCCGTGTGTATGTCATAGCCCAAGAAGCATGGATCCCACTCAGCTGTGCACTCTTGTCAGCATTACAAACACCTTGCGCCTTATCCTGCAGTATTTCCAGAGCCGAGACAGGAGTCGCCACGTGGAACATTGCGATGTCATGCAAGCAGCACTGCTGCAAGCCATAGAACAAAACAATTCCCAGTTGCTGCTGACAGTGATGCATCAGCTGAACATGGTGATGTTCTGGTCTTTGGAAACAGGGACAGTCCCTTTTTTAAGCCCTGTCCCAGCCGTCCTGACTTTTTGTGGCAAAAGTGGCCATTGTCCCATTTGCTCTTGCCAGCTTGATCAGTTGGCAAGAGAAATGGGAAAATGCCTACTTTTGCCAAAAAAGTGGGGTGCGGTGAGGTCAAAGGAATGTGCAGGGGGTGAGCGGAGAGGCCAGCCTCATGCAGAGGGCGAGGTTGGGCTGGGGGAGGGATGCAGGATTCCAGCGCGTGGGGGTCGGCAGGTTCGAGCGATCAGCGACAGCCTTGCACAGGGGGGCTGGCAGGGTTCGAGTGAGCGGCTGGGGCCCTTTGGGAAATAAGGTCACTCTACACCAACATCAACATGGGATTGTCAGGAAAGGTGCATGATGAACACATCTTTAGGAACACAGGTCTGTTCAGAAAGCTGCAACCAGGTGACAAAATAACCATTGATGATGTTGAAATGCCAATAGTGATCCAGGGAAACCCAGTCTACCCCTTGCTGCCACGGTTCATGAAGGTGTACACCAGCAACCTGGACAGCAGTAAGGAGTGGTTCGACAATAGGCCGAGCAAGTGCAGAATGGTGGTTGAATGTCTTTGGCTGTATAAGGGGTCACTGGTGCAGTTTGTTTAGAAGGTTAGACCTCAATGAAAGCAATATCCCCATTGTTATCGCTGCATGCTGTGTGTTCCATAATATCTGTGAGATAAAAGGAGAAAAGTTTCTGCTGAGGGGACTTAGAGGCAGATAGGCTGGCAGCTAATTTTGAGCAGCCAAATACCAGGGCAATAAGAATAGCTGAGTGAGGAGCTCTGCGTCTCCGGGAGGCTTTGAAAACCATTTTCAGTAATGAGCCACAGTAATGTGTGCTGCTTATCTGTGTTGTGCCTGCCCCTACCATCCCCTCCACTGCATCAGTTTCCCTGAAACCTCACTCACCCCCAACCACTATTGCAATAAATAAAGAGCATTTATTTCTCAAAATATTTATTTTTTTTTTGTGCACACACACAGACCGTGAAAGAACAGGAAAATAATTTAACTTTGGACAAATAGTGTGATGAATTTGGGAGGGGAGAAACCAAGTCAGATTGTCTGTGAAAGCACAATAGTCTTGACCATCAAAGGTCTTTGAATCTCTGCCTCTTGTTCCTACTACCCTCCCCCGGTGTTGAGTTGAAGGAAAACTGAATTCCCCTCCTCCCCCGGAACGTTTTGGGGAGGGGGATTGGGAACAGGGCGAAGCATGCTGGCTGTTCTGCAGGGGCTGCAGAGGGAGTCTAGCCTCAAGCTGTTTTTTATTGAAGCTCAGCCGGACGCCACAACATGTCTGATTGGTCCTTCATAATCTGCAGTATCTCATCCTGCATGGCACGCTCATGCTCCTGGGATGTTCTCCAAGTCCAGTTTTTCAGACAATTAAATCCTCCAGACTCCTAGCTCCGTGTCAGCTGTTCTGGAGGTGGTCGTTCTCTCACTCAACATGTCGTTACGTGTCCTCTTTTTCTGCCTTCTAATCTGCAAAAGCCTCTTCACTGCTGAAGGCCAAGCTTTCCACTGTAAGGCATGCAAAGCAAAAGGCAACCATTGTTAGTGCATACCCTGGGCCCAGTGCAAGGTTGCTATTTCAAAAACACTCCCTTTATTACATCCAAGTGCAAGCCAGAACATAATCAGAATCCCTAGTTATTCAATGAACCAATTTGCTGTTCCAGCCATGGTGAGTATGGCCCCACGGCATGAGAGACAGGCCTTGTCCTGCAACTTGGGGCAAACCTATGTCGGGAGCACAGGTGGGCAGGTAGACAATGCTCCCTCCCCCTAGAAACATGGACATTGCTTTGAGACCAGGGACCTGTGTTAAACCTTCAAAATTGATGTCTTAGCCCTGGTCTACGCTATGGGGTTAGGTCGAATTTAGCCGCGTTAGGTCGATTTAAAAATGACTGCGTCCACACAACCAACCCCGTTCCGTCGACCTAAAGAGCTCTTAAAATCAACTTCTGTACTCCTCCCCGACGAGGGGAGTAGTGCTAAAATCGACCTTGCTGGGTTGAATTTGGGGTAGTGCGGACGCAAATTGATGGTATTGGCCTCCAGGAGCTGTCCCAGAGTGCTCCATTGTTACCGCTCTGGACAGCACTTTGAACTCCGATGCACTAGCCAGGTACACAGGAAAAGCCCCAGGAATTTTTGAATTTCATTTCCTGTTTGGTCAGTGTGGCAAACTCAGCAACACAGGTGACCATGCAGTCCCCCCAGAATCGTAGAGCGTAGAATGTTTCTACGCTCCCCCTATCATCTCCGTCCCTGAGGTTATCGCAGATTAGAAGGTGGAAAAAATGCACTCACGATGACATGTTTTCTGAGCTCATTCCGTCTTCCCGCACTGTTAGGGCACAGCTTAATGCATGAAGGCATTCAGTGGCAGAGGCCAGGAAAGAATTAAGTGAGCGCGAAGAGCGGAGGCAGGACGCGATGCTGAGGCTAATGGGGGAGCAAACGGACATGATGAAGCATCTGTTGGAGCTGCAGGAAAGCCAACAAGAGCACAGACCCCCACTGCATCCACTGTATAACCACCTACTCTCCTCCCCATGTTCCATAGCCTCCTCACCCAGACACCCAAGAACGCGGGGTGGGGAGGCTCCAGGCACCGAGCCACTCCACTGCAGAGGATGGCCCAAGCAACAGAAGGCTGTCGTTCAAACAGTTTGATTTTTAGTGTGGCTACAATAAGCAATGTGGCCTTGTCCTTCCCTCCTCCCCCACCCCACCCAGGCTACCTTGTCCGTTATCTCATTTTTTTAATTAATAAAGAAAGAATGCATGGTTTCAAAACAATAGTTACTTTATTTCGAAGGGGGGAAGGTGGTTGGCTTACAGGGAATTAAAATCAACAAAGGGGGTGGGTTTGCATCAAGGAGTAACACACACAACTGTCACACCGAAGCCTGGCCAGTCATGAAACTGGTTTTCAAAGCCTCTCTGATGTGCAGCGGATCTTGCTGTGCTCTTCTAATCGCCCTGGTGTCAGGCTGCTCAAAGTCGGACGCCAGGCAATTTGCCTCAACCTCCCACCCCGCCATAAATGTCTCCCCCTTACTCTCTCAGATATTATGGAGCACACAGCAAGCAGCAATAACAATGGGAATGTTGGTTGCGCTGCGGTCTGACCAACAGCACCAGCGTGCTTTTAAATGTCCAACGCACATTCTACCACCATTCTGCACTTGCTTAGCCTATAGTTGAACTGCTCCTTACTACTGTCCAGGCTTCATGAAGGGATCCCCCGAGCAGGAGAGCAGAGTTGCAACAGAAGCGGTGGACAAGGACAGTTAGCAGTCCTACTGCACCGTCTGCTGCCAGCAGCACCCAGGAGGACGAGAACCACTCCCCCCGAGCTCGTCGCTGGGGAGCAGGAGAGCAGAGTTGCAGCAGAAGCAGTGGAGCCGTACGCCATGCCCTGGAGGTTGCTAGGAGCCGGGCAGGGAAGACGTTCCCAGAAGCCCTGGCCAAGCTACATGTCCGACGAGGACAGGTACCAGTCCTACTGCACCGTCTGCTGCGAAGGCAAAGAGCTGCTGCTGTGTAGCAATGCCAGCTGCTGCAGGTGCTTCTGTGTCGAATGCTTGGAGGTCAAGGTAGGGCAAGGTACCTGGGCCAAGGCAAAAGAGCAAAAGCCCTGGAGCTGTTACATGTGTCAACCACAGAAGTGCTATGGGGTGTTACAGCGCTGACCAGACTGAAATGTACAGCTGCAAGACTTCTTCACCAGTGACAAAGGACAGGAATATGATGCACCTAAAATCTAAAAAGGCCCGCACATTTCCCAGAGTCACTACCCTTGATAACAGAATGTCAATGATTGCATTGGCTACTTGGATCACAGCAGCCCCCACAGTAGACTTGCCCACAACAGCAGCGGTGACGGTGAGCTGAGCGGGCTCCATGCTTGCCATGATATGGCGTCTGCACAGGTAACCCAGGAAAAGGGCGGGGGGAAACAATTGTCTGCCGTTGCTTTCACGGAGGGAGGGGCAACTGTTGACATGTACCCAAAACCACCCGGGACTATGTTTTTGCCCCATCAGGCATTGGGAGCTTAACCCAGAATTCCAATGGGCGGCAGAGACTGTGGGAACTGTGGGGTAGCTACCCACAGTGCACCGCTCCGTAAGTTGATGCTAGCCACGGCAGTGAGGACGCCACTCCGCCGACTTAATGCGCTTAGTGTGGAGATACACAATCGACTATATAAAATCGATTTCTAAAAATCAATTTCTATAAAATCAACCTAATTTCGTAGTGTAGACATACCCTTAGTGGCGGTTTCGGGGTTGGAGGGTTTGCAGCAATGAGAGAACACAGGAAGCTCTCTCCTCCCCCTTCTCTTAATGCTGTTGGTAGTAGTCGCCCTTGACTTGCAGAATCCGAGGTCAACACGGATCCCTGCCAACCAAATCACAGGCATGTAAGGGAAAACACAGTTGAGGGACCCTGAAGTCACCATGGGTGATGGATCACATGTGCCATTGTTTGCAGTCCTAGCACTTGTAATGAAAACTTCCCGTTTCCCCCACAGGTGACCCTTTGTGATATCAGTCTCATGGGGTAACAGGTGGCAAGGGAGCAGATGCTGCAAGCATCTGGGTACAGACCTGGTCCTTATGCTGCTATGCTGGGCACCGCAGTGATGTCAGAAGAGTTAATACTGGAGTGGCATGGGAAAGTGTCCTACCATAGTGGAAGAAATAAGACAGCCCCCAAAAACCTTCTGCAAAGGATTGCAGATTACCTCCATGAACGTTTCTTAGAGATCTCCATGGAGGATTCCCAGGCCACTTTTGTGCACATAAAGAGTCTTTTTCTGGAGAGCACCCTGTGTGTAGCTGGAGCGGCCACTGGGAAATAGTTACCCAAGGCACTTCTTTTTTTGTTAAGATTAAACATAAAATATAATAGCATGTAACCCTTACAGTTTTATTGGAATTGGGTACTCACCAGAGGTGCCTTTCCAAGCATCTCACTCGGCCACCATGCTGTCCTGCGACTGGCTGGGCTCGGGGGTTAAAAATCCACTGCTCGCCTGTCTCTCATTCTCCTTCTCCTCCTCCAGAATGTCCTCCTCATTGTTGCCTGAGGTGGCCCAGGACTCGGACTCCTGAGAGGTGTCCACACTGTGTTTGGTCACTGCTGAGAATCGCAGGCAGCTCATTGTAAAAGCGGCATGTCTGTGGTGTGGAGCCCTTGTCTTCTGGTATGCCTGCTGCAGTTCTTTAATTTTCACGCAGCACTGCTGTAGTCCTTCTCCCCCATTCCCCGCATGATCTTCTCATAGATGTCTACATTTCTACAGCTGGATCGCAGCTGTGCCTGCACAGACTCTTCTCCCCACAGACCAATAAGATCCACCACCTCCTGTGTACTCCAGGCTGGAGCGCATTTGGGACATTGAATCACCAAGATCAGCTGTGCTGGAGAGCTCTCCATGCTGACCAAACAGGAAATGGGAATTCAAAAGTTCCTGGGGCTTTAACAGGGGAGGGGCTGTTTCCTGTATACCTGGCTGCTGTGCAGCAGAGTTGAAAACAATCTCTGGAGCAGTCACAGCAGAGCATTGTGGGACACTTCCTGGAGGCCAATTCAGTCGACTTACACAACACTGCGTCTACACTGCCTCTCTGTCAACTCATCAACATTTAGTTAAGCATTATGCCTCTCACCAAGGTGGAATAATTAAGTCAATATTACAGGCGAGTTAGGTCGGAGGAAGGGATTTGGTAGTGTAGACACATACATTATTAGGTCGACGTAAGAATTCTGTAATAACAGAGATTTTTCCCCTTCATATTTTTAATACTAAAAAATCATCGATGAGGTAAATTCTGGCAGAAAACAACCATGGAAAAGAGTTGGTGTTAGGCCCAAAAGCAAATGTTAAAGATAATTATGAACACTGGAGAATGGGGGTAAAATGGAAATTGTGTTGCAATTTTAACTAAAGTCTACATCAACACTTCAAAATTTGTAGCTGCTCTCCAGTAATAATATAAGCACTTGTATAGACAGGGTTCATATGCTTTTAGCTCCATGTCAATAAAACCTGTCCTGAGCCCCCTACTTTAGTGCTTACACACTTGTTATACCTGATGTACCATTTTGCTGTTTAGACAAAGCTTTAATGGACATGGTGTTCTCAAGGAAGTTATTGGAACTCACTTCCCCTATATTTCTGACTGATCCCAAGCTTTGCAGTGTGTCCTGAAAATGAACAAATGTATCGACTTTCCCAGGCTGTTGTGGAGGAGTAGTTAAGATGCGTGTGAGTGGATTGAAAGGGAAGATTCTGAGGAGTAAATTGCGAAGAATATCTTGTATAGGAGTTAAATTTGAAACTTTTTGTATGTATTTTATATCATATTAGGGAACCAGGAGAATGGAATAGCCATAGTCTAAGAATTAAAATAAATACACCACGACCCGATATAACACGAATTCGGATATAACGCGATAAAGCAGCGCTCTGGGGGCCGGGGGGGGGGGGGGGGG
>NW_020664417.1:15956152-15971911 GCF_002925995.2 Terrapene triunguis | reverse complement strand
GGGGGGGGGGGGGGGGGGGGGGGGGGGGGGGGGGGCTGCGCACTCCGGTGGATCAAAGCAAATCCGATATAACGCGGTTTCACCTATAACGCGGTAAGATTTTTTGGCTCCCGAGGACAGCGTTATATCGGGGTAGAGGTGTATATCAAATTAAGTTAAATTAGAGTGGGCACTAGCAGCACCTACTATAATAATAATATCTAAAAAAATCTTAACATGTTTAACAGTATAATCTGTTCTAAATGGTCAAACACCAGTTTTTTGAGTACTACAAGTACCTGATGAGTTTTAGATCTTTGCATTTCAATGTTATACATAGGTGGTATAAAGGTTTGCTCTCAGTAAAAACCAAGACATAATAACAGTTGCTGCTTTTATTGATGTGCATTTGTATTCTCTAGTGAGTCACATATGAGAATACAGTTCTTGGAAAAGCCACAGTAATGAGTACCACAGCGTTGAGGCAATCACAGAGCAATTTCATTTTGAGTATAGTTATGAATTAGCCTGATAATGATCTACCAAGAATCAACATTTATTCTGTCATAGTACTTCAACTTAGCGGCCTATAAGTATTTTTTGGTCTTCTCTTGTTAAGAGGCTTATTAATTTAACAGTTTCAGGCCCATGCTTTGACCTGCCTGAAAGTTATAATTTAAGAAACCCTACTAGTCCTCAGTTTAAACTGAGAGAGAGCATTTGACAAGCCCTCTGGATGCTTTTTTATATATTAAATGCTCTCAATTTTGGTCCACAACTTATTTTCTGAATTCAGCTATTCTGTTTGTGTTCCTGCCAATAGTATACAGTCAGCATTGTGTAATCTCTAGAAAAGACTTAAATAGGTATGCTTGGTTTCCCCGTCATGTGTGCAGTGGCCACTGTGTCTTTGACAGTAGCAATATGCACAGACCCTAATATTTCAGGAATTAAACCTAGTTCTCATGAACATAACACATTTTCCAATGGCTTATTAATAGATATAAAATCACCTAGAACATCCTCTACAAATTCATTATCTGCTCAAACAGTAGGGTGATCTATCTGGATTCGTATATTAAAATCAGAAGCAACCTTTCTGGGCCAAATTTCAAAAAAATTTCTACCAAAAGACTTTCATTTAAAATGGTCGTTGTATGGATTTATATATGTAAATGTGGAGATTGCTACTAGTCCATCAATGTTATACTTCAGAAGCCTCTTACCTTTACCTCATAAAGTACAACTAAACTTTGCCAGATGGAATTGCTTAGATAAAACCTTAAAACAATTTCTGTGGAAGAATGAAAAACCTATATTCTATTTTGACTAACTGTAAGCTTTTGGGACTGGAGCTGTCTTGTTGTGATATATTTGTACAGGACCTTTACATTCGACCACGATATAAAATAATAAGTCTGTTAGACTTTTTCCTTTGATAATTTAATTTCTAAGCCTTTCCAAATTGGAAATTATGCACTTAAGCAATCTCACGTCAAACAATAGTAGAATGGTAACATTACTACATTCTATCCTGGACCTACTGACAGTACAAGTTACACATGCTACCTAAATGCTAAACATCAGAACTATTCCCTTTCTGCCCACAGCCCCACATTGCTAGATCAAACCCAGCCATTAATTAATCACTGACATAAACCTAATTTAAAATTTTAAAATGTATGGGAAAAGTTCATCATATTTCTGGGTTAATAAATTACTATCCATTGTTGAGACTAGATATATTACAGTGATTGGAAATCCAAAGGTCTCATAAATATCTCAGATTGCTTTCAAGGTACATAGTCCTCTTATTTTATTAGTTAAAACATACATTTTACTTTCCTTGTCTATCACCAACTCAAGGATTTTACTTTCAGTGTTATTTCTGGTTCCGTCCCATCCTCTGAAACAAGAGGTCTTAGAGCAAAATTTAAGACTTGCCAACAATATGAAACAATTCACCTCCAAATTCTATTTGGTTCACTGATGTACGGTGCTCGGGAATGAACAGTTTCAGTTTGTAACAAGTACAGTATGTAAATATGCATATTCACTATGTATTCACTATGCCATTTGCTGTTCACCTATTATAACTAACAAAATCTGACCATAATCGTCTCAGTCCAAAATGCTTTCCTAAAACCTATATTTTGTCTTGCCTGTGGGGCTGCCCAGTTACTAATAATTTCTGGTTTCAAAGATAAGTCTATTATATAGCGATGGGAACTCAGCAGCAATTTACACCATCACTTTGCCTATTGTTTTGTTTTGGTAATGTTGACACTATATACATAAAGTATATGGGTAGTCAACACTGTTTCCTTGATTTCTAGAAAGCTTATACTTACTTAGCCTTTGAATCTCTATTGCACATTCGCTGAAACCTGAAAAATTAACTGGTAAATTGCCTTCTGATTCTAAACCTGACATATGTTAGGGAAGCAAACAACCAAATTTTATGGGCAGTGGATTGTATATTCTGATTATGATCCACTTGCAATCTGAAATCAAACCAATATGTAAATCCTCCTCATGCCATCATTCTACAGTAATCATCAACTTCATTTTCTGCTTCTAGCACCATAAAGGACTTTTCATACTCAACTCTCCAGTATGTACTTGAGAATTGCTACTGAAAATGATGTGCATCCATATTACTTGATATACTATAAAACTAAAAATGTTAAACTGCACCTGATAACAATACACACAGTTAATCATTGTATGTCTCAGTCCATCTGGTACTGGATATTAATGTCAGTTTTGGTTGTTTAATTAGCTATAGTAAATGTATTATATTTCTTGCTAAAAGGTTGTCATCTGGTTGGGAAAGAATTCAGGATTTTAAATATAACTGGTTATTTTCTTTTCTTTAAAAGTAGCACTCCTTTCACAGTGAATTATTTTTAAACAATATTTTTGTTTTGTAAAGCATAGGTTTTGCTTTATAAAACAAAAGCAATGGCAAGGTTTTTTTTGTTTTTTCTCAATGACTCTGCCACAGCAATTTAAGTAACAAACACTATGTTCAGAGCTGCAATAACAGTAGTTAATAATGTTGTTGCATTCTTCACCCAAAATTCCCATAACTTTGGGCCTGTTCCTTCACTCCTAGCACACCCAAACATTCATGGTGGGTATGGAAAGGTGTACAGGAGTGTGCCTAAAATTATTTTAGCATTAATTGTTTAATTAAAAAAAATCACATGTTTTATCTTATGTGAATAGTTTCATTGAAGTCAGTGGGACTACTCAGGTAGGTAAGAATGTGTTTGTGTTTGTGGGTTTTGGCCTTTTGTGCTAAATCATGGAGTGTTGAATGAGTAGCTCTAATGAATGAGGTGAGCAGGATTTGGCCCTGTAACAGGGTCTACTACTTTAAAAATATTTTTGAAATTTAATTTTTTTAATAAAAAACATAAAGGGGAGAAAAATTAGGAGAAAAGAATAGAAAAGTGCTAACTAAATAGCAATATCGATTTGACATTTAATGGGAATGTAATCATGGAATTTTCATTTAGAATTTGGACTGAAATAAATTTCAATTTAAATCTTTGTTCCCAGAATGGCACAGTGGAACTTTTCATATTTTGGTTCACTTCAGATTTAATCTTTGAGGGATATGCTTTACTATTAGTGGAAATTTATAGGCAATTGCAGGAATGACAAGATTAGTTTTATCCCCAACGGATGACGTTTAAAACACAGCCTCATATACTCCCAAAGAAATCATGGCAATCTAAATCACTATCTTTTATTTTTTCTTAAGAATAATATATATTATTATTGACTTTTCGAAGCACGAGTCTTGTATTTGTTTTTGTTAGCCCTGTACCATATTCAACACCAACAGTTTAACTACTTTTCTTAGAATATTAGACAAAAAGTAGACTCTCAAGCACTGAGGATACACATGGGCTGATTCTCAGTCAGTTAGGGCAGCTTTGCTATGGTCGCCTAACTCAAAACTGATCTTTAAGCCTGCAGATCTGGTAAATGGAGGATTGTCCTATGTAAAGGAATCCTCCAGTGTCTCCATCCTCCTAGCATAAGGACAATGTTTAGGGGAAAGAAGACAATAGATAGGTAGGGCCCTATCAAATTCACGGCCATGAAAAACGTGTCACGGACTGTGAAATCTGGTCTCCCCCTGTGAAATCTGGTATTATGTGTGCTTTTACTCTATACTATACAGATTTCCTGGGGGAGACCAGTGTTTCTCAAATTGTGTGTCCTGACCCAAAAGGGAGTTGTGGGGGGAGGAAGGGGGGTCGCAAGGTTATTTTAAGCAGTGCCCCGCCAATAGCAGCACAGAAGTAAGAGTGGCAATACCATACCATGCCATCCTTACTTCTGCACTGCTGCTGGTGGAGGCTCTGCCTTCAGAACTGGGCTAGCAGCCAACTCCAGCTGACCAGTTCTGAAGGCAGGGCTGCTGCCAGCAGCACAGAAGTAAGGGTAGCAGTACCACAGCCCGCCCCCCACAATAACCTTGTGATCACCCCAGGGCACCAGGTTTGTATAATTTTTGGTGGTTCCCAGGACGGGTCCAAGTCCCACTCCCCACACCTCCCTTGTAAGCTGATATATATCCTTTCCCGTGTCTCCTCCACCCCCGCTCAGCTGGGGCCGGGAGCAGGGCCATGTCTCCAGGAGGGGGGACCCAGAGAGGGGTAAGGGGACTGAGGCTGGGGCCACAGCTGGTGGTGGGCGCGGGGGCTTGGGCAGCAGCCGGGACTCGACGCAGTGCCAGGACTGGAGCCCTGGCCGGCAGCTGGGACCCCTGGCACGGGGCTGGCAGCCGGGATCCCGCGTAAAAAGTGAGGGTGCTGCAGCACCCCCTGCACCCCTAGTTCATGCCCTATGAAAATAAGGTTGTGTGCCCTTCAAGTGGACAATTTTGGACCCACATATACTGGCACTAGAAAAGGTTCAGAAAAGGGCAACTAGAATGATTAGGGGTTTGGAACGGGTCCCATATGAGGAGAGATTAAAGAGGCTAGGACTCTTCAGCTTGGAAAAGAGGAGACTAATGGGGGATATGATAGAGGTATATAAAATCATGAGTGATGTGGAGAAACTGGATAAGGAAAAGTTATTTACTTATTCCCATAATACAAGAACTAGGGGTCACCAATGAAATTAATAGGCAGCAGGTTTAAAACAAATACAAGGAAGTTCTTCTTCACGCAGCGCACAGTCAACTTGTGGAACTCCTTACCTGAGGAGGTTGTGAAGGCTAGGACTATAACAGCGTTTAAAAGAGAACTGGATAAATTCATGGAGGTTAAGTCCATTAATGGCTATTAGCCAGGATGGGTAAGGATTTGTGTCCTTAGCCTCTGTTTGTCAGAGGATGGAGATGGATGGCAGGAGAGAGATCACTTGATCATTGCCTGTTAGGTCCACTCCCTCTGGAGCACCTGGCATTGGCCACTGTCAGTAGACAGGATACTGGGCTAGATGGACCTTTTGGTCTGACCTGGTACAGCCGTTCTTATGTTCACATTCCTGAATATTGGTGGAGCACGGGCACTACGGGCCCATATAACTCACTGCCTCTGACCACCCCACAACTCCTTGAGCCCTACAACTACAACACTGTGAAACTTCAGATTTAAATAGCTGAAATCATGAAATTTACAATTTAAAAGATCCCATGACAGTGAATTTGACCAAAATGGACTGTCAATTTGGTAGGGCCCTAAAGATAGGTATGCAGTGGCAATCCTCCATTCCCTTAAGAGCACCTGAAGACTTATGGCAGCTGGTAGAACAGGTCTGAAGCTATTCTAAACTATGCTGGAAGGCCAGGCTGTCACAGAACCAACGTAGGAGATGCAAAAGGCTCCTTTGCACACACTCCCCATGCTGTCCCAGCTCTTCCTTGGTCCCACTGAAAATCTGGCTCAGAATATTTTATGTAGTATCACTGGACCAGATTCAGCTCTGTTATATTGGTATAAATGCAAAATAGCTCCACTGAAATCTATGAGGTAGTCCCATCAGAAAATTGGCATGTTGTTCAGGCACACAGTGTTCTGTCAGATATTAAATACACAAACTTGGAATCCTTCTAAGATTGTTAAATAATGACACTCCACCCCAATCAAAGATAAGTGTTTAAGGATGGATTCCTATTCTTGGGGCTCAAGATTCATGCCTACAATGGTCAGGTATGCTTTGCTGCACTTGAAAAGCTTAGTGTTTAACTGGCTCTCCATAAGGTATTAATCATGCGCCTTAGAGAAACACAATGGGTGCCAATGCCATCAATCATCAGTTTTTTCAGTCACCATGTGACAATGAGGAAGCTTGTGGTTGGTATTGCATCATTTTTTTTTTTTTCCTGTTGGGAAAGTAAATGATAAAATCTGGATTAACTATAATGTATTTAGAAAGTGAAAAACACTGTTGTAGTTTTATTTACACTAACGATAAATGCATACAGAGTGATACAAATTTACCTGAGATCCTCTTTCAAAAAAGTTTTCAGTCTAAAGTCTATTGAGTCTTGTGTACACTAGAGAAATTTACCATGAGCTTGATCCAATAAAGAGCTTATTTTTGTGTGTTATTTTAACCATGTGAGTAATCAGAGACTATTATGCATGTATTGAAATGCTTTACTGGTTCAAGGCCTATGCTAGGAAAAGTGTGCCCCTCCCCCCCCCACACCCGTTTCCGCCGTCATGAATTGCCAGCATGAAGTGCTTCAGATGGTTTACTTGTGTCTGGCTTAGATTTGTTTCAGTAGAATTAAATAATGGTTTAGTCTGAACTATATCAGCCCACTCTGTGCTAGTGTCATTTTGGACTGCATTAATTTAATTACTGTCCCATAGTGCTCTGGTGTCTTTTCAAAGCCTCCTAGAACCCAGTGCTTCTGGGAGCTGTGTCAGGAACTGTGGGACTAGTATTCAGAGGGCATTGAAGAGCACTAGTATTGGACATGCAAAGCTACTACGACATTCCAAGCACAAATCAACATGGCTAGTGTGGCTGCATCATTTGTGCTTAATCCAGTGCAATACCAATGGTTCAATTAGGAAGAGTTCAATTTTGATAGTATAGGAAAGCTTATTAGACATTGCAGAACAATCAAAAATTGAACAAATGCAAATGGGAGTGAGGAGTATAATCTTTATAGCTGAACTGCTTTGTGGAACATTTTTTTGTTTGTTTGTTTTTAATGAGGGCAGTGTCTATCATTGTACTTTATCGACTGTTAGCTCCTTTTAAAGGTTAGCTTTTCAGTTACAAAAAGTTCTAAAGGTTTTTTGTTTGTTTTTGAGGAATCTCCCTTTGAGCCACTTATGGATTTATTTGCTTACACTGTACTTTATTGTCTGTATAGCTTTGTTTCTCTTTCATGGTTCCTATTTTTAGTTTAAATGGACAGTTTTTAAGTTGTTTTAAATAATCATCACTCACTGCTGATTGAAAGCAATCAATGACTTAATACTCTGCCTGAAGTGCACTTGTAAGGCATCTCTAAGAAGTTAATATAAATGCTCCCTTTTTTGTTTCGTGATTGGTCTGTTTAGTTTAGAGAGTGTGACATGCATGAATATATTGCTTCAAGAGGTCCACGTTCAGGAGCTGAAGGCAAAGCATTCTTACCCATTCTTGAATTATTTCATAAATCTGACCCATCAGCATGGATAGCCTCAAAGAAATTCTGCATTTGGATGATTATTAGTGATAGATGAGCCTTTAAAAACCTGGAGGGTTTTTGATCCAGTTTAGATAAGCACCCAAAAATAGGGATGCTTTTCCAGACTTCTTGGATTTGTAAAACTAAGCTGTGAGTCTCATGGGAACAGGTTCCCTTGAAAGATTTTCAATTCCACTTTCAGGACTTTCACTTCTGGCCTTGGAATAACCAGAAAGTGCAGCGGTACACCACAAGTGAAAAACAGTGTGTGGGGGAGTTGTGGGGAGGGGAGATGGGGTGTTAGTGAACAGACTCCTCTCATAGATTGTGGTCAATGGAGGGTGTATAATATATTTTAAGAATCTGGAAGGAAGGGTTTCATGGAAAAAAAACTAATCCAATTACTATGAAGTTCTTCATTATAATTCACTTCTGGAGGAAGAGCGTGCATTAGTCTATTGTAGATCTGTTATGCTTGTCCTAGCTTGCAGCTATCAAACCTACACTCTGACCCAAGTGACTTTTTATCCCTATTGCTAATGTGCATGTCCTTACCTTTCTCTCCTACTTATCATGTTCCTCTAATCTGTCCAGAAATCATCCTCCTTGCCTGTCACTGGGACTATGCCATCCCCCACTTCAATTTCTTTTGCTGCCTTCCTCATCCTTAGTATTGTGTTCAGACTTCTTGTCCCCACTTTCAAGGTTCTGTATAACTGTGCTCTCCTAAATCCTGTCTTTATTTCTTAGCATTCTGTCCCCTTCTTCACTCCACCAATAAACCTTGAATCAGCTCTTTTATTTTCTGTTTTCACTCTCCTCTTCATTCTCTTTCCATGCTGTCCCCTATTCCTGAACTCCCTCCTTATTCTAGTATATGGTTAATCCCTCCCTGAAGAAACCATTTACGTTTTCATTTCAGGAAGTGGCTTAGACATGTACCAAAGCCAGTTTTTGGAACTTCATCAAAGATTGTTATATGCCGAAAAAGAAAATAAAAAAAGATCCCGTGAGTTGAGCATTGTCCTGGATGCAATTAAACGGGTAGTAGCAGAGAGACTGAACTCTACAGCAAATCATACAGGTTTGTGCTCATAAAAAATTTTCTTCCAAAAGAGATTAAATTATTATATACTCAGGGCCCAATTCTGCTTCCACTAATGTTAATGGGAACAAATCTATTGACTTTGATGATGGCAGATCAGGCCCTTATATGTTCAAAAAGAGGGCGAGAGAAGACTTTTACCATTCTTTAATTAGGTCCTAATAATACTTACCTAATGCATGACAATTTATGGGATTGGTTGCTTGGAACCTGAGAGAACCCTAAGAACATTTTTTTATCATTCTTTTCTCCTTTTATCTGTCTTGTGAAGAGTCCTTCATGCTTTACCTTTTCCCCCCAAATTTCAAAAGAGGGGACATTTAAAAAAAAAACAACTATGAAATGTTTCCCCCTTTCTCATCCTATTTTGCTTATGAGAAGCAGACTAGAATGCATTTATTACCGAAAGTCTCTCTTTCTCTGGCATCTTTGCACTCTCATGCACATTTGGTACATTTTTAAAATTGGACAACAAATACTAGAAGTAATTCCAATTCAGTTAATCATATTCGGTTGGCCTGACTTTCCCCTGTAATTTAATTAGAACTTTTATTCACTTCTCTTTCAAAAACACATTAGGCCCTACTGCTTCAGCAGCTACTGCACATACTCAGGATGATCTACCCCCCACTCTAGTGGTTGCAGTCTGATGGATTAGGCAGTTAGCCCTGTCCCCTGGAGGAGCAGTAAAGCAGAGCAGGAGCTGGCCATCACACATCCCTGTTGATGTAAGCACAGCTTCCTCCAAAAGCCCTTCTCATTGCTGCTAATCCCATTGTCAAGAGGGAATGGCGAGAATGAGAGGAGCTGCCTTCTTGTGGGGAGATGGATTAAGGGATCTTATGTTGTAGTTGAAATGTGGGACACTGGCCTCAACACAAAATATTTAAGAATTATTTCTGATAGTTCCAAATAGAATACATGGAGTTAAATATACATAGAAAAAAGCTTTGGGTTTTTATAATTTAAAATATTTTATTAAAAATTGAAAGGGAGGAGGAATTAAGATGTGCATCATTGTCTTCCTGACCACTTTGCCTGTATGTGTTATCCTGTTTCCTCACTTGTTTTGTGTTTTGTTTTTTAGTTCCCAGTCCAACATTGACTCAAGGGGATTATTCACAAGCTTAAAGTTAAGCAAATGCTTAGGTGTTTGCAGGATCTGGTCTTGGATAATAAACTCTGGAGTAGAGGCCACGTTGTACGATTTTTGCCCCATGGCTACCTCAGTGAGGGCCTGATTGTGACTGAGATCTAAATAATAATTTGGGGCAGTCCTCTTTCCATATTTAGAAATCAAGGTCAGCTGGGGAAGAATTTAGGAAACTCTACCTGGTTGGTGGTACCACACAGGAAACCAGGTAGGGAGAGGAGAGAAGGAGATATGCAGTAACAACTTTTTCTACCCGTACAAAACAAAAACACACCTTATACACAACATTTTTAGGCACCGAGGCTGCAAGGAGCTCCTTGCAGGATCAGAACCTGATTTTGTGTGTGGTGAAAGGCAATCTTTGAAGAAGCAGCTTTTCACCCCTCAATAACAGTGATGGCTGAGTGGAGAATTCCCACCTAAACAACACAATGGTTCAGAGTGTCTATAGCATTCTGCCCATTAAAGCTGGTTGAAAAACAATTTTGTGAAAAATTTTGAAGTTTCCATTTCACAGGGCTCAAACCAAACATTAAAAAAAGCTTTTTGTTAATTTTTTTTTTTTAAACTGAATTTTCATTTTTCCAATTTCTGCCCCTCTTCTCTTTTGTGTCACTGGGTGCAATAAAATTAACAATATCCAGAATTTTTTTCACTTCTTCCTTTTTTTCCTCTCTTTTCCCCATTTTTCCCTAGTTGAGGGAGTTTTGAAAAGTTGAGGAATGGAAAAAGGTGTAGAGGGGAATGTGGAGAAAAAGCCGTAGACATCATTCATTCTTTTGTATTCAGTGGGTAAAAAAGAAAAAACTATTTAAAATGTGCGGTTCAATTCACAACAAAATGGAAATTTTCCCTTCAAAATTTCTTGTAGCATTTTTTTTGTCAGTCACATTTTTCCCATAAATCCTATTTTTAAGCAGAAATATTTTCTAGTTGAAAAATTTTGACCAACTCTACTGTTCATGTTGTAAATTCCACTGTCCATGCAGTCCCGGGTAAAGAATGGAAAAGGCAGGTAACAGGGAGTTGTGGAGAACAGGAAATCAGAGTCCTGTTTCTGCTAACTTGCACCCAGTGAGTAGGTTTTGGGGGTTTCTTTTTCGAGTGATTGCACATGTGCATTCCACTCCACATGTGTGTGGGCCCCAAGCACAGTCACCAGAAATTTTTCCCTCAGTGGTACCCGTGAGGGCAGCTCGAGCACCCTCAGGTGCCGTGCACTCATAGCACCAGTATAAAGTGCCCAGCCAACCCGGTGCCCCTTAGTTCCGTCTTACTGCCCATGATGGTCACTGGAACTGCTATCCTTGCTTTGGCAAGCTCTATGTAGTTTTTTCCTTTTTGCATATCTGACCATAGTTGTAAATAGTTTAGTCAGTTTTTAGTGAAAACCCAAAAGCAAAGGAATCCAAGAAACTGGATTTATTTGGTAGAATATTTTATTCTTCAGGATTGCAAACCAGCAGGTGTTGTTAGGCAGATATGATTTCAACACGTGGGACTCATGCAGAAGTTCAAGGACTTGCTCCCTCAGGATGCCAGGCAAGAGTTCTCCGTGTTGGTGGACAAGAGAAAATCAGTAGGAAGGGCCTCGTTGCAAGCTGTTTTGGATGCAGCTGATTCGGCGGCCAGGTTCATGGCTACAGCAGTAGCCATGCATCGGAGATCATGGCTACAGTCTTTGAGTCTCCTGCAGGAGGTCCAGCAAACCCTTCTGGATCTACCCTCGAAGGAGCTTCGATCTTTTCAGAACAGACTGATGTGAAGCTTCATTGGTTAAAGGACTCTAGGGCAAGCCTTAAGTCCCTTTGGTTTGTATACACCAATGACTTCAAGGAAGTACTACATGTCCCAACAGCCCATTCTGTACTCTGCACCGCCTATCTGTCAGGATCTGCAGAGAAAAAGAAGCAAGGGTTTTAGGCATAGGCCATCACCCCTTGCTATCTCAACGTCCATGCTTGCCCACCTAGACATTCAGGGGGCTCTAAGAAGGCCTTTTGACAAGACACTTGAGGGTGCCATACCAGTTCCCATGATGCCAGACCCTGTTTCTCCTTTGTTTACAACCTCATCTCCCACTTTCTCAGTGCATGGTCCTGTATCACCATGGACCATTCGGTGTTGAAAATGGTGGAAGTGAGATACACCCTCAAGTTTACTTCCACACCTTCGTCCCGTCCTCCCTCCCTATCTCACTTCAGGAACTTCTCTCATGAAGAACTTCTGGCCCAGGAGGTTCAATCCCTCCTTTGGATGGGACCCGTGAAAGAGGTTCCGGAGCATTTAAGAGGGAAAGGGTTCTACTTCCATTATTTCCTAATCCCAAAAGCCAAGGAAAGTCTCAAACTCATTTTAGACCTGCGCCACCTCAACAGCTACCTCAAGAAATTAAAGTTCTGCATGGTCACCTTGGCATCCATTATCCCCTCCCTGGATCCCTGGGACTGGTACACTGCCCTTGATTTAAGAGACACCTATTTTCATATATTGATATACCATGGTCACAGAAGGTTCCTCAGATTCGTAGTGAACCACAGACACTACCACTTCATGGTACTCCCTTTCTGCCTGTGTGCAGCTCCAAGGGTGTTTACAAAATGTATGGTGATAGTGGCAGCCTTCCGAAGAGAGCAGGGGTGCAGGTTTACCCTTATCCGGATGACTGGCTAATCAAGGGATGGTCCAGGGCTCATGTAGTATCCAGATTTGGGCTCATCTAGTCGATTTTCAAGGCCCTAGGCCTTTTGATAAATGTGTAGAAATCTACCCTCACTCCAGTACAGAGGATACAGTTTATCGGAGCGGTGTTCAACTGCTCTCAAGCCGGAGCCTACATTCCAGAGGATCATTTTAAGACAACCACATCCCTAATATCACACCTCAAAGGCCATCCCATCGCAACATCCAGAACTTGTCTGAGGCTTTTAGGCCACATGGCTTCATGCACATATGTGGTGCAGCATGCAAGGCTGCGCCTCAAGCCCCTCCACACTTGGCTGGCCTCAGTGTACTCACCAAACTGCCACCATCTGGACTTTGTACTCACGGTGCCCCCTCATGTTCTTGTCTCCCTCAATTGGTGGGTGGACCTGCTCAATATTTGTGCATGGGTTCCCTTTATATGGCCCCAACTGTCAGTGACCCCAATCTCAGATGCATCAGCACTAGGATGGGGAGCTCATTTGGGGTCCCTCAGAACTCAAGGTCTTTGGTCTCCAGAAGAACTTTCTCTCCACATCAATGTCCAAGAACTCAGAGCAATTCACCTGGCCTGCAAGGCTTTCTTGCTGCATATTATGGGCGGAGATTTGTTTGTTCTTATGGACAATGCTGCTGCCATGTTCTGTCTCAACATGCAAAGAGGAGCTCACTCTTCCAGCCTATGTCAGGAAGTGATTCAGCTATGGGAATTCTGTATAGCCCACTCAATCAACCTAGAGGCCTCTTACCTTCCAGGAGCCCAAAACGAGCTGGCAGATCTCCTAAGCAGGACTTTCTCGAGTCACCATGAATGGTCCCTTCACCCAAATGTGGTGAGGGATGTTTTCCAGCAGTGGGGGACTCCCCAGATAAACCTATTTGCAATCCAGTACAACAAAGTGTCACCAATTCTGCTCCCTGTGAAGCCGCAGTCCAGGGTCTATCACACATGCCTTTCTGATACTGTGGATGGAACACCTTTACTACACTTTTTCCCCCCTGTCCCGCTTGTACACAGAGTACTTCTAAAGATCAAGCGGGACCAGGTCATTTTGATAGCCCCAGCATGGCCCTGCCAACACTGGTTCTGCCACTTTGCTAGGCCTCTCAGTGGTAACTCCAATCCCACTTCCGTTACACCAGGACCTGATTTCTCAGGACCATGGTTGACTGCTCCACCTGAACCCAAGCTCCCTTCACCTAACAGCCTGGAAGCTTGATGGCTAAACCTCAAAGAGCAGGCTTGCTCAGCGGAAGTTTGTCAGGTTCTACTAGGGAGTAGGAAGCCGTCTACTAGGGCTACTTACCTTTACAAGTGGAAGCAGTTTTTGGTCTGCGTGTTCCAAAGCGGGATCTCACCCACGTAGTCATCCTTACAAGAAATACTTGAGTATCTATTACACCTGAAGAAGCATGATTTAGCTATCTCCTCTATCAAGGTTCACCTTGCAGCAATAGTGGCTTTCCACCCCCGGGTGGATAACCAGTCCATGTTTTCACATGCCGTGTCCATCTAATTTTTGAAGGGACTAGAGATGATATATCCTCAAATAAGAGAGCCATTTCCTCCCTGGGACCTGAACTTGGTCTTATTAAAGCTTATGGGACCTCCATTTGAACCGTTGGCAATGTGCTCCTTATTGTACCTCTCCTGGAAAGTGGTTTTCTTAGTGGCCATCACTTTGGCCAGGAAGGTTTTGGAGCTCAGGGCCCTCACATCAGAGCCTTTATACACAGTCTTCTTTAAAGACAAAGTTCAGTTACCCACTTTTTCCTTACCTGACCCCAGTTTCCTACCAAAGGTGGTATCGCAATTTTATAACAATCAGGCAATCTACGTTCCGGTCTTTTACCCTAAGTCACATGCAAAGAGGGAGAAGCAGCACCTTCACTCATAGGGCTCGCCTAACATCCAAGCTTTCTACATAGAATGGACTAAACCATTCAGAAAGTCCACCCAACTGTTTGTAGCAAAGAAGATGAAGGGTCTCCTGACCTCTTCGCAGACAGTCTCATCCTGGATTAAGTCTTGCATTCGCGCTAGTTACAATCGGGCAGGGGTGCCGCCTTCCAAATATCCCAGTGGCTCATTCCACAAGGTCACAAGCACTGTCAGCAGCATTCGGCGGGCAGATCCCTGTCCTGGATGTTTGCAAAGCAGCGACTTGGTCATTGGTGCATACACTCTCCTCCCATTACACCATCATACAGCAGTCCAGAGATGATGCCAAATTTGATTGAGCTTCCTGCAGTCTTGTGTCCATGAACTCCAATCCCTCCACCTATTCAACTGCTAGGGAGTCACCTGGAGTGGAATGCACATATACAATCACTTGAAGAAGAAAAAACAGTTACTAACTTTCTGTAACTGTTGTTCTTTGACATGTCCATTCCACAGCCCGCCCTCTCCATAGGAGTCTTCTGGAAGGAAGGAACCAGGGCCGGCTCCAGGGTTTTGGCCGCCCCAAGCAGCCAAACAGAACAAAAAAAAGCCGCGATCGCGATCTGCGGCGGCAATTCGGCGGGAGGTCCTTCGCTCCAAGCAGGAGTGAGGGACCGTCCGCTGAATTGCCGCCGAACAGCTGGACGTGCCGCCCCTTTCCGAAGTGGCCGCCCCAAGCACCTGCTTGGTAAGCTGGTGCCTGGAGCCGGCCCTGGAAGGAACGGAGGAAGTACGGGGTCGGCTGAGCACTTTATACCAGCACGATGAGCACATAGCACCAGAGGGCGCTCGAGCTGCCCCGACAGGTACCACTGAGGGAAAAATTTCCAGCAACTGTGCTCGGGGTGCGCACACACCTGGAGTGGAATGGACATGTGCAACACATCTCAAAGAACAACAGTTACGAAAGGTTAGTAATAATTTTTTCTTTGTTTTAGGGTGCTTCGGGGATTGCCTTCTGATGATGGACAACATTTCCATTTCTGAATCAATAAGTCTGTTATGGAGCTAACAGCTGTGGAGCTGTGGCTTTTCAGGGTTCATGCAGCTTGGAAGGCTATTATTGTTTGTGTTGGATAGAACTCACTGCTGTACAACTCTGGTGTAGAATGCCTTCTGTTTTCCTACGTCAGTGTGGACTGCACTTCAGGGCTGGTCTACACTACACAGTTAGGTCGACATAAGGCAGCTTATGTCAACCTAAATTATGTCAGTCT
>NW_020664417.1:15883602-15956142 GCF_002925995.2 Terrapene triunguis | reverse complement strand
TACTACACCGACATAATAACTCCACCTCCACAAGAGGCTTAAGGCTTATGTTGGTGTAGTTAGGGTGATGCAGAGTCTGTGTAGACACTGCATCCCTTACATCGACTGTCTTGTCAATTTCACGGCAGGAGCTGTGAAATTGACAAGAAAGCCCCTGCTCCACTGGAGAGCTGGGCAGCTGGATCCTGCTCTGGATAGCAAACTGGGGTGAGAAGCCTGAGTGGCCCCCCATCCACTCCCTGCCCAGTGAGCCATGCAATTGACAAGACTGCCTGGCTCCCAGTGAGGAACGAGCAGGCAGAGGGGGCCGCGAAGCTAGGGGCAGCTGGACCCTGCTTTCCAGTGGTGAGAAGCCCCGGGTGGCTTCTCCCAGTTTCTGGCAAGGAACGGGTAGGGGAGAAGCTGTGGGTGACTTCCCCAGGCTCCTGGCGGGGAATAGAAAGCCCGGGAGGTGGGTGGGCGCCAGCCTGCCAGGAGTCCAGGAGGCAGTGGGGCAGCCAGGCTCCCGTCAGAGAGCTGCCAGCAGAGCTGAGAGACGGGCTGTCAGCTCCCTATGCTGACCCTCTTAGGTCAGTGAAAGCAGTTCTGGTGAGGACACACACTGTCAATCCAAGGAGGGTAGAGTGGATATGCACCACCGCAGTAATTACTGCTGTGGCTATAAATCAACCTAATATAGGTTGACTTAAGTTTGTAGTGTAGACATACCCACAGTGGTAGTAATTACTGTGAGTGTACATTGGTTAACTTCAGAGGGAAATGGCCAGTGCACATTTTACCTGTATGTCAGTCATGATAATTATGGGTATGAATTTGTCTGTACCCATTGCTGGAAAGCATTTTGAAATCCTTTTGGATGAAAAGTGATGTATAAATGTAAGCCACTGTAATATCTTAATATGGCCTATGTGCTTTCACAAGTATCTAGCAATTATTTTTTGTTTCAGGTATCCATTTTATGAAATTCTGCAATGAAAGGAACTCATTGTGAAGCACAATGGGATTCATACCATGTAATAACTGCTTTTCAAGAACTACAGGCATCAAGTGCTTATATTATTGCATTATGACCGGAGGTGTTAGGCATGAGTCTGCTCATTCCTATTTTTATTTCTGGCATATAGTTTTGCTTCCCTTTTCACTTTGTGCCATTCTTTCCTTCCCTTTCTAACAGCTTACCTTTCTTTATTATTATTTCTTAAATTACCTAGAAAGTCAACACTAAAGAGAGAGGTAAAACAACCTCTGAAGATTAATCAAGCCACATTGTTGATATGTTTGACTTTGAATCTGCTTCTTCGTAGCAGGGAGATGTCCTTCTCAGAAACCCTTTGACTATCAAAACAAATGATAGGTTTCAGAATAGCAGCCGTGTTAGTCTGTATCCGCAAAAAGAACAGGAGTACTTGTGGCACCTTAGAGACTAACAAATTTATTTGTTTGGTTTTTTTAGAGGAAAATTTGAAATGGGTTAAAAGTTAACCCACAGACCTTTCAAAAGGGAGGGTATATTCAAACATTAGAATAAAAGTTTTGGAACATTTATGCTCCTGTCAAAAAACCTAAAGAATCTTGGACCAAGGCTTGGGGCTCAGTTCCATCAAGCTCAGACTTGGTGGAGCTCCAGGAGGTAGGGGAGAGAAAGGTGACTAATTTATGACATACCAGCAAGGATTTGCAAAGCACAACAAACTCTAGCCCCATCTATCACTTCTCCAACATGGCATATATATGGCTATTCTGGCTCTATGATGGTGTGACGGGGTATATATACCCTGTTAAAGGTTAAACAAGTTAAAGGACTGCTGGGAGCTCAGTCAGCCCAGCACTGTGACACCTGAAACAGGTGCTGGACTTTGAAACATGAGCTAAAAAAGTGGCTGGCTGGGAGGGAGAGCAGACTTTCGGCTCTCACTGTGGATGGGAAGGTTGGCTGGGGCCAGGAGCTCAGGAATGGTTACCTATGAGAGCCCTCCCCCACTCCCCTTAGGGTTTGGAAGAGTTGTGTTTATTTTGGACTTTGGGTACTCTGGAAGGGATGGAACTTTTATCTGACCTAGCTGGAGGGCCAGGTCACCTTAACCTGAAAGCTGTTGGCAGCTGGGCTGTTCTGCTCAAGGCCAGGATGGAAACAGAGGCAGAGCCACTGCTCCACTACACCACACCATATGAGGGCATGCAGGGAGGGTGTGTAGCCACTGATGGGTTTGTGCAACTTGGAGATTACCCAGTACCATCAGAACTCCAGTTTTCTGGGTGTTTTGCACAGACTGAAAAGTATAAAATCTCTAGAAGCAGAGCTGAGGATATGGCCCCTGAAGTCTTCTCAGGCAAATCAGAGGAGTTTTGCTCTCTTTCAGGCCTATATATGTGCTTGTTCTCATATATACCTACATGAGCATGGGTAGTCCCAGGGACAGGGAGGGAATGACACAGGCAGAATTCTCATATAATGTTTATAGGAGTTCGACCTGTGTCAAGACAGCAGAAATAAGCCCTGGTAAAGTTAAGTTTTATAATGATTTCCTGCTAGCTGCTTAGCAGGTACACATTTGAGTAAAAAAGAACTTTTGCTGCTCATGTTCCTTTCTTAAAACAAAACAAAGAGTAAGGTCTTTCATTTAGTCCTATCAAATATTTATTAGTTTACCTAATGGTATCCATCATTTTTGCACATTGGGTGCCTTCTATTAATTACTGGTAACTGGAAAATATTTTTGTTTCACCAGTTTAATTGACCTCTGAATGATTTTAGGAACAGGCTGTATAGGTTTTTAGTAGCTTTTCTAATCCTATATTTTAGCAATTTCCTAGCATTTATTCTGAATAATGTTTCACAAAACTGGAGCCCATAGAAATGTAATATTTATATCTAGACAGCTAAAGTTAGCAAATGACAAGTATCGACTTCAGTTGATTGTATTTGATAATTTTGGATTATTTTTATAAATTCACATTTGGATTATTTTAACATTGGTAAGTATTTTAATTAAATGTCACTCCCCCCCCCCCTTTTAAATTCTGATGACTCAAGAGTAAATAAGTGCTACATATTACTCTTCACTACTGCAGCTTTTGTTTGCTCAATATCTGTTTAAAGGTCATGGTCCCATTGTCCTTGTAAACAATGGGAGTTTTAACTGTATAAGGACATCCGATTCAGGCCCTTCATGTGCTCAGTGAAAAACTCCATGTATTGCATTCTAAGAGAGAAGGTTCACCATTTGCCTGCTGGGAAACACTGAAAGTTATGGATTAGGAATTACTGATATTAATGATATTTCTTGTTTATTTACAACTGACAAAAATTATCCTCTCCAATTGTTTGTTACACCCACTTGTTGGCTCTTTTCTCAAATGAGGCCTAATCCTGCAACTGCTTATGCATAAGTAGAGCACCTACAGAGCCTCACTGAAATCAGTGGACCTGTGTATGGATGCAGGAGTCTGCCTATGTGCAAGCAGCTGCAGGACTGGGGCATTTAACAGTAAGATCTCTGGTCAGGGAATCTCTCTTACTATGTTTTTGGTAGAAATCCTAATACAGTAGGATCCCAATCTGATTGGGACTTCTGGGTGCTATTGTTATACAAATTAGAGCTGGACAGAAAATTAATTTTCCATCCTGCAAAAAAAAAATGATTTTAAAAAAATGTTTTGGGTCAGCTGAAACAAAACATTTTGATACACATGAAGTGTTTCAATTTTGACATTTAATTTTTTATATAAAATTAAATGTCAAAATGAGAAATCAAAACTTTTTGTTCCAAAAAATATCAAACCAGGACACTTTGACAATTTCAAAACAATTTTTGCAATTTTTCCTAATTTTTTTTTTAAATTCGTATAATTTTATGAAAAAATTTGGTTTTGTTGAAATGGCATTTTCTGACAGCAAATTGTTCTGAGGAAATGTTTCTGACCAACTGTAATACAAACATATCATAATAATAATAATCTCATTTGGGGCCTGTTCCTGCAGTCCATCAGAGACTTTGGGAAACTTATTTTTGATTGAAGGATCTGCTCTTTAACTTCTGCAATCAACAGGAAATCTAATCATTCATCACCATGAAGAAGAATTGATTTGACCTAGAGTAATCTCTGATAAAATGGCTCTGATTTAATAAGCTTGCATTTGTAATATGCTAAACTTTTAGTTGAGGGAAAATATTTGTCAGAATAATGACCTCAGTCCTCTTCTGTTTTTGTTTTTTAAGATGCTATGAAGTGGAAAGTGTTAAATCTCACCAGCAAACTCCCTTTGCATCTTACAAACATACACTACTACCTACCTCACCTCCGGGAGCATGAAAACAGCCTTTACCCAAATGTTGTCATTGGACAAGGGAGAACTGGAGGTAAGAGCTAAAATTTAATATTTGGTGGCATTTTTCTTTTCGCTCTGAAGAGACATACAAGGTTTGTGGTTTCAAAATTTGGCCTATTAATATATAAATTTTTATCTTTATTATACCTGTTTGAAAATACCACTTAATGCTTTACAGTAGTTCAGTATATGTTTTTTCTGAAAATAAGTTCTAACAGCCTAGCAACTAACCGTACAGTTGCAAACTTCTCTGTGCATGTACTCGGTAGAAAAAACATTTGGGAAATATATGTATTCAGACCTCAGAGGTTATTATAGGTATTGCTAGTAATATAAAAGTTATTAAATATAATTTGTCTGTGACCATGGAAATTGTTCTTAACTATTTTCAGGGTTTTAATTTAAATTTAGAATCAGTGTTTTTATTTAAGGAGCCCTTAAATTTAAGCTGTGCAAATTTACAGTTGCTTCTTTTTGCACCTGCAAAAAAAATGTAAAGGGAAACTTAGAGGTGTGGTTGAAAATCCGCTCCCCCCCAAAAACAACAACAACAACAACTAAACACGAAGAAAATAGTTCATTATCTTTTCTTAGGGAATTTCAGTAATTTTAGTTCATACCTGACATCTACAATTTGTCAGCAGAAATTGTTTTTAGTTGTGTATTATTTGAAACTGCATGATCACATTGTCCAGAGTGAGCATGGTGATAAAAGTAATGAAGGCTTAATTTACGTCAGTAACTATACAAACTTTTAAATTGTTCTCTCAAAAATTTTTCAAACATAAATTTTTCTTACTAGGCTAGGAAGGTTATTCTCTTAGAATATTAATGCTTATATCATAAAAATCCTATGGGACTCATTATTCTGTAGTACCCTTCTTAGAGGAAGCAGGACAACAACTTGCTTTTCTTAAAACTTAACTAAAAGTGTACTTTTGCTTCCCATTTCCTGCCACTCCTCCATCAACTTTTCCCATATCCCTCCTGACTATAGTATCTGGGTGGCATGCATAGGAGGTTGCATAGTACCATTTTCTCCTTCACCAGATGTCAGGAGGTTGTCTTCCCTTCCAGATATACCTCAGTGATCTTACCTCAAAACAATCTATTATTCAAATGTTTTAATTCAAACAAACACAAGATCTATTAAAAACAGAGAAAAAAGTCAAATCCACACCAGCTCTGGGCCAGGACTCCAAGGGTAAGGTCCTTCTGCAACCTTGAACAGATCACCTCAGGTATACCTTTCCTCCCATTCCACTGATACCAGAAGTTCTAAGAAAAATTTGCCATGACAAAGCTTGGGCACTCTTATTGTGCAGAACTGGCCCAGACAATTTTGGTTTTCAGACCTTCAGGGGATCTCAACCCATCTCAACCAAAAGCATCTGATCCTTTCCAGATCATCTGAATCAAGAGAACAGCAAGGCTAGACATCGCAATCCAGGCCCTTTTTTCATGGCCTGGTATTTGGGTGGGCATCAGATTTAGAGCATTCATTTTTAAAGGCCTGAACAACAATCTGTTCTTAATCAAAGCAAAAGGGCATCCACCAGAAAATGCTATCTGGCAAAATGGAGACATTTCTCCACATGGTCACAACAGAACCAATTATCTGCACAATCTGTGGGAACTCTTATTTTAGATTACCTACTCACTGTCAAGATGTTGGGTCTTTCCATTAGTGCACTGTGGGTACACCTTGCAGCAGTCATCAATTTCCATTCTTAAGGATGCTGTTTTTACTCATCCAACAACAACCAGATTCCTGAAGGGCCTCATTAGAACTTTCTCAATGATGGGATCTTAATCTTGTTCTTTCACCACAATGGGATCTTAATCTTGTTCTTTCAGTACTTACCAGACCTCCCTTTGAACCGCTAGCCACTTGCTCCATGTCCTGCACCTCCATGAAAGTCACTTAATTGTCATCACATCAGCCAGAAAAGTGAGTGAACTGGGAGTGCTTATGGCAGATCTGCCACATACCACGTTTCATAAGGAGAAGGTTTCCCTTTGCCTCCATCCAAAATTCATCCCTAAATTAATTCCTGAGTTTCATATGAATTGGTCTATTCACTTACTAGTATTCTTTCTAAAACCTCATGCTTCCCATGCTTCTCTTTACATCTGAGGGTCTTTGGCATTCTTTCTGCAGACGACAAAAAGAATCAGGAAAATGCCTAGACTATTTTTCTTTAGTGAGGTGATCTAAAGGACAAGCATTATCTGCTCAGACCCACTCTAAGTGGATCTCTGTCTGCATTGTTCTTTATCAACTGGTGCATATTTCTCCTGTAGATGAGGTGAGAACCCATTCTGCTAAAGCACAAGCAACTTCTACAGCATCTCTTTGAGAGATGCCTATACTGGACATCTGTAGGGTGGCTATCTGGAGCACTAGACATAATTTCATGAAACATTATACATTAGTCCAGGCCTCTTCTTACACAAGCAATTGTGGGGACAGCAGTATTACAGACTGCTATACCAACTGCATCCTCACACCTCCTCCTGTTTGACTATCACTCATATGTGGAATACACATAGGGACTGGCACTCAAAGATGGAATGGAGGTTACTTACTGTAACTGGAAATTCTTGGAGATGTGTGATCCCTATCTGTATTCCACTGCCAGCCTTCCTTCCCCTGTGCTTCAGACTATGACTGGATTTGTGGTAAGAAGAAGAAATGGAGCAGAATCAGTCCACACTGCCCCTTATACTCTCAGTTTGGAGCAAGAAGAGAATGATTACGCAGGTGTGGATTGACAGACATTACTTGCTAGAAATCTCTGATCTGAGGCAGGTAGTACACACATGTACCCACGTCTGGAATACAGATAGGGACCATTCATCTTAAAGAACATCCAGTAACAGAACCTCTATTTTTTCAAGATACTGTACACATGTATTCCATGACCTGTCCTCCATCCCCACTACTACAGAAGCATCAGGAGTCCAGCGGTGAAGCAACCAAGGTGCAGTTGGATTGGCCCGCTCTCAATGTCCTCAGTTGGAGGTAAGAGGATACTCGGGCGCATGTGCCACTCCAACGGGTCCTGCTGACAAAAAGTCTTGGGCTCAAGTGCATTGGGTGCATGTATACCAACAGTAGAATATAATGTGGACAACACATCTCAAAGAACAGCAGTTATTGTACAGTAAGTAACCATTTTTTTGAGGTATAGCTCAACCCATAAATGGCATATTATCCCCTTCCTCCCTACTGTCAATTCTTAACATCAAACACAAACACATTTCCTTGGTTACAGCATGTTTATTACCCCCAGTTATACCATGGCTTCAAAGTAGGAGCACAATGTATCCCTGACTCTGTTTCCTTGACCACTTAGGGCATTTTGCAGAGGCACCCTCTCTGGCTGTCCCTAATGTTTAGACAGTCTCCCTACATTCTGCTCCCATCTATCCTTCAAGATCTCTCCCTTGCTCTCACAGTTTTTGTTCAAAATACAGCAGGCACTTATCACACAAGGTACATAATAATGAGAAACATCCAGCCTTTTCATAATGTACTGATACTCACACTTCAGTCTTCCAAAAGCACACTCCACTGACATTCTGCAACTACTCAGGGTAAAGTTAAACCACTCCTTTCTCTTTTCAAAGCATCCAGTGAAAGGCTTCAGAAATCAGGGAAGTAGAGTGTAAGCTGGATCTCCCACAATGACAAGACAAATCTTAAATCGATCTCCATAATGTTCTGGAGAACAAATAGTCCATTGCTTATCCATTAAACGGGCCTGAGTTTGCCACCTTGCATTAATATTGGTGAATCTTCAACAGTGATCAACTGGACCTCGCAGCACCATGGAAAAATACCCCTTTCTGTTGATGAAGTCTTTGGCCTGGTGTGTAGAGTAGAGAATAGGCACGTGTGACCCATCAGTAGCCTTTAGACAGTTTGAGAATCCCATCTGTGCAAAGTCATCAATAACCTCCTGTACAATGCCAAGTTTTATGACACGCCACTGCAGCACCCTCCTTGTAGCATCACAAGTCTCCATGACAACAGCCCCAGTGGCTGATCTACCAACACCAAACTGGCTAGCTGCTGACTGGAAGCAATCAGGAGTGACGAGCTTCCTGATGATGATGGCAACATGATTCTTCATGCTCAAGGGGACTCTCATGTTGGTCTTCTGCCACTGCAGTTCTAAAGTGAGCTCTGTGCAGATTCCTAGGAAAGATGCTGTGATAGAACCTTCAGTGGTTAGGCGGCCTAGTGGCTAGATCGTTGATCAGAGGGGTTGGAGGGAGAACCAGACCCTCTCCAGGGCCCTGTGTAGTCCAACCCCTAAGCAGGGAAGATGGGTCTTCCTCCCGGCCGGGTGAGGATAGAGAATTCAAGATGCATTTCCCTAGGCTACTTCCTATTAAAGTCTCTTTAGTCTGTGGTGTGGCCCCACTAGTTCAATTCCCCGCTTAGCTGCAGGCTCCTCTTGGTAGGGGAAGGCTTAATTGCCTCCGGTGGGTGCACTGGCTAGCAGGTCACTGATCTGTCCCTTCAGGCAGCCAAACAGAGAGCTCCTGCCTCCTCACCAGTCAGCCCCCAACTGAGCCAGGCTCCCTTCTTTTCTTCCCCCTCCAGGTCTGGCATTGGCTGCAGGTGTAGAGGGGTGGGGCTAGCTCAGCCCACAGGTTTTCTTGAACTCCTGCTGTGCAAGGCAGCAGTTTCTCTGCTCCTTCACAGTTGCCTTTGTCATTCTGATGTTCTGCTGGCACTGTGGGTCATCTCAGTTCTGCATCATAGCCCTCTGCACCAGTAACTGCTAGTTGGCCAAGTCCAGAAGCAGCGCTCCACTGAGTAAATCTGCTCAAGAGAAATGCTCTGCAGAAGTAGTTACTCAACTTCCTACTCATTCATTACTATTAGCTATATTGCTGCAGCATTGTGGCACTCTGTGCCTCAAAGCAACACCCTGAAACCCCCATATTCACCACTGTCATATAATTATGATATGTTTTGTACAAAGTATGCCTTGTAAGGTATCATTTTAAAGAATGGACGGAATGCCGCCCCTTAGCATGTGCCATCCCAGGCATGTGCTTCCTCCGTTGGTGCCTGGAGCCGGCCCTGCTTGATTCAAATCCTGTTTAGTTTATAGAACTCACATTGCAAATTTACTTAGGTAACCAACTTTGATCTCTACACTTACTACTTATAGGGCTAGTCTACACTACCACGCTATATTGGCGCAGCTGCACCGATGCAGCTGCGTTGCTGTAGCGTGTCTGATGAAGATGTACTACGCAGATGGGAGAGTGCTCTCCTGCCGACATAGTGTGGTGCGGACACCCCTGAGTGACGTAACTTACATTGATTTAAGCGGTAGTGTAGACAAGCCCTTAATCACTTAAAATCAATCTTTCAGTAGTTAATATTTTACCTAAAACTGTGTGTTTTGGTTGAAGTGCTTGGGAAATCTCAGCTCAGTTTACAAAGGCTAGTGTGTGTCCTCTGCACATCGAGGGAGGGATGGACTGGGTAATGAACTTACACTGGTCAAGCTTCTAACACGGCAAGACCATACAGCTCTGGGGTGCAAGGCTGGGGAGCTGGGGGGAATTGGCTGAAGCCTCTCTCTTGTTGGTTCATGAGTGGCTGGGAGAAGCATTCATGTAACTCAGTTGGGTGTGTCCCTGCCTATGGATGTCTGTGTACGTGCAGTACTTGCCAGAGGTTTGTAGCTTGCCAACAGCATCACAGTGTGAGAGAGAGCCCAGGTTGGTGGGACAGAGTGCTCAGCAGTCCCACAGTCCAAGCTGCACCCCAGGAGCACCGTGACAAGCATCAACAGCCCTATGAAACAGCAGAGCCAAATGCATCGACACCCCCGAGACTCCAAATGCACGTGCCTGATCCTGTTTGCTACATTGTTGTAATGACTGTTATGATTGCAATGTTCACCAGTTTGTCTTCCGTGCTGCTTGACAGCAGTTCTAAAATGGCTCTGGCAAAATTAAAGGGTGTCAGGAGAGGAGTAATGGAGATTTGTTAGAGTGAGCCCCCCAAACTCAAAATTTCTGTAGTTTCTGGTAGTCATCCCAGAATGCACCAAAAGAACCATCAAAGATCAGAGTGCTGAGCAATTCATTCAAACAAGCTTGGAGCTATGTGGATGCAATGATTATAAAGGAAAGTACCTTAAGCCAAGAAAACAAAATGGTGTAGACACACTTTGGTTGGATATATTTAAATTGTTGCACTCAGAGTGCACAAAGTAGATCAATGTAACATCCCTGTGTAAACATGGTCAAAGTCCTCAAAACTGCTTACAGCTATGTAATATAGACCCAATGCCTATAGCGTACAAATGAAAATGTCTCCAACCTAATTTATGATCGGGACACACAGTATGTCCCATGCCATATGGCAGTTCATACTCTGTCAAACCTCTGCACAAACATTAACTAGTTGATCAGTCTATTGAAGTTCCTATTTATGATGGTCCCTTTTCTGTGTGTTATTTTCATCATACAAAATTGCAAAAAGTCACTAAATAGCCTCTATTTGACTTGAGATTAAATTATTTTAATTTCTGTTTGCAGTCTCCCTGGTGATGGGTATTCCTACTGTGAAAAGGGGAAAACAAAATTATCTGCTGGGCACATTGAACTCTCTCTTCTATGAGATGTCTGCAGAGCAGAAGAATGATTGTGTAGTGGTTATCTTTGTAGCAGAGGTAAGTTAGTATGAACAGGTGTATTTATGTTAATAAAGAGACAATATAGGAATCTATGTCTGAGTATAGTAGTGTATGAATCACTTCCATTTACTGATCATCATTGCTTTTGGAAGGATTTCTCCATGCAATTCAAATTTGGGAAAATATCCCTACTTTTCAATAAAGGACCAATAACATGGTCAAGAGATGGAATGTGCATGGAATCCTATTTAATTAAAATGCTAGAAGCTGACATATTATATTCCTTTGGAATGATGTTGGCAGTCATAAAATTCCCAAACTTTGTGCCTATTAGGACATGTGTAGTGGTCAGTGCCTGGGTATTCTTATCTAGAAAATAACTGGGGGGAAAAAAGATGGTACAGGTAACAACTGTCACATTATACTTACAGGCACTCTTGCTCTGCTTGCAGTCACATCTCCTTCAAATAAAATCATATGAATTCATTTTTTTCTCTTAACGCAAAGTATTCTATTCTGAGAATGAAAGGATTAGAAAACTGTCATCCACAAAAGTCCATAGAACCTGACAAAATATGAGCTTATTACCTTAATTTGAAAGAAATAGAGGTATTTGTCAGTTATTTAGGATTATGAGTATTTTACAAGGTGCTCTGATGCTCTAGCAGCTGGCATGTGAAGTGACAGTTTTTTGGAGAAAAGCAAATACTGTGGTTATAAAATCTACAAAACATAAATAGCTCTTGTTTGAAAAAATTAGGCTGTTTCGGGTAAGTGGGAATTTTCCTCTCCCTGAATCTCTTGTTCTTATGGTTAAAGAACTATAGCTACGAAATACACCTAATAAAAGTGCAATATTTAGCAACAACTCCTTGCAGACAGCTGGTGGTGGTTGGGGACCCACATCCGCTCTCACAATCTATCTGTCTTTATGCATTCTTTAACTGCTAGTTTCCACTTATTTATTAAATGTAATTATTAAATGTAAAAGAAAGTTTACCCATTTAGTTAATCACATTTATAACTGTTCAAACTATAAATAATACCTAGATCACACTTCACCTTATCAGCTTAAATAGGATCCTGATGTCTCTTTCTGGTCCAGATCATGATGATAGTTTCAATTTACTGGCTTAGTTTGTAGTCTAGCTAAATTTACCAATTTCATCTAAAAAATTAAACTCTTTTACAGTGGGATAAGTCCTGATAGAGGGCCTTGCTCTGCAAGGAGTCTCTGTTGCAGTGGCATAAAGAAGCTACTTATGAGGGGTAGGCAGTAATAGGCCATCCCTGAGGTAAAAGTGTAATACTTGCTGTGAAGGAGAGGTGGCCAGGACAGCTGGGGAGTATACCAATTCAGTTACTCCATGGTGACTCCCGCTGGTGGAGCTCCTATGGCTCCTCAGTAGGAATTAAAGTTGCCTCTTTGGTGGACCCCTATGAGGGCAGAGGCAGAAATACTAGATTCACGCTAGGGTTAGCCATGACCAATTGACACAGTATTAATTAAAACAATACCTGCCTACACTGAGTGATAAGTTACATTTAACATCATGTTATTTAAGAGGTGTGCAGTTATGTGCTGCACCTCCAAGAGGTGCAGCACACACAGATACAGCCCAGAGGGTGGGAGGCTAAGGTTGCTTTAAGCTCTGCCCCTCCCCCAGCACACTTCCAGTGTAGGAGCTTGTGAGGGGTCCTATGTAAGGCTGTTACAGCAGCTTTGCGTAGTGCCTGCACAAGAGGAGCTCCCCACCAGCCAGCTAAAGATTTTTTTTCTTGTCTCTGTATGCCACTGTAGCAGTGTATAGGGGGCCAGGCCAGAGTAGTGTAGGGTAGGATGGGTGGAATCCCTCCCCAGGAATCCTCAGGGTCACTTTCTAACTTGGTGTAATTTCCCAATTTCAAAGGGGTGAAGTGGCTTAGGGCACAGTAGCTTTATTTGCTCTTGAAGCTTCTGGGGATCAGGTTCACAAATGCTTGCATCCTGGGTAACTCTAAGTAGTATCCTGTCTGTATGTGGGTAACACAATTGTTGAAGTAGCTTTCTCTTGTCAACCCTCAACAGTTATGTATTCTTGACTTATTGCTGTTTTAATGTATATCTTGTGATGAAGCTTGGCTATAACTTTTTAAAATAACCAATCCTAAACTGGCAGGATGACCCCTACATCTCCAAAGGGACAACATCTTTAAGTAGTGTTAGATTTTCATTTAGATAAAACCTGAATTTTCCATACTAAAACTGCTAGTTGTATGGGGCAGCAACAATGAGCAAAATCTGACATTTCCAGGCTAAATGCCACCGTTAGTTAAATGAGGAGCAAACTCCTGTTTAAACTTTGAATATGGATAGCCCGAGGCAAGGAAAGTTTGCACAGGTGAATTTTCTCACCAACAACGGGTCAGGTTAATAAAGGTTAGTGATTTTTTGATGATTAATCTAAATGACCTCTTTACTGAGAACAGGATCAGAAGGGCATACTAATTTAGTCCTCACAACTAGAGGCTGTAGACAGATTGCCACAGATCTGTGCTCTCTCTCTTACTAAAGTGATGAGAACCTGTATATAGTCCACAGACAAATAATTTACACACAAATGAAGCATCTATGATTTATAATATACATTCAGATGCCTGGGTAACACAACAATATTTAGTTATAGGAACACTGATATAATTACTCTTGCCTAGAATAAAAAAATTAGGCAGTGAAGTGTTTTGTGTATATACTTATATCAATTAGACTGGAAGTTAATGAAAATATTAAATTGGGTAAAAAGGAGTGTGTTAGATACTTTTTTGTTCTTTACTTCTTTAGGTGAATGCAGAGTATGTTAACAGTATTGCAGAAAGTGTTAGAACCAGGTAAGTCCTCCATCAGGACCTATTGTATGGCTAATTGCTTTTCAGTTTTACATGAAAAGTTGTAGCATTTCAACAATGAACTACAAAATTAAAACTTGATGAAATGGTGCCATTACTCACATTTTGTAATTCAGTGATTTTAGGTTGCATTTCTAACCTTTGAGACCTGCGTTAATTTTCTTCAATGTGAGACTGCTTTCCAAGGAATTAATAGTGCAATCAAAAGCACCTTTGTATTCATACACTGTGTCCTCATTGACCTCAGTCCCCTAAAATCTATAGTTATCTGTGCTGAGATCTGTGACATTTTCTAAGTGTCTTTGTTTGATAGTCTGGGTAGCAGTTCTACTTCTTTTTTTAAGGGCCATGGATTTTGGATAGCAATCTGCTTCAGTGAAATGCACTAATTCAGTTGTCTGTATTGCCATTCAATATGAAGTAATTTTGAAAAGACTTTGAACGACTGAATTCAAGTGTGACTGTTATGAAGAAATACAGTTGAGGCTGAGTTTTCACTGTAACATTGCTTGCTCTTATCCTACTCTCTGGTAGATGTTTAGTAACACTTGAAAAACTGAGTCTTTGCTTGAAAGGGACAAGTGCTTTTTTCAAACCCTATCATCACCCAATTCCTAAAGGGCTTGGTCAGATTATGCCCATATGTATGAAACCCCATCCCTCCTGGGGACCTGAACTTAGTTCTAGCAAAATTGATGGGACCTCCCTTTGAGCCCCTGGCAACTTGCTCTCTTCTTCACCTTTCCATGAAGGTATCATTTCTAGTGGCAATTACCTCAGCCAAAAGGGTGGGCGAGTTGTCAGAACCCCCCTACACAGTTTTCCATAAGGATAAAGTTTATCTCTGTCCTCACCCAAAATTTCTCATGAAAGCAGCCTCTGATTTTCATGTTAACCAAGCAATCTGTGTGCCATTGTTCTTTCCAAAACCCCATGCACATAGGGATGAGGAACAGCTTCACTCATTGGATGTGAGAAGGGTTTTAGCTTTCTACATGGATGGGAGTAAATCTTTTAGATCCTCTATGCAGTTGTTTGTAGTGGTTGCAAACAGAGCTAAGGGCCAACCGGTTTCCACTCAGAAAATCTCATACTGGATCCCACTTCATGCGTGTTTGTGCTACCAACTGGCTAATACTATTCTGCCGACTAGAGTGTTTGTGCATTCTATCACCGGACAGGCAGCTTCTGCAGCTTTCTTGGGGCCAGTGCCAATTGTAGATATTTGTAAAGCAGCCACTTGGTCATTAGTCCACAGTTTTGGTTCTCATTATGCCATTGTGCATCAGTCCAGAGATGATGCCAGTTTCGAATGGGTTGTCTTACAATCTCTGTTCAGGTAGATTCTGAACCTACCTACATGTGTGTTTTGCTTCTGAGTCACCTACAGTGGAACTGAACATGTAAAAAACATCTCAAAGAACAGTTTTAGAAAGGAAGATCACCATTTTTTACCAACGAGCAGACCAGTTTGAAGATAACCCTTTATTAAGAATGGAAACTATGCACAGAAATAGGGTGGTAGAACTTTCTGCAACTGTAGCCTGCTACTGTCCTGTTCTACGTTCCTTTGTTTCTGCTCCACAACAGGAAGTGTGTCATAGGAAAGCCAAAGACTTCATGAAGAATGTACATGAAGTGTGACACCTCTACTCTATAGCACATAGCTATTCCCATACAGGATGGGAAATAACTATATCAGTATAAGTCACTTTTATACCAGTATAATTGCATCCACATTAGGGCTATTACTAGTTTAACTATTTTAGTAAAATGTCTGAACCAAAATGGTTATTCCCGTAAAACTTCCAAGTGTAGACCAAGCCTTAGTATACTTTTCAGTTGAGTTAAGTTTATTCAACTGAGTTAGCTTGATTTTTAAAAACACATCTTTTTGCCCATGTAGATATGGTCTGGGATTGAACATGGGGATAGGAACTGCCTGCACAGATCCCTATGCCAGGATTAACACCTGAGGGCTAGATCCACAAGGAATTTTAGGGCTTGTCTACATAGTGAATAATGAGCTGTACAGGAGAGTGATTTCTAAAGTACACTAAAGTGTGTATTAATTGGCTTGTGTAGTGTCCACCAGCAGGTCTAAGGGTTCCCTAGTATGCTTTAACATAGTACTGTTTCAAACAGCACTATATCAAAGCAGATAAGGGAACATTTAGCGCGCACTAGCAGGGTCTACATGGACCAATTAATGTGCTTTAGAAATCACATCCCCTTTGAGTACATTATCCTATTGTGTAGACAAACTCTTAAGTACCTAACTGCCCCTTTAGGTACCACTGAGATCTTAAAAATGCCCAGTCAGTTACCACCTAAACCTGTAGGTGCTTAAATTCCCTAGGCACCTAAGTTTTTGCCAGTGGGAATGCACAAAACTATCTGAATCCTGACTCCACTGAGCTGCTCGGCATCCTAGCTGATGTCTAAGACCCAGCAGGATTCTCAAACTAGTTGTTCCCCTGCCTGTCTCACCTGTGGGGCCTGATCTCATAGGGATTCGCAGAGCATGCCAGACAGTCGGGGGAAGCAGATCAAGAAACAAGTGAGAGAGAGAGAGTGTGTGTGTCTGTACACCCATCCCAGGTTACCCAACAGCCTCGTGATTAGGGAACTGACTTGGGAGATCCAGGTTCAAATCCCTGCTCAAAACTGGGCTGAGTAGGTATTTGAAAAACAGGTTTCCCATATCGTAGATGAGTGCTGTAACCTCTGGGCTATTAGCTGTGGTGGAGTGGTCTCTCTCTTTCTCTCTGTCTGTCTGTCATTTTTGTGAGACAGGGCTAACCTGACTTCAGGAAAGGATTCATGGCTATGAATTCCAGGTGGAGATAATCACCTCCCTGTGACCCGCACTTAGGCACCTAACTACATTTGAAGCATGGGGTATCCTGCTCCTCTCCTCAGTAATTCCTACTGGCTAGCTTAGGCCTTTCTGGCTTCTGAGAATCCCATTCTTAGGTGCCTGACTTTCCCGATGCATTGTATAACTTGGTGCTCAGGATTCCACTGAGCATCAGGGTGCCTAAACGTTAGGCATTGCAATGCTGGCAGTTGCAATATCTAAGTCCCTTTGTTGATTTAGCCCATAGTTATTAATCTTTTCTTTACAGCTTCCCTAACGAAGTGCAGTCGGGTGTTATTGAGGTTATTTCCCCTCTTGCTTCCTATTACCCAGACCTCTCCAATCTCAAGGAAACATTTGGAGACTCAAAGGAAAGAGTAAGGTAAGATAGGCTATGTAAAAACTTTCCAATAATTTTGTTCAACAGTAACTTCTTTAAATAGTCCACTGTATTTAAATTGATGAGTTTTGGTGTATTTCAGAGATAAAGCACTGTAAGTTTAAACAGAAGGTCATGAAAATGTATTTAATACAAGTGTAAGTATGGGGGAAACCAATGCTGTTGTCGGTGTCCATCAACTTCAGAGTAAAAGCTAAACATTCTCCCTGTAGTCCTGCTTCTAAAAATCCAACTGTTTTAAAACTGAATGTATAGTGCCAGATGATGATTTATAAAGATTAGTATGGTATGGTGATAAATGGCCTAACTTTTGTTGTTTTTTATTCTATATAATATAATTAATCATCTTTACTAACTCCTGGTGGTATCATTGGCCCACTTGCTTCAAATTCATTAGCAGGAAACTATAACCTGAAACTGGTTGGTTTACAGAAGCCAATCAGTTTTTTGTAGACCAAAAATAAGTTTAGATTGTCACCAACAACTTTCATGGCTCCACTTTCATGTGCTCAAGAGCAATGAGCTGCCAGTCTGAAGCAACACAGATGACAGCAGCAGAACAGCAGTACATGTTGCATACATGAATCAAATCAGGTTGCTTTTTTTTTTTAAATTAAATTCCATTCTTTCTAGAGAGCAAATATATTTGGTACATATGAGTAGAATATTCCTAGTTGCTCCCATCAAGGCCCAAATTCTTAGACTTGCATAGCTATAATTTGTATTTTGCAATTATCCTCAAACCTTTATCGATAAGGCGAGGGAGGAACTCTTTTTTATAATAAGCTTTGTGGAATTTCAAAAATAATAAGCACAAACAATATTTAATATCAGTAGAGCTGGTTGGGAATTTTTCATCAAAATGCAGTTTCTACAAATTTTGACATTTTTCACAGGAGATTTTGATTTTTTTTTGCCAAAGTTTTTTCAATTTTCATTCAGAAACAAATTAAGTGTTTCATTTCAAGTTGGATTGACCCAAATCGAAATACCTTGGTTTGTCAAAAATCAAAATGTTTAATTTCAGTTCCGATCTGTGTCTGCCTGAGCTGCCATGGTGCCTCATGCTCCTGTTCTCCTCTCTGGCTGGATGCATCTCCCATGAACCACATTTAGTCTCTTCTCTGGTTCAATCGTGGTGGTGAGTCATGGGAGATGCAGTTCAACTGGAGGACATGGCCCAGAAAGGAGACTGATGGCATGGCGTGCTCAAACTACAACTCTCATAAGGCACCATGGTAGCTCAGGTCGACACTTTTCAGTGTCGAATTGATGCAGAATGAAACATTGCAATCAGTTTGACAAACCAAATTGAAATGTTTCAATTCAGGAATGTCTAAATAGTCCCATTTTTGATAATTCTAAATCACTTTTGAGGTATTGTGTTCCACTCAGATTTTGATATTTTAACTTTTGTCCCAATTTGGGATGAAAACAAACTTTGTAATTTCCCATGTTGGGTGCTTGAGCACTTTCTAATTTGGCCTTGAGCTCCTTTTAATTTTTGGCCCCAGGTGATTAGTTAATTTAAAAATTTACAAATATCTTCTGATGAGCATGATAGATTTTAAGGGACTCTCACTTCTCAGAAGGAATGTTTAGAAAATGTTTAGAATGAGGAACAGATTAATTACAAGGTCTTAAGTACTAGATGAATGGCAAAATCCTACCCTCTTTATTCACACAAGCATTATTGCCCCCCCTGAAACTATATGGGCAAGACTGCCTGAAAAAGATTTGGTGACAAGTATGAAATGATCATCTTTTTGATCTCTACTGCTGAACAAAATTATGAGGTACTGAAAAATGAAAATATATATACTCTCAGATAATAAAGGTAAAAATATACCTAGCTCAGAAATGTATCAGGTACATGGAATTTGATAATTAAAGTCATAAGCCTATCAAATGTACTACAGTAATTAATTTCTGGACATCTTTTTGCATATAACTTTTTATAAATCTGCTTCCTTAAAGTCTTGTCGCAGATTAACAAATCTCAACTTTATTGATAGTAAAATGAGATGATTTGCTTTGTAGAGGAAAATTTACATTTTACTATTAAATATTACAGATAAGTTCGTCGACCTGCTTCTGTGTTGACTCATAAAAGCACTCTATTTTACCGCATGGTGAAATCTTAGTAAATTATAACTGTGTGTTGACTGTTGTGTTTATAACAAAACAGGTGAACTAAACCACTCTTCTTGACATGTATAAATTGGTTCATTTGCTGTGCATAGAGGAAATTCTAAAATTGAGTTTATTTTGAATCAGACACTTTTTTTTTTTACTAGCTTTCCTCTGATCCAGTTAACAGTGAGTGGGAGTAGTTTCAAGTATAGACTTCATAACTACAGTGTTCTAATGTCGGTATTATGCTGATAACTCCATTGAGAAATCCAGAAAAAGCTTAACAGAATGTGTTGCTTATATTTAGGTGGAGAACTAAACAGAATTTGGATTATAGCTTTTTAATGCTATATGCACAACCTAAGGGAACATTTTATTTACAGGTATGTTCACATTATCAATAACCAGCTATAAATCAATAAATAAAATGTGCTGATTTTTAGTGTTGGCAGTTTAATAACTGTTAAACTACTCAGTGAAGACAAGTCTCCTGTGGTTTTTCGGTATATTTGCTCACATCATTTGTAAGCATGAATCTCCATATTTTCATAGTTATTCATCTTATAGCTATGTATTATTTGATCTGAAATGGTAGTTTCATTTGTACCTTTCTGACATTCGCAGGGCTGAATGATAGACTTGCAAACTAACTGAACCATCAAACAACTTTCTGGCCAGGTTAGGGGTATCTGTGTTTTTAATGACAGGTTTCAGAGTAGCAGCCGTGTTAGTCTGTATCCGCAAAAAGAACAGGAGATGAAGTGGGTTTTAGCCCACGAAAGCTTATGCTCAAATAAATTTGTTAGTCTCCAAGGTGCCACAAGTACTCCTGTTCTTTTTGTGTTTTTAATGAGTTTTTGCTTGTAGTATAAACAGACAGTGTGGTTACAGACCAAGGTGACAGCCCAGGTCATAGCTAGCCAAAATCTCTCAAAGGATTTTTCCAAATGGGAAAAATATGAACTAGTTCATTTCATTAAAACAAACTGGGATGTGTGTATGCTGAACTGCAAAATCCAGACCCCCAACTTCCCCAGAATGGGTGGGAGGTTGGATCCACATAAGATCCCCAAATCTGGGCTTAACTGTAGTACAAATCAAGACATATGGCTGATTAGCAGTCTACAATGAAAAGAATGCACTGCACTGTAACTATCTAGAAAATTTCACAACAGCTGTCTGAGAGAAACAATAAACATAACTAGCTAAAAATAATGGTGGTGATGTGTGGGGGAAGAGATATGAAACGAGGAAAGAATACCAGGTAGAAAGCATCTTTACCTCATTTAATTTTACCATGGGTTTGACTGGAGAGGAGAGCATCCAGAAATTCTATGATGTGCAATTATTCCTTCAAGTGGGAAGAAAACTGGAATGGGAATGAGGCTTGCCCAATCCCATGATGGATCCTAGGATTCTGCATGGAAGGATTCTCCCAGGTGGTCAGCAGCAGGATAGGACACATAGAAGGGCTGCTTCTCGTCTTTCCTGGAACTGCTACTGGATAAGGGTAAAATTTTAAAAGTGATTTAGGAGTAGAACTGGCCAGAGATGGAAAATCCTGTTCTGCAGGAAATACTGAAACTTCAAAAAAAAATTGTTCTGAAACAGAATGAAAAATGAGATGTAGAAATTGCCCACAAGAATGGGAACTCCAACTTGGCCATTTCATTTCAACCTTTTTAGAAATGTTTCCAAGGCTGCCCAGAACCCCAGCAACCTGCCAGGTGAGGAACTGCACAACTTGGGGATCCTGAGAGCCAGAGCTCCCAGGCTAATGAGGAGCTTTGGGAGCCTGGAATCCCTGATTCTTCAGCAGCCCACTTTGCAGGCTGCCCTGGAACCAGGAAGCCCAGGCTGCTAAGGAGTTAGGAGCTTCCAGAGGTTCCAGGCTTCTGGGTCCATCTTAGCACACCAGGTGGGCTGCTGAGGAGCCAGACAGGGGCGCTGTCAGGAAACCAGGCACGTTTTGGTAATCCTTGGTAGGCAGGTTTCCATCAGAATTTTGTCAAAAAAGACACATTCCTGGAGAACATGTTGATTTTTGATAAAGCAGCATTTTCTGGTGGAAAAACGTTCCATCTGAAAATTTCTGACCGGCTCTACTTAAGAGCCTAAACCCAATCTTCCAACATGATTGACCTGCTTAGGCAGGGGTGCTGGAACCATTCATGTAGTGGGAGTGCTGAGAGCCATCGAACCAAACCGTAAACCCTGTACATGATGGAAACCATTTCAAGCCAGGGGGTGCTACAGCATCCCTAGTTCCAGCACCTATGTGCTTAGGAGCTAAATTATCATTGAAAGTTAATGAGACATAGGCTCCTAACCACCTAAGTCATGTTTGAAAATGGGACTGAGGCGCCTATGTCACTTGCACACTCCTGAAAATGTTACCCATAGAGACCAAAGTCTCTAATGCACCTCAGACACAATCAGGGAGAGGATGGCTGTCCAGAAGTTAACAATGCTTCCAAACAAAATGCTCTGTACTTTTAGTGGATGACACTAAGTTGGGGGGAGAGATAGATACGCTGGAGGGTAGGGACAGGGTCCAGAGTGGCCTAGACAAATTGGAGGATTGGGCCAAAAGAAATCTGATGAGGTTCAACAAGGACAAGTGCAGAGTCCTGCACTTAGGACGGAAGAACCCATGCACTGCTACAGGCTGGGGACCGACTGGCTAAGCGGCAGTTCTGCAGAAAAGGACCTGGGGATTACAGTGGACGAGAAGTTGGATATGAGTCAGTGTGCCATTGTTGCCAAGAAGGCTAACAGCATATTGGGCTGCATTAGTAGGAGCATTGCCAGTAGATCAAAGGAAGTAATTATTCCCCTCTATTCGGCACTGGTGAGGCCACATCTGGGCTCTGCTACAGAAAGGATGTGGACAAATTGGAGAGAGTCCAGTGGAGGGAAAATTATCAGGGGCCTGGGATACATGACTTACAAGGAGAGGCTGAGGAAACTGGGCTTCTTTAGTCTGCAGAAGAGAAGGGGTGGGGATTTGATAGCAGCATTCAACTACCTGAAGGGGGGGTTCCAAAGAGGATGGAGCTAGGCTGTTCTCAGTGGTGGCAGATGACAGAACAAGGAGCAGTGGTTTCAAGTTGCAATGGGGGAGGTCTAGGTTGGATATTAGGAAAAACTATTTCACTAGGAGAGTGGTGAAGCACTGGAATGGGTTACCTAGGGAGGTGGTGGAATCTCCATCCTTAGAGGTTTTTAAAGCCCATCTTGACAAAGCCCTGGCTGGGATGATTTAGTTGGGGTTGGTCCTCCTTTGCGCAGGGGGTTGGACTAGATGACCTCTGAGGTCTCTTCCAACTCTAATATTCTATGATTTCTGTTGGTGTGATTGAGGAAGATTGTAACAATATCAGAAATATTGGTGCTTGCATAGGGATGATTATTATGAATTTCCAGTTTCCTTTAAGAATAATTACATGTTGTTTACATTATACAAGACATCTTAAGGGCTGTCTTGTGGCATATATACCCAGCCCTAGCTTGTGGTGATGCCTATAGCAATCTTATCTTTTAAGACTTTTCTGGAGGACTAGAAGGGAAATAATGCCCTTTCTCTTGGCCCTTTCCCAGCCTGCCACTCCTTCCCTTGGTCTGCCCAGCCTCTGTACCTTTCCCCAGCACAGACCCTGACCTGTACAGAGAGGCTTCAGTCAAGGAGACAAGGGGGATGAAATGGGTGCTACAGTGGCAGTTGAGGTCCCCCTACATGCATGGATCTAATGGGAATACTCTAGGCCACTATTTGGAAGCTCCATAACAACATGAAAAAAAAGCTGAAAAATCCTTTTCCTCAGCCCATTACTTACCATACTGTAATATAAACATTTTAGATTAAAATTGAGGTTTGGTGACATTTTTTCTGACGCTTTTGATTTACTTGTTGGGTATGTTTAGTATTTTAGGGAAATCTTAAAACAGAGTTTATTTTACTAATTTCTCAGAAATAGCATCATTTTGGTAAATAACTTATATGAATGTCTGAAGTTGAAAAGATAATAAAGTTATGTAATTATGTATCTACGGTACACTTACTATCACATGCCAACTAAATCCCCAGTTCAGCAAAGCATATAAGTACTTTGCTGAATTGGGGTTTAGGTGAGCTGCTTTGTGAAGTGCACTGATCAGAAATAAATGTTTGGAAAAAGATAATAAGACCTAACACTTATTCAGTCATCTCTTCTTTAAGTTTTTGTATGTGATCAGCTACTGTATCTTCAGCTCTGCTCTCTTTATACGTGGTAATGTCTTTCTTAATTAGTAAAAGATTGAGAGATGTTTAGAAACAATTGTCACTTTCACTGTAACTGCTCAAGTTTTTTGCAGTACATTAGAGCCCCTTGAGACACTTGTATTAATGCCAGAGCTAGGATAATAGGATTGTAAGTCAGCCATAAAAGCAGGCAATCAAATCTCTCCATACCTAGGAGGAGATGTAGTTTTTTTCTTGTGTCCATTTAGAGTTGTTTTATCCTGAGGTAATTAAATATTTCCAAAGCTGAAAGCATCTTTGAGTAGCTCAATTACTACAGTTGTTGGGAAGTGCTTTCTATCAATACTCATGGGAACTTAAATGAAAACATTAAATATGACAGCAGCTTTCACCATCTTCATTCAGAATTTGTTATATACTCAGACTTACTTTTTTGAGGTGCTTCTCCACTCTAATATCTGTAGCAAACCCTGCCATCTCACAATATTTTTATTGACTGCAATTAACTTAATAAGAACATAAGAATGGCCATACTGGGTCAAACTAATAGTCCATGTAATCCAGTATCCTCTCTTCTGACAGTGGCCAGTGCCAGATGGTTCAGAGAGAATGAACATAACAAGGCAATTTTATTGAGTGGTCCATACCCTGTCATCCATTCCCAGCTTCTGGCAGGTGGAGGCTTAGAGACACCCAGAGCGTCTGGTTGTGTTCCTAACCATCTTGCCTAATAGTCATTTAGGGCTCTATCCTCTGTGAACTAGTATAATTCTTCTATGAACCCAGTTATATTTTTGACAGCCACTGCACTTTGTGGATAGTTCTCCGAAACCATCTACTCGACTCCAAGATCTTTCTTGAGTGTTAACAGCTAATTTAGAACCCATCATTTTGTATGTATATTTGGGATTATGTTTTCCAATGTGCATTACTTTGCATTTATCAACATAAATTTCATCTGCTGTTTTGTTGCCCAGTCACCCAGTTTTGTGAAATCCGTGAGAGGACCTTTCCTCTTATCCGATGACTGCTTACTTTGCTTAACAGACTTTGATGGGGGATCTTGTCAAGGGCTTTCTGAAAGTCCAAATACATTACATCCACTGGATCAGCCTTGTCCACTTGTTTGTTGATACCCTCAAGGAAGTCTAATAGATTGGTGAGGCAAGATTTCTGTTTACAAAAGCTGTGTTGACTCTTCCCCGACATATTGTACTCATCTATGTGACTGATAATTCTGTTCTTTACTATCATTTCAACCAATTTGCCTGATACTGAAGTTAGGCCTACTGGCCTATAATTGCCAGGATTGCCACTGGAAGCTTTTTAAAAAAGTGATGTTATATTAGCTATCCTCCATGTAGCCGGGTGGTCACCCTGCTCCTGCCTGGAGGGGCTAAAAACAGCCCGGGAGAGGGCTGTGGCTGGGGCAAGCAGCTCCAAGGCTGATTGGGGAAGCAGCCTCAGCTGGGGTCATGCCCCAATCAGGCCCCAGCTGGCCCTTATAAGAGGGCAGTGGGCCAGGAGCAAACAGTCTCTCTCTGCCTCTAGGGAGGGAAGGGCCTGGCTGCTTAGGAGCTCACAGAGTACCTAGAGTGGAGCAGGGCTGGGGGAAGGCCAGAGGAGCTGGGGAGCTCCGACCTAGAAACCCCCCCAGGCTGCAGGCCTTGTTAAAGGCCCAGAAGGGTACTGGGGTTGCAGAGGGCAGCCCAGGGGTAGGCCAAGGCAGCAGGTCCAAACCCCCCTTGCCTGTGATGAGTGGCTTGTACACTGCAGTCTGCCCCAGTGAATGGGGGCTAGACGGTGACTGGCAGTAGCCTGATACTGAGGCGAGGTGGTGATAGGGGGTTGGGGGTTCCCCTGAGTGGGGAAACCCAGATTGGGGGTTGCTGCAGAGGGGCAGAACCCCTGGGTAAAGGGGGCACCTGGGTCCAGGAGGGACTCGGGCCCAGCGGCAAGTGGGACACTGGCCTGCAGAGGGCGTTCTGGAGCTGGAAAAAGAGCTAATTCCCAGGAAACCAGCAGGAGGCACCGCAGGGGTGAGTCTCGCACTGTTACACTCCAGTAATCTGGTACAACGGCTGATTTAAGTGATAGGTTGCAGAACTACAAACTGTGATATGTGATTTCATATCTGAGTTCCTTCAAAACTCTTGGGTGAATACGATCTGGTTCTGGTGACCTATTACTTATTATTAGTTTGTTCCAAAACCTCCTCTATTGACCCCTCAATCTGAGATGGTTCCTCACATCTGTCACCTAAAAATCTACCTCACATCCTTTGCAGTGAAGACCAATGCAAAGAATTAATTTAGCTTCTCTGCAATAGCCTTAAGTGCTACTTTAGCACCTTGATTGTCTGGTGGCCTGACTGACTGTTTGACAGCCTTTGTGCTTCTGATTTACTTTTAAAAAATTTTGCTGTTAATTTTTGTCTCTTTTATGAGTTGTTCTTCAAATTCTTTTTTGGCCACCCTAATTATACTTTTACACTTGATTTGTCAGAGTTCCTGCTCTTTTCTATTTTCATCACTAGGATTTGGCCTCTAATTTTAAAATTATGTCCTTTTGCCTCTAACCACCCCTTTTACTCTGTTATTAAGCCCTGGTGGCATTTTCTTGGTGGTCTTACTATTTATTTATTTTTAAATAATTTGAGATATGCATTTAGTTTGAGCCTCTATTTTGGTGTTTTTAAAAAGTTTCCATGCTGCTTGCATCCATTTCACTTTTTTGACCCTTACTTCTAATTTCTGTTTAACTAACTTGCCTTTTTGAAATTAAATGCTACTAGAGGTGGGTTTCTTTGGCATTTTCCTTCTACTGCATGTCAAATTTAATTACTTTATGGTTGCTATTATCAAGCAGTTCAACTCTTGGACCAGATCCTGTACACTACTTAGGACTAAATCAAGAATTGCCTTTGCCCTTTTGGGTTCCAGGACTAACCGCTACAAGAAGCGGTCATAAATGGTGTCCAGAAATTTGATTGTGCATCCCGTCCTGAGGTGACATGTTCTGAGGTGATAAATCCTCCCTTATTAGTGAGTTTTCTGTTTTGTAACCTCTCTAATCTCCCTGAGCATTTCACAATCACCGTCACAATCACCGTCACCATCCTGGTGAGGTGATTGGTAGTATATTCCTACAGTTGTACTCTTATTATTCAAGCATGGAATTTCTATCCATAGAGATTCTATGGTACAGTTTTGATTAAGATTTTTACTTTATTTGACACTATATGCTTTCTTTCACATATAGTGCCATTTTGACTTAATATTAGTGGAAATCAGTAGGGATGATCTTAATCTCAGCCCAGTTAATTGAAAGAGATCTTGGGTAGACAAATTACAAAAGATAATAAAACTAAGATTAATTGGGAGAAAAGTGTACAGTAAGGCAGTTCAGATCTTAAGGGAAAAAATGTATTTTCTGTATTATTTTAAGAGTTACATTTTTCACTATATTGTCAGTAAGCACTTGAGTGGACTGGGATTTTAAAGTTGCTTTTTTAATGCTATTTGGATCCTGATCCAAAGACCATTGAAGTCAATAGGACTCTTTTCATTGACTTCAGTGGGCTTTGAGTCAAGCCCTCTGTTTGGAAGATCTCCTAACTAGTGTCATCTTTAAGTGTTTTTTAAACCTGCAGCTTTCCTTGTTGTTTATGCTTTTTAAAAAAAAAAAAAAAAGAGGGAGTCTCTTATTGGAATGAGATAACTGAATGTTCTGATCACATTGGGGCATGCTAGTTTCAAGTAAATAGTGTTTGCATATTTGCTGAATAGTGGTTTAAAATGCTGTGGCCGGGGTCCCAGAGAGCCACACTGGAGTTACCCAATTAGGGTGAACTGCAAAGAATGGGGCAAACAATCTGCAAAGCTGGTGGATATTCCAATACTTAGATTTACCAAGCCAGCACAAAACAGTTTCTATAATACCTCACTGGTTACCCAGAAGTCAACAACACAGTTCCCTAAAGCAACTCAGCCTTAGGCCTCTACCCAGACACCCAAGTCAAATATGATGAAGATTACTGAAAATCTTATTCATCATATAAGAAAGTTCTACCAATCCCAAAGGATCGGACACATTACTTCCCAGATTAATGAATATTCCAGATCTTACCCAAATACACGCTACAGCCAATTCTTATTAACTAAACTAAAATTTATTAAAAAAGAAAAGAGAGAGAATATTGGTTAAAAGATCAGTATACATACAGACATGAGTACAGTTCTGAGATCAGATTCATAGTAAAGATGGTGAGCTTTGTAGTTGCAAAGAGTTCTTTCAGAACTAGTCCATAGGTTATAGTTCAATGTTCATATTCAGGGTGATCCAGATGGGACTGGAGATCTCAGTTTTACAACTCAAGCTTCCCCTGCATGAAGCATCAAGCAGATCTGAGATAAAAAGGATCAGGACCCAAGACATCTTTATATAGTTCCAGGCCTTCTTTTGACAGCTCGGAGTCTTTAGGCGAACAGTTGGCAATCATGGAGACTTTGAAGTAGACCTATTTCCTAAGCATCATGGGTAATTAGCTACAGGGATTAACATAAGGCAATTGCCTGTCTTCCACCATTCGCAGATTATTTGCTATACATTTCAGAGAGAGATGAATACAGTGATATCACTATGTTTACAGTTCATTTAAATGTTAATATTTCCTTTTGATCTCTGAATTAACAAAATATAGCATAGACAGGGACTGCTTGATTACATTGTTAACCTCTAACAATATATATGTAAACACACAAAAACACAAACTGCTTAACTCTTTCTGGCCATGTGTCACAAATGCAAATAAATATTTTTAAATAGTCTGAAAAAGGGAAATAATGCTTTACTAAAATGTTTGAAATCTGAACAACTGCCATTTTCCATTGTATTTTGCTGCTTTTTTTTTTTTTATTTTCTCATTTTCTGGTTTCCTTAGTTGAAAACCCAATTTTAATACCAACCTCACTCATATGAAAGTGCCTCTTTTAATCTATGAAGTACTGATGAACAAAGGAAGATATGCCTATAATCTCGTGTTCTGCTAGGCTCTCAGATGTCAGTCCTGACAACTAGATTATACCATTCCACACACGCCTCCCCTTCATTGCTAAACTTCCTGATCAAGCACTGCACAACCATTGCATTGACTTTCTTTCTCTCAACATCATAACAAAGGCGTAACAAAAACCAATGGCTGGAAACTGGCACATTCATTAGAAGTTAGACACACATTTTTAACAGTGAGGGTGATTAACCCCCTGGAACAAACTACCAAGGGAAGTGGTTGATTCTTCATCTCTCAACATCTTCAGATGAAGACTTGATGCCTGTCTGGAAGTTATGTTTTAGACAAATACAAGTTAAGGGCTCAATACAAGAGTAACTGGGTGAAATGTAATTGCCTGTGAATATACAGGAGTTCAGACTAGCTGATCCAATGGTCCTTTCAGGCCTTAGATTCTATGAAACTTCATCTTAGATCCCTTCCAAACTGACTTCTGCTTTCTCTGCTACTTAAATTGCTCTCATTGAAGTCTTTAATGATCTTTTTCTGGCCATATTTCAGGGCCTCTACTCATCTTCATCTTCTTTGCTGCTTTTTGATGTTGTCAGCCTTCTTCTTCTTCTAGACATTTGATGCTGATTGGGTTTTTGAGATAGTGTCCTCCCTTGCTCTTCTTCCCGCCTTTGATAGTTCTGTCCATATCTCTCTTGGTGGGTTCCTCCTCTCCTCTCTCTTGAGGTTTCCCCAATGCTCTGTCCTTGTCTCCTTGCCATTCTCACTTAATGTCCTGCCTCTAGATAATCTCACTAGCTCATACGGTTTCAGGTGTGATCTCTTAAAAATCTATTTCTCCACTGAATAACTGTCTCCTTAGATTGACTCCTGCATCTCATTTTATCTCTGGCATCTCCTCTTGGATGTCTTGTAATCAGTTTAAGCTGATGACATGGTCAAAGGAGACTCCTAATCTTCCATTCCAAACCACCTACCTTCTTTCACTGTTGACACACCATGATTTCTGTCATCTCAGGGTTATTTTCCCTTCCCCTTTCCTTGTCCCACAAATCCAGTCCCTATATAAGTCCTGCTAATTCTTCCTCCCCAACAATTCAAATTCCATTGTTTTATTTGCATCACTACAGCCAAATCTCTCATTCTGGTCTTCATTATATTCTGCCTTAACAACTGCAATAGCCTCTCTCTGGCCTTCCAAATGCACACTTTGTCCCCATCAAATCATACAAATTGCAGCTGCTAAAGTCCTTTTCCTTGTCATCAAGTTGATCATGCCACTCTCTTCTGTAAAGAGGCTACCCATCCACTCTTGCATCTAATTTAAGCTTCTTTGCACTAATTTTAAAGCTCTGATTCTGCCCCTTATTGAGCTTTGCAACACCTATCCCTTGCACCACTAGTATTCCCCTGCCATGTCCAGCTGTTTGTTAGCTTATCACACAATTGCCTCCATGTCCTCTCCCATGCAGCCCCATACATGGTACAACCTCCCTGAGCTCATCTGCAAAGCTCTACCCTATTCACATTAGAAGCCTCTCTTAAAGAGTCACTTCTACCATGCTTCTTACAATGAATGGAGATTACTTTTATATAAAATGTTATTGTTTCCCTTACCTTAACCTCTGTCTGTTTGTCTATTTATCCTTAGATTTTCCTTAGATCTCTTAAGATAGGGACTCATGCTTTCTTGAATATCTGGAAAGTACTTAGCATGTTATGGGTACTACTGTAAAACAAATATTTGTGTGATTCTGAGATGCGGCTCTTTTGAGAAGACTAGAGAAATCACTATCATGTGCTAGAGTCTCACACACTTGACAGCAATAAAACAAAATTATATAATTTATACGTATTAAGATAACCTCTCTGTAAGCAATGAAAACATCAGTTTCACTGTTTTTTTCAGCTAGAAGATGATATTGTGGCAAAACCTCAGTACATTCAGAAAATAAAAAACTTTGCTCTTGAACAGCCCTCTGATGAGTGGATGATTCTTGAATTCTCTCAGCTTGGATTTATTGGTAAGTGTTGCAGCTCCAGCAGGATCACTAGTGGTCAGCTCAAACTCAGAGGTGCACTACTAATGTAAATTTTATATGGAATTGTGTTTCAACTCCTGGAAAGGCTAATCCCCAAAATCCCTGATTCTCTAGGAAATGCTACAACCACGTCAGACTCCCAATCTATGTTCAGAGTCTCTCACTGTCCATGCTGTATGGCACTATCCTTATAGTGCAGGATCCTATCAACCCAAGATCCAGTCACATTGTATTCATTCCCACAGGGAACAAGAGGTCCTACCATGTTCCCAGCGCCTATTTAACTGTCTACACACTTAACTGGACCCAGGAGTTAGCCCCTCCCTCCAAGCCTGACAACACTGCTCTACAGCCAAAATGCTTCTGAAATAAATGTAGTCAAACTTTACTAATTCTGGGTCACTGAGAACGAAAATGATGCTTAAAATTGTTGATTGGCTCTAGTTTTCAAGATATGCTATTGGGTCAGTATATACGACCCTTGACTTGGGAATGGCGGAGGATAAGTGAGTTATAAAGGGAAGGAATCTCAATTTAAACCAGAAATTACTAAAATACATCTTTGACTGGATCTATGAATAAATCTATGACTGGGTTTGGACAGTACTTGCTTTTTAGGCAAAACAATGAATGATGCAATCTGAAGCTGGTATTGCGTCATACATGATATGAATTGCATCATGTTATTCCTAGAAGTCATGGATGATGCAATCATAATGAAGCTTACATCACTCTGCTGAATAAATTGCCCTATATCAGCTCTAGAAATCATACAGTGTCGTGCTCTCTTATTTGTCAGTGTTTGATTTTGCAAAGGGACACATTTCTGTTTAGCCAAAGTGAGCAGAGATGCCTCGTACTTGTGGGAACAGTGCAGATAACTTCTGCTATGTTTGTGGTGAAGTGACTTTTGCATCACAAAAGCGCAGTATAACCACTATGGTTAAGAAGTCCTGATCTCCAATTTTGCAGCCAAAATAAAGGTGATAGGCTAAGAGGTGGGCCCCACACATATGCTGCAACACTTGTGCAACAAATCTTCGCCAGTGGTTGAACAGGAAAAGGAAATCTATGCCTTCTGCAGTGCCAATGATTTGGAGAGAGCCAACAGATCATACCAGCAATTGTTACTTCTGCATGGTGCCTCCAGTTGGGAAAGGTGTGTCAAAGAAGAAAAAGTGGACTGTGCATTATCCAAACATTCCATCAGCTATACGCCCAGTACCCCCCGGAGAAGGACTGCCGGTTCCTGATGCACCAGAATCGTTCTCACTTGAGTCAGACGAGGAAGAGGATGAAACTTCTGGTCCTGAACCATCAATGTCACAGGACCCACATTTTCTCCCATCCTCCTCCTCTGAACCACACCTCATAACACAAGGTGAACTGAATGACCTTGTCAGGGATTTGAAACTACCCAAGAGTAAGGCAGAGCTGTTGGGCTCCAGACTACAGCAGTGGAATCTCCTGGCAGGTGATGTTAGGGTTTCCATGTTCCGTGACCGTCAAAAGGATCTTGTCCCATTCTTCTTCATGGAAGGTGATCTTGTAGCCTGCAACAACATCGATGGTGTGATGGCAGCCCTCAACATCGTTCACGATCCAGATGAGTGGAGACTGTTCATTGATTCATCGAAGACGAGTCTTAAAGCTGTTTTACTGCCTAATAGCAATGTTTTGCCATCAATTCCAGTTGGTCATGCAGTCCATATGAAGGAAACCTATGACAACATGAAACAACTTTTGAGGTGCATAAACTATGACCAACATCAGTGGCAGCTTTGTGGCGATTTGAAGGTTCTTGCTCTCTTGCTTGGTCTGCAGACTGGATACACAAAGTACTGCTATTTTCTCTGCGAATGGGATAGTCGTGCAAGAGATTCCCACTATATCAAGAAAGATTGGCCACTCCGACAGTCATTGGAGCCTAGGAGGAAAAGTGTTCAGCATCCACCACTTGTTGAATCAAGGAAGATTTTGTTACCACCCTTACACATCAAGCTGGGTCTGATGAAGAACTTTGTCAAGGCCATTGACAAAACACAAGCAGCTTTCAAGTACCTCCGTGGAAAATTTCCAAGGTTAAGTGAAGCTAAGATAAAGGAAAGTGTCTTTGTTGGTCCTCAGATTCGTGAACTTCTTGGAGATGATGCATTTGACCATGCACTGCGTGGCAAGGAAAAGACGGCCTGGAAAGCCTTCCAGTTAGTGGCAATAAATTTTCTCGGAAACAACAAGGCAGACAACTACAGGTTGTTGGTGGAAAACCTCCTCAAGGCATACAAAAGCCTTGGTTGCAACATGTCACTAAAGATACATTTTTTGCACTCTCATCTAGATTTTTTTCCACCGAACTGCGGAGCAGTGAGCGACGAGCACGGCGAGCGATTTCACCAGGACATTGCAACAATGGAGAAACGCTATCAGGGCAAATGGAGCCCATCAATGCTTGCAGACTATTGCTGGACAGTGACAAGAGATGCTCCATTTAATGAATACAAGAAACAAGCCAAGAAGCGCCGAGTAGACACTGAATAGGACTAAACTATGTACAGAATAGTTTTTTGCCTTTTGTTTCATCATAAATTTTATTTATATAACCCTTTTGCTGATTTTTAAAGTGTTACTTAAACAGGACAGGTGAAATATTATCATGTAAAGCAACCATAAACACATGAAAAGACCTAGGTTTACAATTTATGATTCAAACTCTACTATCTACACAATATACATAGACATAAAATGTAAAAACTTAAATATCTTAGAAACAGTAGCCAATCAGTTGTTTTAATTGTCATATTTGAATTCAGCACATCAAAATACATAATAAATAGCACATTTTATCTCTGAAGCAGACGACTTCTCAAAAATTGTAGACCAGTGCAATTTGCACAATGATTTGAGGTGTAGCAGGCTTCCAAAGATGCTTATTGGGATGGTTAGAGCCTTTATTTGCAATTATGTAACTTACTCAGTTGAGAGCTGGGAAACGTGAGTAGGAAGTGGTCCTAGGGGTTGTGGGGGTGCAGCTGAATAGCACCCCAAGGTGCAGAACATAGCTGCCCATCATTGGGCCCTAGATCGGAGCTTGGTGGAGAAGGTGGGCCTAGATACCTAACCCATTCCCAAAAGCCAGGAGATCAACAGAAGGCTTTACCTTGACAGAGAGTCCATCTGGGGAAGACCCTGACTGTTCAAGGGCTCAAATCCCCAAAGTCCCCATATTAAGACAAAAGCCTTTGGGGAAGCTTAAGGACATGACTATAACTGAAAAGAGGTGACCACCTGCTGCACCCCTGCCTGAGCCCTATGCAGCACTGGTGATGAGTGTTCCCCTTTTACACATGTATACTTCAACATGCAAAAGGTTTCTATATGCCAGTTGATCGCATAGCAATTCCTAAAAATTCGAGATTAAAAATAAAATGCAGCCCCTTTGCAAATCTATTTTAAATTTTTCATAACATTTTTGGAAGCTGTGTATCCTTGTTATGGCACAACAAGAATGTTGCTCTAGAAGTAATTTTAAGTGGGTTAGATTGCCAAAATGTCAATGGGCCATATTCTGCCTTTGGCTCCAATTGATTTCAAGTCAGTGGACTTTGACTCATTGTCAGTGAGAGCTATGCATACTCATCCAAAGGTAAAACTTGGCCCATTTGTTGTTAGTGCCCTTTGAGTTTGTGCATTAAGTCAGCTAAGTCATCATAAACTAGGAGATGTTTGTTTTGCTTTAATGACTGTTCGTATGACTGAACTATCTAACAACATGGTGACTAATCACAAAATATACATATTATGAGCAAACAACATTCTCAAGTTTAACAGTCTAGAAATACGAACGATGGGTAATTCAAAACTGATTTTGTTTCAACAAACATATTGAACTGCACCCTGCTCCTGAATGTTGTGCAGAGGAAGCAAACTTGTAGACAAATCTATGGTGCGGCCATACAGGAGGGAAATGTCTATGCAGGATGCTTCCCTGTTCCATGTAGCTGCCTTCAGCTATCCTGCAAAGCAGGGAAATGAGACATTGCCTGGGGTTGGGAGTGAAGGTGGTGTAGGTTAAATGGATATGAGTCTTCAAACACAGTTGCACCAGTTTTAACTAAATCAATTTAAGATTACATCTTTAGCTAAACTGGTTCAACTTTGGCTATGTCTATACTTATAGCGACATACACTGCACACTCCCCTAGCATGGGTATAGGTGGCAGCATAGATAGTGAGGCACTGCTTAGGTGAAGAGAGTTAAGACATGCCTGAACCTCAGGGTACATACTCAACACTGTTCAATACACTCCCAAGCAGTGCCTTCCATTGCCAGAGACTTTCCATGCCCAGCATGGGGTAGGCAGCAGGGAGAGGCTCCAGCAGCAACCTGCAGCAGGTAATGGTTCCAGCAGTGGGGAGCTGCTGGAGTCTTTCCCTGCTGCCCCAGAGCCTTTTACTGTGGCATGCAGCTACATACGGCAGTGTGGACGCAGCCTGCTTTTCCCAGTGGATTGTAGCTACACATACACCACATGCTGCTGCCAGCAATGACAAGGCTGGAACATGTGGACCAGGCCTAATCCTGCAAGTGCTGTATTCCCATCTAGCATCAACCCCAACACTTAAAAGTTTTAAAGGTGCTTAACTGCACCTGCAGTAGATGCTAACAGATGTTTCATATGGGATTAGTAAACAGGAGATGAATTGGTTTGGGGTTTTTGTTTGTTTGTTTAAATCATGCTCTTTCCTTGTTTAGACAAAATTGAAAGCCTGACCCCACTGATGGAAGGTTCCCTCACCATCAGAGGTTCCAATGAACATATTGAGGGAGATCACTGGAGGTTTTCAAAGGGAGGCTGGATAGCCATCTGTCTTGGATGGTTTAGACACAACAAATTCTGCATCTTGGCAGGGGGTTAAACTACATGACCTTTGCGGTCCCTTCTAATCCTTTGATTCTGTGATTCTAATGGTGAAACTTCTGTTAAATTCAGTAGGGTCTGGGTTCTACCCTATGTGTTTGGGAGCAGGAAGAAAACATGGGCTTCAGTGATATGCATACAGGACTAAATATGACTGAAATGTGTGATTTCTTCTTTTATTTGTTTTCAGGAAAGTTGTTTAGAACTAAAGATTTACCACTCATAGTAGAATTCTTTTTAATGTTCTACAAAGATAAGCCCATAGACTGGCTTCTAGACCACTTACTCTGGGTTAAAGTATGCAGTCCAGAAAAGGATCCAGTAAGTGTTTCCGTATTTTATTACTACAACATAAATTATATTATAAATCACAGTTAATGCATGATTCAGTTTCAAAAACAGAAAAGTACACATTCCATAAATGTGTTTTAGGGATTTTTAAACAGTTGTGGGGGATTGTACTGTAATGTGATTCAAAGTATAATTTAACTGAACTACTAGCTTGGACATCTTGTGTTAATAGTTTGTTTGATTTCACTCCATAATGAAGTAAGCATACACAACTATATTATTAACCAGTAAAAGCAATGCTTGCTGCTTAATATATGCTATGGCGACATAGGAATTAAAATGGCAAGAACAAAGATTAAAAGTAAACATCAAATATGAAATAGCTCCTTCTAAGAAACCTAATGAGGAAAAATGAGAATTTAGGTTCTAGTACATACAGATGGCTTGTGTGGGCAGACTTCTGCATTTACATGAAGCTCCACTGATTTTAATGGGGCTTCATATGGGTTCAGGAGTTTGCCTGTGTAGTCAATTGCAGAATTAGAGCCTTATGTAGCATATTATATTGAGACTTAGCATTTGATTTCATGGTATTTTCAGTCTGCTAGGATACTTAAGGTAAAATTTATACATTACTAATCAACACCTTAGTTTATTAAAACAACCAGTTTTAAAATCTAATTTGTTTGAAACTATTCATGCTATTTACCTTTTATATTTCCCTCTGTTTAGGAGTGGAAGACTGGTTTGTTTCTAGTCTGTTTCACTGTCTGGTCTCATGAGTTAGAAAAGGCTGTAGTATTTGTTTGCAAATAATGCAGGAAGGTGTTTAGAGCAAAACCAACCTAACCTACCTGTTTTAACTGAAATAAACAGTTCCAGGTTATATTGGGAAAGGTGCCATTTCTGGAGTTCCAAATGTTTCCAATAGCATTTTAACTATGTGATTATCTTTAAAATAGTTCTGTTTTTACACTCCTTTTTCACTTGTTTAGATGGCGCTTGAGTGTCTCTAACTCCCACACTTACACAGCCTGTGGTGCCTTTTGTCACCAACCATGGCCTTCTTAGATCCTGGGCTGGGCTAAGCGCTCATGAAATGGACTGCTGACTACACTACAGGGGCAACAAGAGGTTTCCCTCCCCCCTAGTTTTTAGAGTGCAGATGGCTTTACTTGAGGATAGGATAGTGACAGTTCTCACTCTGTGTTCTTTTTAAGTATTTTTTGTGTGTGTATTATTTTTTGTTGGTTTGGGTGGAAAATGACTTCATGCAAGAAAGATATGGGATGTGTAAACAGCTGAGTGAAAAGAGTTGAGCAAGTGGGCTTAAAAAGACTCATTATGATGACCTGCTGTAGGGAAGATGACCTTTGGGGATGGCAGAAGGTGGTTTGTTTTAAGCTCCACCAGTACAAAGAGGACTTAAAACTGCCTTAAGGAGGCAGTTGAGGATTTCCCCAGCATGGCATTTCACACTCCGCACTTAAGCATAGGAGGAATGAGGATCTCACTCCAGTAATCCTGGGCTGGCAACCCTGCAGCTCTAATTTATCCAGGGACTGAAGTGGCCCCAATCTGCCTCTGGTGCACAAACAGTGGGTGATGGCAAGATGTTATAATGTCACCTCTTCCCCCTCCATATTCCTCACATGTGCTGAGCCCAGCTCCTAAGGACTGAGCCCTTAGTTTTCATTTAAAAAAAAAAAGTTGGTAGCCCTTAAGGTTGTGAATCATACATAAACCAGGAAGATAAAACAGCACGTGTCTCTGCTTTTGTGTTTGCTTCAACTTGGCAAAAGTAGACTGACAACAAGTTTCTAGTGAGTTTCACATCTGCTATTCAAAATTCTGTGGGTAGCAGTGAAACTGTCAAGTCAAGTCAATTGCATGCTGCTATTGCAAGAAGAATGAGCAGCAGCAGAGGCAGCTATTTACAAGAATGCCAAAAACAGGAACTGGAGGAGGGGTACAATAGGACAGACAGCCTTTTCCCCCAGCAGCAGTTAATAAGCTGATATGAAAGATGGAAAGTAACTCCAACACCTTCCCTTTCCAAGCAACTGGAATTCTCACTAGTGTGTTGCCCCAGCCCATCCACCTCTGGTTGGTATGTTTAATCATCTGGCCAATAGTTTAAGTACATGTTTCCATCCCTGGCAGTGTTTTTAAAGCCATTGTAGAAGCAACCATATCTTTTCACTAAATGTTGGAGGAGTATGTTGGTGAATGGGTGCAGCCATCAGGTCCATGGGCACTTCAGGAACTTCATCAGATCTGCCTTTAAAAGTGAATGGATAGGTTCATATAATTTTATGGAAGTTCGGGTCCTTTGAGGATGAGTCAGTAGCTCTCCAAATTCCCACCCAAAAGTAGAAGAATTATCTAAAGGTGTGTGTGGGTGTGTGTGTGTGTACACTTCTGAATCTTCTAGACAGATGGAGCAGGGAATGGAGCATCATGTTGTGAACTTTCCTCTTACCATTATAACTCAGGTTATTATGGAAAAGAGGAAGCTGGCTGCAGCAACATTAAATTTGTTGATAAAATAGATGCCAAAAGCATCATAGCAACATAAAGGATGCATGTTGCACTGAGGAGAAGACACACAGCCTGTCTCATCACAGATGATATGCCCTCAGTGTAAGGATAGCAATAAGTAAACTCACTGGAGTGGAGGGAGACTAATGGGGGCTGACATTTAAAAACAAGAACAACAACAACAAAAAACAGCCCAAATCACTCTGCAGTCCTCCAGAAAAAAATCTCAGGTCAATTGGATATCTAATCACATTGATATTTACATGTCACTGAGGCATATCTAAATTAAGGTTACATTCACAGTGTGATTGGAACAAATGTTTTGGTTGTCTCCCACTTTCTTCCCCGGATCCTGAGGGTTGCAAGGATCTTAACTAGACTTCGGTACAAGTTAAAGTAGACTCACCATTCCTATAATGCAGTGGTTCTCAACTGGGAGTTCTGTCATCTCCTGGAGGTCTGTGAGCCATTTTTTGGGGGGGAGCGGCGAGGCCCCATGGCTGACGCCCTAAGCCCTGGTGCCCCCTGCAGGGCTGATGTCAGGAGCTGCAGAGCTGAAGCCTGGAGCCCCGGTGTCCCCCGTGGGGCTAAAACACACAGCTTCTAGCTACCCCCGCTACGTGAATCCTGAATTACCCTCTGCTTGCATATAGCTCCTAGCTACCCCCTGCCTGCACCCCGAGTGGTTTTCAAACTTTTTAAGCTGAGTCCTCCTCTTTGAGTTATAATTTTTGGTTGTACCCCTGCCTCCACAACCCAGACAGGCTGGGTGGTCTGCTGAGGTGTCAGGCGGTGGATATGGTATTCCCTCCCTGGGCCCTAGCATGTGGAGCTGGCCTGAGTCCTGCCAGGCCCTGTCCCCCCGCCCCCAATAGAAGTCAAACTATGCCTATGCCCAAAGGTCCCACCTCCACCCAGTGGCCAGAGCCCCAAGTCCTCTTCCCCCAACACACACACTCTGGCCCTGAATTTTTATAGCATGTTGTGGGGCATGGGGGTCTGAAAGAAAAAGGTTGAGAACCCCTGCTGTAGTGTATCATGCTCTAACTTTGCACACCACACCCCCTAGGCTGGGACCCTACGCCTACTGAGGATTCCTCTATGATTGCAGTATCCTTATAAGTTGCTTTAAGGTGGCTAAGTCCCTTTTGCATTGCTGCAGTGGCATAAAAAGGGACTTATTAGGGACCAAGGTTCTGGTGTAGTATTTTGTAGTTACTGTGATTATGGTAAAATACTGATTCCACCAGCTGGGACAATAACGTGTCACAATTGTATCTTTTTGTTTCAAAAGTGTAGCACCCTTTTCTAAAGAAACAGCTGCCGGTGCACTGATTTGCATTCACTCCCTTTTTCTGGCATTGTTTTACTGAACATCTGCTTTAGACGCACATATAAAAACACTTTATTCTATTTATATGCCCTCAGCTATCTTTGAGTATCTAATTAGTACTTCAATAAGAGCCATAAATCCCATTTGAGATTTTGCATTTGAGCTAGTTAGATGCAGCTTTTCCATCCCTTTTCACTTTAACTAGTACTGATAGAACTTATATAAAACCTTTAATCTATAGTGCTCAAAACACTTTACACAGTTGGTTAAATATTATCATGCCCATTTTAAAGATGTGGAAACTGGGATACAGGGAGATTAAGTGATTTACCAAGGTTGCACAGTGTTTCAGTGATGAGCTGAGAGTAGAACCCTGGGCTTCTGCCTGGAGTCTTGTGCTTTATTCTATTTAGGTCATGATGCTTCCTTATATTTATCATTATGACCTATTATATTTAGTGTTTCAAACACTAGTGTGCTCAAAAAAGCACTGCTGTTTACATCCAGAGCACAAATCACTTTTAGAGGAATATTCTCATATCTGAGAAAACAGACGGATGGAACAAGACATCACAGAAATTCTTACTGAAAGGCAGTTACTTGCATTTCCCAGTTTGTCAATTGTCCAAAGTTGTACCTAAATTAGAACAGTAAGATTTAAATCCAGTGCTTGAGAGCTCCACATCATTCTCAGGATGATCCAGCATAATGTTATGACAATTACCTGTATCAAACAACAGAAAGAGCCAGGAGTGAAAAAGTGACCAGGATCTACAACAAGGAGGTCAATGCAGATTATGGTCAGAGCAGTTTGGTAAAGGTAATATGATGAGCTCAAAAACTGAACTGAAATTTTTCAGGGAGAACCTGCAATAAGATACAGCTAAACTTGTGCTAGGATTACATTCCTCCACACTTTAGACAGGAAAGTGGTCTTTAGTTGATTTCTCTTATTGTTATTTCTTTGACCAAAAAACCCCCAAACAAAACCTAATAACAGTCAAACGTTCCGAGAGAATAGAGGCTTAAGTGAAGAGTTCCAATTCTGCCTTATGTGAATGGTCCTTACGGAGTCTCACTGAAGTCATTGGAATACTCCCCAAAGGATTACTTTTGTGAATATGGATTGCAGGACAAGCTGTAGCTATAGCTATGTAATGAAATTGAATTACTGATGGTAGGACAAATCCCTTTGTTGTTGAGGGGGGGAAATTCATACACATGACCTTTTTTTATTTCCTTTCCAGAAACATTGTGAAGGGCAAAAGGCCTATTTGCGTATCCGTTCTAAGCCATCTCTCTTTCAGCATGTGGGAATTCATTCATCTTTGGCGGGGAAAATACAGAATTTAAAAGTAAGACTCTTACAAAATTTGCCACCATATTTCTAAATTATTTGTTTGAATTCTGACTTGTTTGCTTTTTGAACTGAAAAACACTGTGTATTTGGTGATAAATTTCATGTACCAGAAGAGAGAGATGAGAGGAACATATTAATTTGTAATCTGAACTGAGTGGGGGAAATATGCTCACAGGACATATAAGGATATCGTCCCTGAGTCTGGGCCTTCAATTAATTAGTAGTAGTGGTACCATCATAGCACCCAGGATCCCTAGCATGGACTAGGGCCCCATTGTACTAAGCAATGTACAGACACACCAAAAAGATAGTTCCTGCCCCAAAGTGCTTACAATCTAAATATAAAACAAGAGACAACAGAAGGATACAGACAGATGGGGAAGTATAAGGAAACAGTGAGACAATATTGGTCAGCAGGATAAGCAGTGGTCTCAGCACACCAGCAGCTTAACTGTTGTCCATTTTTTTTGTAGGTATCACAGCAAAGGAAAGTTTTGAGGAGGGATGTGAAGGAGGATAATGAGGTAGCTTTGCAGATGTTTGAGGAGTGCCTCCTAACTGTGACAGGTGGCATGGGAGAAAGTACAAAGTCTTTGTTTGAAACTTTTACAAGTGGGAGATGGAGATTGGCCTTAGGAGCTGAGCAGAGGCTGGAGTCAGCATCTCAATAGTGAATGGAAGATAGGTGGAGACTGACCATGAAGGGCACTGAAAGTGAAGACATGTATGTTAGAGATAGCGCAGGAGAACCCAGAGGCAGATTGAGTAGATGGGCTTCTTTATTGCCATACTTGTTCCTCTTGACCAATTGTCGAGTAAGCACTGAATTAGTTACAGCACACTCTTTTTATCGAAGTTAATATGTGAATACCTACATTTACTACAACACCCCCAAAACCTTTATAGAGTAATATGAACGCCCATACAATGAATATTAATAGCTATATACTGAATATAATTGTCCTCGCCCGTTTACTCTTTACAGCATTAAGCATATTCTACAGACATTTTTACTTTGAAGAGACATTTCTTTGCAATAATTGCAGCCATGAATTCCCTTAATCAGCAGTTTGCAGGGAAGGGAGGAAGGGGCCATGGCCCCAAGCTCGTTTATTATAGCTGGGAATGGAAGGGAGGGGGAGATAACACTGCTTTACACAAAAAGTATCCTTTAGATCCCCACATCCCCATAAGCAGCTGCAATGCTTATCAATCCTTAACAAGCAGAAGGAGGGGGAAAGGGTAGCAACTTTATCTATCAAGCAAGGAGACAGTGCGTACCTGCGCCTACTCCCTATTACCAGGCTAGTGGTTACCCAGGTCTTTACTTAACCCTTACATACCCCAACAATGTAGTTTGTCTCCCCTTTTATCACATAAAATATAGTGGAGGGGTTCAAAGATAAGCGTGATGTGGTCAAAGTGGCAGGATAGGAAAATTATCATTACAGTAGCATTTTGAATGGATATGAGTGGGGTAAGGTTGCATTTACCAAGGGAAGAATGTTGCAGTAATCAGGATGTAAGATGAGAGCCTAGTGAGAATTTTCGCTCTGTGGATGAATAAGAAAAAAACGTATCTTAGAGATGTTATGCTGAAAGAATCTGCAAGATTTAGACATAGCCTGGATATGATGACCTAGAGAGAAGTCCAAGTCAAAGATAACTCCCAGCTTACTGGACTGAGTGGCGGGCAGAATGGTGGTGTTGTCCACAATGATCGAGAAAGGAGGTAGAGTGGTAGGCTTGGTAGGAGATGGGGAGGGGAGAGAAGAGTTTCTGTTTTAGCTATGTTGAACTTGAGCTGATGTCTAGACATCCATGAGGAGATGTCAGTGAGACAAGCTGAGATTTTAGTTTGGACAGGAGGAGATGGGTCTGGAGTAGAGAGGTAGACCTGAGAGTCATCAGCGTAGAGATGGCAGTTGAATTTGTGTTTGCAGATGAGACTACCTAGAGATAAGGTGTAAAGGGAGAAGAGAAGGGTACCAAGGACCCCCTCTGGAGCCCCCACAGAAAGTTGGAGGGGGAACATAGCAGGTCTTCCAAAGGACACAAGAAGTGATTAGAGAGGTAGGAGAACAAGGAGAGGACAGAGTCACGAAAGCCAAGGGAGGACAATATTTCAAGAAGAGCATGGTCAGTTGTGCTGAAGGCAGCTGAAAGGTCAAGGAAAGTGAGGATGGAGTACTGGTCCTGAGCTTCGGCTAGGAAGAGGTCATAAGAGACTTTAGTGAGACCTGTTTCAGAAGAGTGCAAGGGGTGGAAGCTGAAATAGAGAGGGTCTAGGGTGGAATTTGGGAAGAGGAACTCCTGACAGTAATTGCATACATTGCATTTATGATTTAATGAGCTTGGAGATGAAAGGGAGATGAGATATTTGGAGAGGCACCTGAGGTCAAGAGTGGGTTTTTCAATTACAGTGTCCTACTGTAAACAGAGGCTCCTCTGCTTAAACTGTGGGGGACACACCTTCCCAAGGAGGCCTCATTTATTAGGTTTAGATCATCTCAGATCCACAGTAGTCAGATGCGAATACTGTCTCAAGATACTCTGGGAGGGCTACATAAACAATGTAAATAATACGAACTAGCATAGGGCTTGATTTCTAGTCTACCCACAAGATTCTCCTGAGGTTCCTGAGGAAATGGAGAGATTCCTTCTGGTAGCCTTTCCTCCTTAGATACAGTCCTTTCCTTATACTCCCCTCTATTAGTAATGCAGCACAGGTCTGTATTGCCTGTGGCATACCTCCTCCCAAAAAGCAGTTGTCCTCACCACATAAGAGCACTTAAGTACAAGACTTCAGGAGTTCAGTTAGTGCTGTATTCTTACATAAAAATCACCATATTGGATCAGACTAATGGTTCATGTAGTCCACTTGTCTCTGACAGTGGCCTATACCAGATGTTACAGAAGAGAGTGTAATGGGAAATTATGGAACAGCCTGCCCATCAGAAAAGCTTCTACATCATTTAGGAAATGATCGATAAAGTTCATAGTTACACAACTTATTGTTGAGTTTTAGTGGTTTCACTGAATGAGCTCCCATAAATATGGGATGCAACATTTAAAACCTATATATATATCATTTTATATGAAAATAGTTCAGATAATGACTCTTCATTTTCTGTAACAGCCCTCTGTGATCCAAGATATTTGAACACTGAATTATGAGTCTTTATATGTGGTATTGTATCTCTTTGTGTCTAACAGGATAAAGATTTTGGCAAAAACATGCTACATAAAGCACATGTTAATCCCCCTGCAAAAGTGACTACTAGCCTAAGAATATTCCAGCATTATACTTTGGAAAAGGCTTATGAAGGAATGGACTGTTTTTGGGCTTTTTCTCCAGTGGCTGGAGATTATATCTTATTCACTTTTTTACAGCCATTGAAAGTAGAAGGGTGAGTGCTAAATGATATGGTAGGATACTTATACCCAGTTTTGAATCCTGTCAAGATTACCAATTCTCTATTGTTTGAATATCCACAAACTGCCAATTTAAATAAGTGTAATAAGTCTGCTATGCCCCTTTCCTCTTTTAACGCTTTCCCTGAAACACACTTCTTCCTTAAAAGCTTATGAATTCTAGACTTCTCCTCACAGGCATGAAAATTAAATACTTAACAAAGAAAGAAAAAATCAGTGTAAACCCTATGGTGAAAAGAATGAAAAGCAACTGATTGAGTGGTGACACTGTTATGCTTATAGAAGCATATGGGATTTTTTTCAGGGGAAAAGGCAATACGCCGCATTTATTGGAGACACAACAATTAACATATGCATTTAATATCTCTGTCGCGCGCACACACACACTCACTCACTCACTCACTCACTCACTCTCACTCTCTCCTGCCAGTCGATGTTATAGTTACCAGTCCAGAGTCCGGATCAATCTAGTGGCCAGCTAGGTTGATCACAGGTAGAGAGGAGCCAGGTTCTATCAGTCACGACATGATGCTACGGGGAAGTCTTGGCAGGACAAACCCAAAGTTTGAACAGGAACATCTAATTGAAATACAGGAGAAAACAATCATTGCATTCTTTTACTTATTTCAAAATGCTAAACCTACAACAAAGTGGTGACCCTAAAGGTCTATTACAGACTTGAAATCAGCTTCAGACACAAGATTCTGGCTGATGCATCTTTACCAATGGCCCATTAGGCCATTCCTTTCTGCTTTCAGAAAGGGTGGCTGGCAGGATATGGTCAAATCATACATCAATACATTTAATGCATGCTACATTATTATTCTTTATCTTTTATTCTAAATTATACAGAATACAAACATAAAATCCTACTACTACAACACATCTTGGCAGTTCTAAAGTTTTTGTATTAATTTTTGTTGCTTTGTTTAACGCTTCCCCCTATTATTTAGTTTATACTTCTTTGTGAGGAAGGCTAGAATTCATATGCCTTAAGGAAGAAATGTTTTAGGGAAGCACTTAGAGGAGGGGGATGAGAGCCTGGGCAAGGACCTTGTGTCTGCTTCTGAATTTACATTGGTGTAAATTGTTGAATTAAATGTAGCTGCAACAACATAACACTAGTGTGAGATCAGAATCAAGCCTCTTGTATTTTGTCTGACTTGTAAACATTTCTAATATATTTTATGCTACATACTCATATTTTACAATAATATATGGTTGTGCATTTCCAATACATACCACATATTTAAGTTTCTTAAAGTACCAATTTTATAACTTTTAAAACAGAGTTTTAGTGGTGAAATGCAGTTTGGCCTAAGAGCATAGTTTCTCCCAACACTGGAGTGCATTGGCAGAGCTTTCCTGTGTTGCCAGGAACGCCTATAGCAACGTGAATATAAATTAAAATTGGACAAGGTCTGCTTTAACTTATACCATCCTACTAGTCACCTTGTGGCAGCTTGCACCATTTTTTAATTGGACTGAAGTGTTGTTGGTTGGAGAACAGAGCAGTGGGCAAGGGATTTTTCTAACTCTGCAGGAGGGCCAGGACAGGTGTTCCTGTTCTGTGTCTCTCCTATGTGCGGGTGGGAAGTTCTTCTTTTGCAGATATTAGGAAATGATCTTCCAAAGATTCAGGAGATCCTGGAGACACACTCTAGGAGTGGGTTCCCACTTACAATTAGATCCTTGTTGAATTGCTTAATTAGCTGAGCTACAGTCCTGCCCTTTCAATGATGAAACAGGAATTGTCATAGCAGATTAGACCAGCGGTCCCTCTAATCCAATATGCTGTTCCGGAGTGTGGCCATTTCCAGATGCATCTTTAGAGGAAGGTGCAAGAAAGCCCATAGCAGACAACTATGGAATAACCTATTTACAGGGAGAGATTCTTCCTAGCCCCTTAAATTAGTAGTTGGCTTATGCCCTAAAACAAGAGGATTTATACACCTAAACTTTTTAATTTGTTTAATGTAATTGTGGATGTTCTCATTATCCATATAAATGTAAAATTTTTCTAATCCTAGTAAGTTCTTGGCATTGCTATATTTTGATGGGGGAGGGATAGCTCAGTGGTTTGAGCATTGGCCTGCTAAACTCAGGGTTGTGAGTTCAATCCTTGAGGGGGCTACTTAGGGATCTGGGGCAAAATCAGTACTTGGTCCTGCTAGTAAAGGCAGGGGGCTGGACTCAATGACCTTTCGGGGTCCCTTCCAGCTCTATGAGATAGGTATATCTCCAAAAATAAAAAAAGACAGTGAGCTCCACAGGTTAACTGTGTTATGTAAAAAAATATTTTGTTTTATCATGCTTAAATATGTTGTCTTTCAATTTAGTTAAATGTACTCTTGTTTGTGTATTATGAGAAGGGGTAAACAGAAGTTCCTAATTTTCGTTCTCTATATCGTTAATTATTCTGCATATGTCCATCCTGTCTCCTTTGACAAATAATGTTTTCTCTCTTGGCTTCCCAGAAAAAGACACTCTGCAAAAATACATTGTGAAATGCATTCTCCATCACAAAAAATGTACATGAAATCATTTAAACCACTAGATTTGTAAAATGTATTTTACAACAAATTAATGTAATGAAAAAATACTGTTGCCCCTCTGGTGTCTTGTGGGTCAGTTCCACGCTGGATGAAAAATTGGCAACCTGGGTGCCAGAGCTGGATATTTTCTTAGTGCAGCTTGGGTATTTTGCACTATATACACCATACTTGAAGAGAGGCAGCCTGAATATTGTTTGCCCATCTAATCTTTCAGGGATCTTCACCAAAACCCCAATGCCACACTCCTAGGGAGTACCTCTGCCTCAAGAACAGACTCAAGTTAGGGAGAATATGGCAGGGAGGAAACTGCTTTGCAGCATCACAAAACTAATAACAATCCAAACATTTATTCAAAGTTTTTACACTGCTTACACACTCAGAAAAAGAATTTACAAGATCATGTGTAATATCCCCATCAGGTGACCCCACCATAACAATATTGTAACAAATATTGCAGCATAAATAGAAACTGCTATGACTCACTAAGTTTATTAACATGTAAGCTATTGAATTATGAACATAAATAGTCCATATCTTCCATTTTCCCCAATGTGGGGTCTAAACAGGAAGAAGGTGGCTTCTACACAACATTGCCTTTTCTAGCTGATGCCCCACTACTCTAGTACTGCTAACTGTTGAGATTTTTATTGTCAGCCTTATATTTGAAGTTTTTCTTAATGCCTCAGCTGCAGGATTCATGTGAAAGTGAGAATCTCAGGTTTCATTTAAAAAAAAATCTTTTATGAGCCTGAATGGTTGCAAAGAAAGGATTATAAGCAGGCTCCAAGGCCAGAAGGCAAATGAAAAGAATCCAAAAAGTATTTTTTAAGATCTCATGAGGTTTTTTGGGGCCTAACTCATGATTTTTGAATGCTTGAAGTTGGCAATACTGTCACTCATTGGCCAATATTGGAGCTTCTTAGAAACACTTGACTTGATCAATAGCCCTCCATGCATAACTGAGGGCTGCCATTGGCATATAGGTCCCACAATAAGAGGTGCTAGTTGGACACCCTGTCATCAAGGAAGTTTCATAAGAATTAGGAGACAGCCCACTTTCTGAACCTAAAAATGCTTGATTCGCAAGGAGGTCCACACTCTTATAGCAAGACTTGGGGATGATCCTTATGCAGCTGCCTGCATGGGTGCTGCAGGCCTCAGCTAGGCTTTGGAATGATATGGGACCATTGGGGTCTGTGTGTAAGGGCTGGTGAAGCTTGGAATGGGTTAGATTGATTGGGATTTGAGCACAGAAAGGGAGAAAGGTTGGTGACAATTCGGCATGGTTCTTGCTTTCCCCTTTCACTGTTTCCAGAACAGGTTGTCTTTTGGGGATATATTGTTTGAAATTTAAAGGTTTTAATACCGTTTGGCCAACTGGCTGCAAATGTTAATGTATGTCTCTGGCTTCACTGACATGCTATTTGCAATAGAGAACGTATATTTAAAGTTTTACTTCAGAAATGATTCTTGAGAACTATTCATCTAGAATTTTCTACAGTACAAAAATATACAGAAATAATATAGTTCTCATTGGCAGGTACCTCTTTAGAAGTGGAAACATGGAACACCCTGGTGATAAACTGTTTAATACTACTGTAGAAGTTTGGCCTGCTGCTGTAAGTGTCTCATTTCCCACTGCAATACCCAATACTACTCATTTTATGAATGAAGGTTGGAAAAAATATAGTTTATAAAACCTGGTTGGGACTTCTACTCTTTTGTTTTGTTACAGGAAACAGAATTATTAAAAGATGCAGTAGGACATGGAGGCAAAGATAACTACCAAACAACCAAAGATGGATATTTAAAGATAGGTAAACTGCTTATCATTTCAGAGACAAACAGTTTGCTTGTATATAAACACTATTTTTAAAAAAAAACAAAACTATACACTTGAAAGCGCCATTAGTTCTATAAGAAACTCAGAATTTCAGTCAACTAGTAATCAAAGAATACATTTTGAACTACTGCAACATGCAGAAGTTCAAAATGTATGTGGCTTGGTTACTTAGAATTCAATATGGCAGAGTAATGAAAACAGACTTTAGTAAAGGGGATAGTGAAGGTTTTAAATTAAAGAAAAAACCCAATCATTTCAAGCTCTTCAGTAGGATAATTGACTGTGACTTGAGTTTTGCAGCTCAAGCTAATTGATTTTGACATCATTAACTTGTGGTTCAGCCAGCCACAAAGGTGAATGTTTCATCAGAATATGCTATTTTTAAAAAGAGCTTGTACATCTTAACATGATAAAAATATATTAAACAGTATTTTCTGTTAGTAATACACTGATGTACTGTCAACATAGCAAACCCCTAGGATACCAAAAGAATGTTTTCAATAATGTTCAGAGGCTGCCTAACTTCACAGAAAACAGCTATATGAGGGAGGATGACCCTTGTAATCTTTATCCCAATGGTTAGGGTACTGGGATGTGCAAGATCCCCTGATTCAAGTCCCTCCTCAGCCTGATGAGGAGAAAGGATGTGAACAAGGATCTGCCACCTCTCAGGTGAGTACCCTAACCACTGGTCTAAGTTATAAGGGAGGTCTTCCTCCTCTGGACATTGTGTGTGGGCTTTGAGCACACATACGGATTGGGCCCCGCAGGCAAGATAGGTGTCTACCCACCTACTTTCCCCTGGTCTGAGGATCTCTCTGGGGCTTAGGCAGGAGATTAGTGTGCAGGCACGTAGAGGTAGCAGTGTTCCTGCCCAGAGGCAGAAACATAGTCACCTAGGCCCTAGGGAACATTTACTGCAAAAATTTAGGTTCAGAGTGAGTTTGGGGACCTACAGGATTAGGCAGCAGCTAAATGGGGGTTTTGAGGATCACAGTGGCCCCTAAAAATGGGACTTGGCATCTAAACCTCCGGTGTAGGTGCCTAAGTACTTTTGTGAATCTGGGCCTTAGGTAATATTTATTATTGACATTAAAACTGTCTGTGCTAAGTCCACTAGAAAAATGCATTTCATTATAGCTCATACTAGTGCTGATTGGTTTTGTTTATACATAGGTACATTTGATAATGGAATAGCAGAAGGCATCATCAGTCCATCAGTAGGGAAAATACAGGCTATTCGTTTATCTATCCATTCTGATTCTCCTGTGTGGGCATTACTGAGTGAGGTAAGCATATGGGAAGCATATTAATACGTCTATTGTTAAAAGCAGTTTCAGCTCCCATTCCTGCCCCTGAGTCCACCTGCCAGTATTTATGGCTTTACGATCCCTTTTTCCTAACTTTTGGGGGGGAAAAATTGTGAAAGCCCCATGCAGACAAGGGGGAAAAAACTATACAGGGAAAACATGAAACTGCACAAAAAGTACTGAAAATAGACAAGGACTGATTTTCCAACCTTGCCTATGTTGAGTATCACTTACCTGAGTAATCCTCTTTACTTCAATGAGAAAAAGCCTATCAGTAAATACTACTTGGAGTAAGTAAAGCTAGTAGAATTTGCACCATGATGTACACAATTTTCTCCATGATTCATTTGTTTACTTTTATTCTTTTCTATCTTCTCTTTCAGTAGTAGCAATCTCAGGTCTTGTTTGTAGCAAGAGTAGGCAAACATCTTCAGACAATAGTGTAATTTTATAACTGCTTGTGTCTGACTGTTTATAGACTCAATAGTCTCATCTCATGGAGGGGGGAAATCTCAAAGGATTTCACTGAAAGAATTTGGAGGAAATCCATCACTGTATCTGAAAGGGGAAAATAAATAACTTTTATTCTAACGTTTGATACGATTTTTGTAAATTTATCATATTTTATTCCTCCCCCCCCTTTTTTTTCCAGATATTTATCAAGACTTCCTGAAAATACAAAACTCCAGAAAATCACATTTTTTATGCGTCTTTCCTTAAGGATTGCTTTGAAAAACAGGCCACCTGGTGGTAGCAACAAATGGTCTGCTGGGAAAAAAATAACAAACCTTTGTGTACTATTTACTACTACTACTACTTAATACTGTGTATTAAAAAGGGGGGAACCTAAAACTCAAAGACTTGAATATTTAAAAAATAAATCTATAAAATGTTCCTGGTAGACCCTTTATAAACAAATGCTTTATTAATTTGAATACATAGACATATCACAGGGAGCGAGCACTACACTACTGTAAAATTAAAACAACCTAGTCATTGTTAAAGACAAGATGTTATAGGACCTCTCTCAGGGAACGTAACATCAAAGTCCTTATTCCAAATTTAGTCCCACCAGAAATAGGGACATTTGGGAGGAAAAAAACCACCAATTTTTTAATTCCAATGAAATATATTGACAGAGCATTTTGGAGAAGTGGAGCAGAGTGGGAAAACAATCAATATTTTGCTATATTACATAGGACAGTCCACCCTAACTAGGGACAGTTTATCAATATGAAGAGCACACTGAAGTTTTATGATAATTTGAGGTGCTTTCTGTTAACTACTATTTCAGCCTTGAAGCCCATTTAGGATGGGGTATGTTTAGTACCTATTAAATAGAAAGCCCCTTCAAGTTATCATTTAAATAATAATAATCTTAAACAGTTTTTCTTCAGTGAAATATACACTACACTGTAAAATTGTACATGAATTAATAAAAAATAATTTATTTCCTGAATTGTATGTGCTGATGCTTAAATCCTAGTCAAAGAGGCACAACTTAGTATAAATTTTAAAATAAAAATGTAAACAGAAGCTCCATTTAAAATGAATATAATAAGGAATCCATAATACATAGTCAGGTCTGGTGTTAGTGTCAGACTTCATACACATACCTCTTTAGCATGTAAGTGTGCCTATTGTGTCTCTCTCACACACAGTCATTGCACATACTACCAAAAAATAACTACTTTACACCAGTTTTGCATCAGTGTAACTCCATTGACATCACTGTAGGCCCACGTTTCTAAACAAAATAATAATAAATTTAGAGCAAGAGAAGTTCATTTAAAATCCACTTTCTTTACATTGTTTGAAACAGAGCAGCAGTTCATGGTCTTTTTTAAAAAAAATCTTGTTTTAACATTAGAGTATTGTTGATAATGTATGGTATTAAGTATTCTGATATTTACACTTGTGTCATTTAACCCTAAGCAGGGAGCAATACAGAACTGCATACCTAAGGGGGAAGGATTGTTCCCAGCTTGCAAGGAGTATGTGCTCTTGCCATGCCATTCCTTAGGAGATTGCAGCTTGCTCACCTGGTGCACCCAGGCAGTAATATAAGCTGGGTGGGTCCATACTTCTTCCTCACCCCTTTTTAGGCAATTTCCACTGAGGTCCCAATCTTGCAAATATGGACACACATGAGAAACTTTAGTTGCATGAATAGTCAGGGATTTACATGCATGTTTGCAAGACTGGGCCCTCAGTGTGGAGCCTTGTGATCTGCAGAGTCTGCAGGCCAAACCTGCTCCCGGTTCTATGGTGCAACAAATCACTCTGCTTGGTGGGAAGATGCAGAGGAAACTGTGAGGGAACTTACCCTCATCCGTGTCTAATAAGTGAAGTATGATTAAAAGAAGTGAGATTAATATAGGTTAAAAAAATCTTCTGTTTAGGCAATGAAGATGTAGGTATATACTGTACAATGTTCAGTATGGTACAGCATACTACCTTCTCATTAGAAACATTTAATGGGCCAAATGTTGCAGTCTTCAGAAGGCCTCAAAGGTACTGGAACTAGGATAGTTCACTCTGTGTTACAGGAGTCCAAGCTGCACAGAATTCACACCCTTCTTCACCTGAAACACTGTAGCATCTCCAAGGAAAAAGACACTTCCATGGGGTTCCTGCATTCCAGAAAGACAAAGAAACATGTGATCAAGGCCCAAACTTTTCATTTTTCTGTTCACTGACCTTTAGAAACCCCAGTCAATGTGAAAATGTTTAAACCAAGCTTCTTTTCTGAGACTTCAGTTCCAAAGTGCACTGTAGTTTTTGGTATTCTCTGTTAAAATGACACTGGGTCCCAGGATTGTTATGTACATCTGCAGGTTTTCTGTCAGAATCCTGCAATGCTGAACCTGAGTTTTTAATTGACTGCAGTTTCTATAGTGTGAATCACATGGTTATATTGGGGCCTGCTCCTCCTCCCATTGAAATAAAGGGCAGAACTGATGTAAGTGGGAGAAGCATTGCCTCCCAGAACCTTTTCTCAATTAAGTGCCTGATCTAAGAAGATGTTGAGTGCCTCCTGCAAGGTGCTAAACACTCTCAGTTGCCACTGGCATCAGTGGAATCCAGCCACATCTTAGATGCCCCCCTGAACTTGATGTGGGGAGTGGCACAGTCTAGGAAAATATTTAGGTAAGCTGTAAACCACTGAAAATAGACCTAGAATGATAGTGCCTTGCAGTTTAAGCTAGTATAACTCTTTTGCTACTTAAAAGAACCCTTTTCTTTTTCCTCTCAAAGAAACTGCCCTTAAACTTTGAAGTAAAATGTCAAAGTTCACAATGCTTTGATCAATCTGAATTCTTCAGGGGTAACTAACTGCACTGCTGTAGATATTTGTTTCCTTCCATGCAGTCAGCCTTCTAGCTAGTCTAATCTGCCTACTTATGTTCTTATATGTTCCCCATCATTGTGATATCTGGGAGCTTTACCCATTCACTTTGAGGAAGTATAGGTGCATTATAAATATTAAATTAGTGTAAGTATTGCTTTTAAATAGTGTCTATTGTGGGCCAAATTTTGTTCCTAGTCTTCCCCCCCCCCCCCCCCGGCAGTGAACTCTGTCTGTACAAAGCTTATTGCAGAATCAGAGCCCTAATCACCCTAGTGTAAAGCCAAGCTAACTGGATCACTGGAGTTACTCTAGATTTTCATCAGGGTAATTGAGAACAGAGTTTCATACTCTAAATTTTCTGATACCTAAAAGGTGGTTGTAACAGTAAATTTGAGGCTGTGTTGTGAGATGCAGGAGATAAACACCACAGAATTCTAGCAGGTTAGTGTTTGGTGTCAGCAGGTCTGATTCTGCTCTCTGTTACAGTGGTGTAAGTCCAAAGTAACTTCATTGAAATAAACAGCTACTCTGGATTTAAACCAGCGTAAATGAGAACATAAATCTGGCTCAGTAGTCAAAATTTCCTATTGTAGCTTCACATTATGTATTTTACATTAAAGCGAATAGTGGAAGCTACAAACCTGCAACTCCAGGGAATTAACTCCATGGTTGTGCCCCTCCATACCAAGAGTTTAGCTCAAAGAAGAGGCTATTGAACAGGCAGGACATTCATGCTAACCCTTCAAACTGTGACTCAAACCTGTGAGTTGCATTTCAAACCAGAGCACTGAACCAAGAGAACTTACATAAGAAATTTCTGGGGACAGTGACATGGCTATTGTAGAATCCCCTTGTGGGCTCATTAAGAACTGGCAATGGCCCCACCTACACATTGGTCAGCAAGTGCCAGGGAATCTCAACAGAGCTGGCTGATACTTGAAAGAAGTGGAAAAAGAGGATAAGGAACATTAGATCATATGAGATCTCATAGAGAACAAAAGTATTCTTTGTATTATATGTTTATTATACAAATAAATATTGTAAACACAAAGCATGAAGGAAAGATTGTAAATGCCAGTTATAAAAATAAAACATAAAAGGGCAAAATGTCAGATTCCAAAGCAGGGCACTGAGCTCTCTTTCAGTAAGAAATACTATTTTAGTGCAAGCACTATATTGCCTTTATGGGGTTTTTTAAAAAATTATCCAAAACACAAGCTACCTCAGACTCATTATACACATATTATTAATTAGTTTAAAAGGTATGGAAGAAATTTCAGACAAATATTTACATACTAATAATGCTTGTTCAACCTATTTGATTTTCATTTAAGTACAACAAGAGAGTGACTGACTCTAGTGCCTATGTTTTAGCAGTCTGGTTTTAGATTTTTTTCCTCCCTCCCCCCACCCCATGGACTGTTAAAGGAAAATCCTAAAATCTGGTTAAGTTTAAAAGGAATTATCCATCTGGTTATTAATTTCTTTGTTGATTTATTTATTGATATCTTAGGGTTCTATGCTCTGTGGGAAAAAGTCTACCCTCCTTAATTATGTGACCAGTTGCATAAGGAAGGGAAGCTCCATGTGGCCCTTCTTGATACCTGTGCATAACTACTGTTAATACTGATGGACATGCACCCTGAGAAGAGAATGGATCTCTCTGAGACAGGAATAATCCTTCAAATATAATTGAGATATGTAGGCCAAAACAAACAAATACAGACATGTAATTATTTAGATTAAAATAGATCTTTAAAAATATCTGAATTAATGTGCAGACCACTGTCCTACACATGGGCGTTCCACCTTCCACATCCACTCTTCCTCTTTCTCCATTACTTATAAATCACAATCTTTGTAGATGTTTAACTCTATTTTTTATGTTGCATAAACTGTTTGTCTTGTCAGGGTATTTCTAGGTTTTGTAAACATCTGTACATGTCTTATTTATTGCAATAAATAAATTTGTCTCCAGATGTATCGTTCATAGTCTGCCTGCATTGGCTTACATGCATGTAAATGGCACTCTTTTTATGGATCTGGGCCCAGGAGTCAGTCTGGAATAGCTTAAATTGATTCCCCCATTCAGTTGTTCCTTAAATGTATGAGAGGAATGTGAGGTAGACTTCCCAGTTGTAGTGGGAGACTTTTCTTCTTTGGTTTGGGCCAAATTGCCTCAACTAGTGACTGTAAGAAAGACTTTCCTACCCCAGCCAAGTGAGAGTCTCAGTAAGTAAGTATTAGAGCTGGTTGGGAATTTTTGAGAATGATTTTCTGATGGGAAATGCCCTTTTTGCAAAAATGATTTTTTTCAAATTTACCCGTCCCCCCCCCCCCCAAAATCCATCAGGAACATCCAAATGACGGCTCTCCAGATGCCCACCTGGAAGGCTCTTGTTAATATCACTTTCTCCCTGGAGAAACTGACAAAAACTTTGTCACAAATTTGGTTGAGCGACCCTTCATGCCCACTCGCTGGACTGCTGTGAAGGGATCTGGGTGTTTTAAGCCTCCAGAGTCTGAACAGAGCCTAGCACTGTTGCAGTCTGGGGGTCCCCAGGCACACTGTCAGTATTAGCCTGCACCCTCCTTTCTGAGAGCTGTGACCTTGTGGTCCTCTGCCCAGACCCCAGAACCAGTGCTGACTTTGTAGATTCCCCTGCAGCTTAAACACACCCTCTCCCAGAATCCCACCAAAGGTTTGAGCATTTGGGGTTACACTTTAACTCTCTCAAGGCACAGTGTAAGTGTAGCATATAACACACACACACACACACACACACACTTTGCACAGGATTCTAACTTTTATTTAACAAATAAGGCACAAGAGAGCCACACATAGAGCTCGGGGTGTGATTCCCTGCTTGTGTAGACACACTTATGCTAGCTCTAATGGAGCTAGTGCGCTAAAAATAATAGTGTAGCCAGGATAGCCTGGGCAGCAGCAAGCAGTGGCATGGGCTAGCTGTGCCAAATACAGAGCTGCCTGAACCCCTTGCATACATACTCAGCATAGCTAGCCAGTGCCACTCCTTGCTCCCACCTGTGCTAGCCTGGCTACACTACTATTTTTAGCTCGCTACTTCAGTGAGAGCTAACACAAGTAGGTCTATGCCAGTTGGTAATTACACCCCTAGCTCCAAGTGGAGACATACATTTAGAAAACTGCCACCATCCTAACCACAATATGGCCCTTACTAGTTCACCCTTGGGAGACTATCTGTGTTTATGTAACGAGGCAGGCACGTGATTTCCCCCGAGGAAAGCAGCTCCTGCCCTTTTTATAACTTTCAGCCCCCTATGTCAGGTGAGTTTAGACTTGAAAAACTGGTTTGCAGTGGGGAGAAGACCTCTCTTAATGATGGCTGCTTGTCAAAGCGTAACAACGTTCTATCGTCAGGCCTTTTCCACTACCCCATAGGAATTTCAGACCAACGTGGTAGTAACAAGACCACAGAGAAGACAAACAACCTGCACATTCAAAATGGAGTTTGCAGCCTGGTAAAAGACAGTTACTGATTTACACAAAATTCATAAATTGTACAGATAGATTCCACAAACCATCACAGCATGCAGCTAGGAAGCTAAAACATTTAGCTTTCCTTCTCCTGACATGGAATTTTTCTGGAAATCTCCTTGTAGGAAAAATTTCAGGACAATTATTTTTTTCAAAAATGTAATTTTTTTTTTGCAGGAAGGGATTTCTGTTTTCCATCCAGCTCAAGTATGTCTCAATATGATGGAACTTAACCTTTGTGAATTTCTAGAGCTTCTTCATAAAACTGCCTCCTCCCCCAAGAGCATGCCCTTAACCACTAGATCATAGTCTTATATACCAAGACACCCAAACAATCCTAACTTTGCTGTATAGTGACACCATACAATAGCCTACAGCATTTAAGGCATTTTAATTTGTGAACCCAGATTAGTTTAAAAAAATTAAAGACATTCTCCTATTTTTTTCCTTGTGGCATCACCACTGGGCAACATTAAGGTTGTGCCATAATTGTGGATTTTTTACCTTAACATTTTGGAATGTCTTCTAAGTGTAATCTTAACTCTGAATTTTCCCAGGTTTATAATGATTGGCTTTGGGTTAATTACTGTTTCAAGTACCGCATGCTGGGTAAAAATGTGTTTCTAAAACTAAACTCTCTCTTTATTAAAAGAACTATTACATAGTTGCTACAACTGCAGCTATCATTCAAACCATATGCACACAGTCTGAAGCTTCCCTCCTGAAAACTCTGCTCCTCCCTCCAAGTTCCATGAAGATTGCTACAATTTCAACACTTCTGCAGTGAATTTTAACAGTAAGTTATTGGAAGATACCCTCAATCATAACCCCATTTTAATTTTCTTCTTTAATTTGGTCCAGAAATGTCTTTTTAGTTTAACATTTATTAGAAGTTTTATAGACAAACATGCCCAAGACGGTATATAGCTATGAAATCTTCAAAGAGCAGTGATAGTGGGTCAAGTAACCTACCAGTGAGAACTCTGGAAAACATGTCCCGTGTCTCTCATGCAGTTGAGTCATTGCAACACTCCCTCACCAGCATCAACTTCCTGAACACCATAATCAGCTTCAGCAATGACAGCTACATACAAGAAACTCAGAGATCACCAGTTACCTTCACAGATCCAGTAACCACCTTAAACACACCAAGAAATCGGTTATCTGCAAGTGCCAGGCCCTCAGATACCACAGAAACTCCAAGGAGAAAGTCCGGAATACACACCTTAACACACTTGAAACCCACCTCTACCAAACAAGGACACTCCACCAGAAAGTAGATTGCATCATGTAAGGGGCTACCTAAATACACCAAGAGAATCTGCTTCAATACAAGAAAGAAAAAAAAAAAAGACCTCTGACCAGATGCCCGTAGTTGTCACCTATCACCCCATACTTGAACCTCTATAAGGAATCATTAAACAAGTACAACCGATGGAAACCACATCCTGGAAGAAATCTTTCCTGAACCCCCCCTCTTCTGGTCTTCAAACAGCTCCCCAGCCTCATTGTCAGAAGCTCCCCACACACCAACTCAAAGCAGCACCAGACCCAGCCAGAACAACTGATGCAAACCTGCAGACATTACTTCACTGCTATAACCCCGACAACACAGCTTTCAAAATCCATGCCTATTAGCACATCTGGTTTTTGTCATCCAGTGTGTTAAATGCCCCAATAACAACTATGTAGATGAAATGAGACATTTGCTATGCTCTCAAATGAACTCACACAGAAAAAATGGTAAGACAAAAACAAAATCACTTATGAGTGAACACTTTTCATAAAACCATCACTCCACATCTGAAGTTTCTGTCCTCGCTCTGAAAGGAAACTTGCATAACACCATCAAAAGAGAAGCCTGAGAACTTATATTGATAACTCTACTAGATACCAAAAATCATGGATTTAATAAAGATGCTGGATTTATGGCTCAATACCACAGTCTGTAATCCACTCATCCTCCTTTGTCCTGTTACTGTCCATTTCCCTTTGAATTGTCTTGGGCAACATATGTTCATTCCTTACCTGTTCCACTTTGTATTTAGCTCTGAATATCTTTCCCAGACCAAAAGAGCTCTCTTTCACCAACAGAAGCTGGTCCAGGAAAAGATATGTCACCCACCTTTTCTCATTATAACCAATAAAGTTGTTGCACAAAACTTAGCTGTAGAGGATGGTGAGTGGTTTTGCTTTATTTATAATATCACAATGTTCCCTCTAAATTGCCTTAGCCTATTTGTAATCTATTTGATCACATCAATCAAATACAACAATCATTAATATTAGTTTAATTACAACCTCTTCCTTCAAATATAACCTGCCCATAAGATTTCAGTTGATTTTAACTCTATGGAAAGTTAGACAAGTCTGTGTTTGTTCAGATTGATCTTACAAACAGAACACTGTAAAGACTGCCAGATGTTAAAGATCTCAAAGAACCCAGCAGTTTGTAATTCTTCTGCAGCTCAGAGGCAAATGGATTTTCTAGTACATTTTCAGAAATCCAATCTCCAGTGCACATGCTGTAAGTGTAGGGAGGACAGGTTGTATTTTCCATGCATAGGAGGCTGAATCCCTGTTATTGGAACAGCCTTGACTATGGAGCCATGGCAGGTGCTGACACTTTGTACTGGGTGAAGTGTTTCAAGCCCTGGGACTGAGTTCGGGGACCCTTCCTTGCCCTGGCTAAGAAGCAGGGCGGCAGCAAACTGGTAACCATTTCCCAACTCCCGTGCAGGGACTGGCCGCTAGGTCTGGCACCGTAGGCTGAGCAGTTCTTCACCACACAGCGCAGTCAACCTGTGGAACTCCTTGCCTGAGGCAGTTGTGAAGGCTAGGACTATAACAGGGTTTAAAAGAGAACTAGATAAATTCATGGAGCTTAAGTCCATTAATGGCTATTAGCCAGGATAGGTAAGGAATGGTGTCCCTAGCCTCTGTTTGTCAGAGGGTGGAGATAGATGGCAGGAGAGAGATCATTTGATCATTACCTGTTAGGTTCACTCCCTCTAGGGCACCTGGCATTGGCCACTGTCGGTAGACAGGATACTGGGCTAGCTGGACCTTTAGCCTGACCCAGTACCGTTGTTATGTACCGGCCTGCGCTGAACAGCTAGAGCTGCCTGCGCAGGGCCGCGATCAGTCCCCTAGGGGGTGATTGTGATTGGCCTAGCCAGCACGTGCTGGGCGCTGACCGCCGCGGACTGAGCCGTGATTGGATCGGACAGGGAGTCTGCAGCCAGTGAGTTGCGCCGGGATGGTCCCGAGTTGTGATTCGCTTGATCTGTTCCGAGCGAGCGCTGATTGGCTCGGGCTGCGCGGCAACACCTGCTCTTCATCGCCTGCATCCCTTGGAGTGCAGCAACGCATGCGCAGTTGAATGTGGGTGATGCGCTGTGAGACGCTGCCTGGCTTTACCGGAGAGAGGCAGACGGGACCTTCTATCTTACTGGTAATTATCTTCCCGGGCGCGGCTAAATATCTCTGATCTACGCTAGGCGGGCTGCCTCCGGTCCTGTTCACTGTGTAGTGGCTTGGGGCTGTGAGCTTCGCCGCGTGGGACCGGAGTAGAGCTGTGCCCGGCTCTCGCTTCGCACTCTGCAGGCGAGTGGCGGCGCTGGGGCAGCTGCTCCCTTGGTCAACCGTCAGTGGGAGGCCCGGGTTCCGCAGGCAGGCGCATAGGAGTGCGGCGGCCCTCAGGCAGGGGCTGCGCGGAGGCAGTCGGGAGTGGAGGCCGCTCTCCTGCCGACCCTCTCCCACCCTGCCGGTGACCCTTCGGCATGTGGGTGGGGCCGTTATTTTACCGTTAGAATGTCAGTGGCTTGAGGATTCCAAGCGTTAGCTGCGGGCGCTGCGCGTTCCCTGCTGGACACGCGCCTGGCGGGGTTCCTCGGGAGCGCGCTCAGTCTTGTGGCCCCTCCCTTCAGCGTAGTGGCTCTAACCTCCAAGCTGACACCTGATTTCGTTCAAACTACCCCGGCACAGCGGTCCCTGCCCTCCTCAGCAGCACCTGCCCGCCTCTCCCTAGAGCTGCTCTGCGACCTAGTGGGACCAGCCAGAGAGAACAACAGCAATTAGCCCCGTATGGGGGCGGGGGATGGACAGCAGGAGCTTTATAGCTAGGGCGGGTATAAAAATAACCAGGTCTCCTAATTATCTGCCTTATAGGGGAAGTTGTAGCTAATTGTACCTAACTGGCTGGTTTCTGTTGGGTAGGGTCAGTCGGACTCTGGTTTTAGCTGCTCTTGTGCATATGCTGCAGTCAGATCCCTGGGGCAAGGAGGGGGCTGAGGAGGAGGGTTGCACTGTCCTGGAATGCGCCCTCCTTAAGGACAGTGTGATGGGTCTTTGTCAAAATGTAGACCCTGGATTTGTGGAGTGTGTTACATGGGCCAGATATAGGTTCTTGATTCTGAACATGTGCTTGCCTTCATTTGTGGGTAGCTTTAAACATAGGTATTCATCTAGAATATATCTTTAAAATCTTGTTAGCCGCACTAAATCTGTTCTTGTTACAGTTACTCCGAGGAAGCTTTCCTGTAATATTTTGGGGTTCAGCCCAGTAAGGGGTTGTCACTTCCTGTCCTGTAATCCTGGGTGTCTTAAATACTCTGTTGTGGCTCAGAGCTCAGATGCCACCAGCCCAGAGACAAGCATGTGGTTCCCTAAGTGTGTGTGCGCTGTGGAGCCCTGATTCAGTGCTCTGACCCCAGCAGCCTGCCTACAACACAACAGCTCCACCAGCCTTCATTACTACTTGGAGGATGATCCCAACTCCTATATTTCCTCAAAACTGTCTGCCATGAAGAGTCCAGCCCTCTCCTGGAATACTCAGGGCACTAAAGTCCATTGCTTGTAAAAGACACAAGTACAGCTTATTACTTTAACTGGAGCCAACAATCACTTCAATTCAAACTCAGCACAGAGTTGTATTATAGTAAAAATAAAACAAAGGTTAAGTGATTCTAGGTATAACAGATTGAAGGTAGCATGGGTTACAAACAAAAGTAAAAATATACTTTCTGATGCCCAAGAGCTAACTTAACAAGCTACAGACTTAGCTCAAGGTAGCTTTCTCACCAATTGTTCTTTCTCCAGCATGGCTGCCACACAGCAGGTTACTGTCAAAGTAATAAACGTCAAGGATGAAATTCTGGCCTTATTGAAGTCGATGGACCAGGATTTCACCCAGGTAGCTTCTTTTTGGTCAAATCCACAGCATGATGTGCTTAGTCTTTGGGAGGGACAGCTAAGCCTTAAAGCTAACGTCTCTCTTCCTTGCTGTTTACTTGAAAGAACCTATCACTTTTCCTTTCCAAGCAAAGCCACCACCTGTACTAACTTTCCTTTTCCCCTTAAAAGAACTTCTAGAAAGTGTTTTCTTGGCAACTGGCCATCAGTATAACATTCTTTTACATGTATCTAATGAACATCGGTAATTTGGGGTGACCTGATGCTAAAATAGTTTTGGCTTTACATTTTGGGTTTTATTTTAATTTCTTTGTCTTTGCAACTGTATTTTCAACTTGATATCATTGGGAAGTCCAGAATTAGAGCTTGCTTGTTATAGAAAACATCAAGTATATTTTCCCATCAAACTTTATTCAATGAATATCCCTTCTCTGAATCTCTCCGCTGACTTTCCTTATCCCTCACAGTAAGTTTGAACTTCTTGCACTAATCTTCAAGGCCCTGCATAACTCTGCCTCTTTCTTCTTATCCAGACTTGTCTCTTATTACATTACCCCGTTCACTTCATTCCACCAAAGATACTAACTCTGATGCCCTGTCTCTTAGTATTCCATCAAAGATATTAACTCTGATGCCCCATTCCTTAGTATTCCACCACTGTGTCAAAACTCAGTTGCTTCTATGTCCCTCCCTTAGATCTGGAATGCTCTTCCTGAACTGGATCCAGTTCTTCTGCAATGCCTGCAAGAGACTAGCTGAATAAGTCACCTATTTTTGTATTTGTCTGAGTAGTTTTTTTGTCTTCCTTATGTTGTGCACTAGCCTTGCTGGATAATTGCATAATCATATGGATGATGCCTCTGTTCTTCCTCTTTTCCCTATGGTTCTCCCTGGCTGTCTTGCCTTTCCCTTTGGCTAATATCAGACACTAGTTTGTAAATTCCTTGCAGTAGAGATTACATTTCTTCTGCTGTGAGGTGCCACACATTCTGTTGTGTGCTGTATAATAACCTTAGGAAAAGAGACTATAAGCGTAGTAACAAATTGCAGGGGAGAGAGGTAGCATGTGCAACAATTCATTAAGCTTGTTGCATGTGGAAAGGACTGGCTTCTGTATGATTAGCATTGGGGATATCTCCTTTCATTTGCTTAGAGGAAATCTTTTTATGTTTACAGTGATGACTAATTCTTATAAAGCATACTGGAACAATGTATAAGGCTAAAGTATTTCCCATCATTCTCAGTGATAGGATTGTGTCATTCCCACTCTGGAGTCAGCTGGAACAGAATTGTCAACCAGAACATTGTCTTGAATGAAAGTTCTGCCACTGCTCTCTTAGAAGCTTCCCCCTGGTTTTCTGGCCGATTTAGGCCTTGCCTGTATCACCTTTTTCTCCACAAGATTTAATCTTTAGGGCAGATGGATAGCCCTTACCTATAGAAATTACAAAGAAAATCATAATTTCAAGTTCTTCTAGCATCAGACTTGTCACTGCACTGTGGTTGAATGGAATACAGAAATGCAGGTTAAATCTCCTAGAAAATCCAAGACTGCTCCACAGATTTATAAATGTACGTTCTTTGTGTTAGAGACTCTTCCTCAGTGTTTTCGTTTAATACATCTTGGGGGGCTACCGCAATCCACATATATTGTATACAGCTGCAAAACCCCCTCCTCCAAAAGACATCTAAAAAAGAACAGTCACATCTCATAAACAATTATGAGAAGCCATAAATGGAACTCTTCTTCCCACCATACCTCCCACAGATGACATATGGGGACTTGAGGTAAAAGATGGGTATAGGAGATTACTGTTAATCTCTTCTCAGAAGAACCCCCATTAATGACTAGCATACAGGGGTTGTTGATACCTGGGATGCAGAAGGCAAGCACTGTAATGTCTTGGAGGCTTTACAGAACAAACTTTGTACTTTTGTAAAGTGGTTAAACAAGTTTATATTACCCAGATCAGACCAGTTTCTTTGCCATTGTATCTTAATCCCTGGATACTATTGAAGACCTCTTTCTTCTATTGGTTGGGTCATCAATGATTATATGATAACATTAGGAGCTATTGCCACCCAGAGCAGTCTCTATCCTTAAGTAGAGTTATGAGGATGTTTTTGAAATTCCTCTTCACTTTTTTTTCTTCTCCCATCTCCTAAATCTCCACTCCTAAAAAGAGAAGAGTGGGCAGGAAATCTCAGAGTGGTAAAAATAACATCACTTTTCCCTCACGGTCTCTTTACCTTCAACAGAAAAAGGAGATCTTTGTGGATCTGGACTGGAATAGTCTGAGGTGGTGCCTCACAACCGTCTTTTCTCCTCCTTTTATGAAATCCTACTTTTGAAGTTGTCTTGAAACAATTTCCTTATCTGTAACTTTTTTATTTCTTGTAATAAAGAGGGTCTGGATGATACTCATGATTTATTCCTGCTCATGCCACCTTAGTGGAGGCAGTGTAGGCTGTAGAATTTTTCCTCTCTCTGGTAGTACTACAGTCTCTCTCCACAGGAAATGACTTCCAAAACTGAAACTACATAAAACATAATACCTTTATAGATTATGGAAGTCTTAATTCTATATTATATACACCTCTACCTTGATATAACGCTGTCCTCGGGAGCCAAAAAATCTTACCGCATTATAGGTGAAACCGCATTATATCGAACTTGCTTTGATCCACCGGAATGCGCAGCCCCCCGGAGCACTGCTTTATCGCGTTATATCCGAATTCGCATTATATTGGGTCGCGTTATGTCGGGGTAGAGGTGTATGTGGAGAATCTGCAGACCAGTGGATATCCTCAGTTATGAGAAATTGCAAGAAATCTTCTGTTTCTCATACCTGGGCATGTGCTGGTCTGGATGCTACTTATGGGAATTAGCAAGAAGAATAAATTCCCAGGAAGGGAAGAAATATCAAATACGAGTTTAAAAATAAAGTTCTCAAATTTTTTTTTATAACCTTAATTTTATTTGCTTGCTTCATTTATATCAAATGAAACTAAAAGAACCCAAGACTTCTCAGCTGAGGAAGGAATATCACTCTTGTAGCGTTTGAAGGAATTGCAAATATTATTGAACAAAGCTCTATCGTATGCAACCTAAGGCTTTGAGGATTTTATTGGGAGCTTTGCTAACTTGGCATATTTGGTTCGATCTACTGAGACGTTTTTTAAAAAATGCTTGTTTTAAAGATTCCCATGAAGAAAGAATAAGATCTGACTTTCTTCAATCTTCATATAGCCTTAAAGTGTATTATCACTTGCCCAAAGCATTAACCTATGTTCTTAAAGATGTCTAGATTTAAGACAAAAATAAGGGAGAGAAATAGACTTGTAGAAGTGGTTTCTTGGCTGTGGACAAAGTAAGGACCTGGGCTAAATACCATCTTTTCAAAGAAGAATTGAAGATGGAAGCTCTGTGAACTACAGAACTAACTTGCTTCAACTAGTAGAAAAAATAATTACTCTAAGGAAGACCAATGTGGTGAGACCTCCACTGGAAAACTAAAAAGGTGGTAGACAACCTTTATGAGGTTGTGCAGAAAACAATTGTACTGCCCTACTCCTGAGCAACAGTTACGAAAAAACAGAGGACTGATCCTTTAGGTGACTGAAGTTTAATGTTACAGAGGTCACCCATGAGAGGTCTCAATAGGTAGTTGTAAATGGGGAGGCGTTATTTAACAGGTGTTTCTAGTGGGGTCCCACAGGGACTGGTTCTTGGCCCTATGGTATTTAACACTTTTGTCAGTGAGAATATAAAACCACTGAAAAATTTTGGAGATGACCCAAGGATTGAGCAATGGTAAATAGCGAAGAGGACAGGCTACTGTTACAGTGATCTGGATCATTTGGTAAGCTGGGCACAAGCTAACAATGTGCATTTTAATATGGCCAAATATTAGTCATTCCTCAAGGAACAAAGAATATAGGCCATCCTTATAGGATTGGGGGGGAGGGAGTGTCTTTCATTATGGGAAGCAGTGAGTTTGAAAAGGACTTCTGAATAGTGGATAATCAGCTGAACTTGTGTGCAATGCTGTGGTGAAAAGGGTAATGTGATTTATAGACGTTTAAATGGGAACATGGAGTAGGGGCAAAATATTTGGCACTTGTGTGACTGCTACTGGAATACTGTGTCCAGTTCTGATGTCTGCAGCTCAAGAAGGATGTTGATCAATTGGGAGGAGTTCAGAGAAGAGGCATGAGACTGATTAAAGGGTTTGAAAATGTCTTATAGTGATAGACTCAAGGAGCTCACTCTGTTTAGTGTGAGAAAGAGGAGGATTAAGGATGACTTGATCATAGTCTATAAGTACCTACATCGGTGTGATCCAGGGACCCCTTGATGCCAGCTGGTAGTGGGCATAAGGGGTACATAAGGGTTTACAGAGATCCCCTGTCTCCGGTATCTATATAATAGTTTGGCAGGCAAGGTCTCTAATAAGAGCCAGTAACTTACATTTTGCAATGATTGTCAACCAATATGTTTGGATGATATTTAAGGAGTAATTTATCTATAATTAAAACTGTGTTCATAAGGTATATAACTTAAAACAGGTTGTGATAAATGAAGGGGGGAGGGAGCTCCCTTTTATGGACACCCAGCCAGTTAGCTATAAAGTCCCTCTTGGTGGCTATTCTCTGCTTGCTTTACCTGTATAGGGTTAAAGTCCCCCAAGTAAAAGAAAGGGAGTGGGCACCTGACCAAAAGAGCCAATGGGGAGGGCTAGAACTTTTAAAATTGGGGGTGGGGGGGACTTCCCTTTGTCTGTTGTTGCTCTCTGGATATGTAAGTAATCAGGGAATGTCTAGGAAGATGTGATTAGGGTTATTTCTTTTATTTCTTATTGGCTTGTAGACTTCTCTGTGCTAACCCCAGATGCTCTTGTTTGGCTTGTAACCTTTAAGCTGAACTCGAGAGAGCTATCTTGATGCTTAAATTTTGTAATTGTTCTCTTAAGATCTAGCAAAAAGCCTTAGTTCGAAATCTATTTCCTTTCTTTTTGGGTTTAATAAAATTTACCGTTTTTTAAGACCCTGATTGGATTTTTATGTCCCCAAGACTCTTGTGCATGTTGTTTAATTAGCTGGTGGCAACAGCTGATCTCCCCCTTTTTTTCTTTTTCTCAGCCCTTCCTGGGAAGGGGGTGTGTGAAAGGACTTGAGGGTACCCCACAGGAAGGAATTCCCAAGTGTTCCTTCCTGGGCTCTCAAAAGGAGGGAAGGTTGCACTTGAGCAGTGGCAGCATCTACCCGTCCAAGGTCAGAGAGAAGCTGTGACCTTTGGAGTTTAATACCAGCCTGGAGTGGCCAGTATTAATTTTTAAAATCCTTGCAGGCCCACACCTTCTGCATTTGAAGTGCCAGAGTGGGGAATCAGCCTTGACACAAGTCATCAGGCAGCAGGCAGGGGCAGTAAACTCTCTGGCTAGTCATTTTACGTTGTGAGACACACTATACATTTGTCTTATGGAGCCTAGTGCTAATGAAAAAATTGTGAACTCGCATAAAAGGAGATCTGTGGGGAGATAATACAGCAGTGGGCGTCCTGTTTACAACTAAAGACAATGGATTTTTGGGGTATACTATGGTGCAAAGGGAGGAGACAAGCTGTGTGTGTGTGTGTGTGTGTGTGTGTGTGTGTGTGTGTGTGTGTTTCAGGGGGGAACGGATCACAGCATACCTGGCTGAAAAACATGGAGCAATTCTGTAAAACAGTAACTAGTTAAGTCTAGGTTCTAGAATGTATGTTATGATTTTATTTTGTATAACCATTTGTTTCCAGAATTTCTATTTGTTGTCTTTGAAATCTCTACTTAGTTAAACTTGTTTTCCCTATACACATAAACAGAGTTGTCAACTGAAGGGAAAATGGTAAGCTGCTACTTTGGAAGCAGTGGACCTGGGGGATACTTGGGGATTGGAGTGTGCCTATCACTAACCTGTAGAGAGCAAGTGGGGCTTGTGTAGCTCTGGAGTGGAGTACTTGTGTTCCCTGTGGTTGAAGAGTTTGGGGTGCTGGCCCTCAGCAGGCACATATTAGGCTCCTTCATGCTAAGGATAGGTGGTAGCAAGGTGCCTCACAATCTTCCCAGGAATAGGGTTACCATATTTCCGCAATCAAAAAAGAGGACACTGGGGGGGAGCCCCATCCTGCCCTGCCCCATCCACTCCCTCCCACTTCCCACCCCCTGACTGCCCCCCTCAGAATCCCCAACCCCCCCCTGCTCCTTGTCCCCTGACTGCCCCCTCCTGGGACCCCTGCCACTAACTGCCCCCTAGGACTCCACCCCTTATCTAAGCCTCCCCGCTCCTTGTCCCCTGACTGCTCCCTCCTGGGACCCTACCTGTTCCCTGACTGCCCAAAACCTTATCCACACCCCCAGACAGACCCCCCCCCCACCACCCAAACTCCCAACCCTGCTCCCTGTCTCTTGACTGCCCCCTCCAGAACCTCCCTGCCCCTTCTCCGACCCCCTGGCCCCCTTACCGTGCCACTCAGAGTGCTGCGGAGCGGTGCACTGGGCAGCGGGGGGGGGTGAGCAGGGGGAGGAGCTCCAGACTGCTGCAAATGCAGGGAGGGGGAGGGAAGGAGAGAGAGGAGGGGAGTGATTTCAAGCTGCAGGGGAGAGGAGGGGGAAGCGGAGGAGGGGCTCTGGCTGCCAGAGCCCCGTGCGAGTGGCAGGATCCGGCCGGCTGCCCTGTCAACCGCGCGCGCTCTGCATTGAGGGGGAAGTCCGGACATTTACAAATTCCCCCCGGATGCTATTTTTAACTCAAAAAAAGCCGGACATGTCCGGGAGAATCCGGACGAATGGTAACCCTACCTAGGAAGCTTCAAAATGGGGAACAAAAACCTTTAATAATGGGGATTCCACAACCTCCTTAAATTACCTGTTCTAGTGCCTAACTAGCATTATAGTTAGAAAATTTTTCTACTATTTAATCAAAATCTTCCCTTGCTGCAGATGAAGAAGGAATCAGCTTATCCTGCCCTCAATGGACATGGAGAACAATTAATCATCGTCCTCTTCACAATAGCCCTTAACACATTTGAAGATTGCTATCTGGTCTCTTTCCCCCCCCCCCCCCCCCCCCCCCCATCTTTTTTACCCAGGTTTAAAAAAATGGGTATATTTAGTCTTTTCTTCATAGGTCATGTTTCTACATATTTTCCTTTTTCCACACTCCTGGGGGGGGAGGGAAGGGGTGTCTGTCTCTCTTTCTCCCTCCAATTTGTCCACATCTTTCTCAAAGTATGATGCTCAAAACTGGACATATTACTCCAGATGAATCCTCACCAGTGCCAAGTAGAGCAGAACAGTTACCTCCCTTGTCTTACAGGTGACATTCCTGTTAATACAGCCTGGAATACTTCCCCTTTTGCACCCACTTTATAGTAATTTTGTTTACACCAAGTTTTCCTAGTTTGGTTATGAGGCTGTCATGAGGGACTGTCAAGATGTATCGCGTCTGCAGCTTTTTCCCCTATCCAGTAGGGAAATTACACTGTTAAAGAAGAAAATTAGGTTGGTTTGGCATGATGTTTTTGACAAATCCATGTTGGCTATTACATATCACCCTATTATCCTCTAGGTGCTTACAATTTGTTTAATTTGTTCCAGTATATTCTGAGGCATCAAAATTAAGCGGACAGGTCTGTAATTCCCCAGGTGCTCTGTTCCTTTTTAAAGATAGGTTCTATGTTTGCCCTTCTCCAGTCCTCTGGGACTTTACCTGTCCTCCAAGAGTTCTCGAAGATAATTGCTAATGGTTCAGTGATTGCTTCAGCTAGTTCCTTACGTACCCTAGGGTGAATTTCATCAGGCCCTTCTGACTTGAGTGCATATAACTTGTCTTAAATATTCTTTAACCTGTTCTTTCCCTATTCTGGCTTGTGTTCCTTCCCCATTGTTGCTCTTATTAATTGTTAAGCATCTGATCACAACCTTTTAGTGAAGCAAAACACTAATTAAAACACCTCAGCCTCTTTGGTGTCCTCCGTTAGCCCTTCTTCCCTGCTAATAATGGATCAACACTCTCCTTTGTCTTTCTCTTACTCCAAATGTATTAGAATCTCTTTATTGCCTTTTTGTCTCTTACTAGATGTAACTCATTCTGTGCCTTAGAGTTTCTGATTTCGTCGCGACATGATTGTGCTGTTCTTTTGTACTTACGGTCAGCAATTTGTCCGTTTCCACTTTTTTCATAGGATTCTTTTTTTGATTTTTCTGGTCAGTTTAAAAACAAAACAAAACACCCCTATGCACCCATATTGGCCTCTGCTATTCTTTCTATCTTACCTTTGCATTGGGATAGTTTGCTGTGGTTTGTGCCTTTTTAATATTGTTTTGCTGAGAAACTGCATGCCCTCCTGAATTCTTTTCCTTTAAATGTTCTTCCTATGGGATCTTACCTACCAGTTCTCTTTGAATTTGTTAGTCTGCTTTTTTTGAGGTCAGCTCTTCTGCTGCTGCTCACTTACTGCTTTTCTTACTATTTCATGATCACTTTCACCCAAGTTGCCTTCCAACTTGAACTTTCCCAAATCCTTATTTGTGGTCTGGTTATAGACAGTTTCAGAGATTAATAGAAACCGAACCAGTTGGTGGTTCAGTAATGTCCCTAGATCATATTTACTGCTCACTATTCAAATCCTGCTATGAATTTGGCTTATGGGCTTTCCTCTCTTAATAAGTCTATTGTACTTATTCCTCAAACATTAATTCACCTTCTCAAAACTTGTGAGGTGGGGGGTGCCATTATCCCTGGTTTTATAGATGGGGATTTGAGGCACGCAGATTAAAGCCAGAAGTATCCACAGACTTTGGGTGCCCATGTTGAGCTGCCAAGGACCTGATTTCCCCCCCCCCTCCCCCCGAGTACTTAACGTGATAGTGCAATTCCTATTCAAGTACAGCTCTCATTTACTACAGCCTCAGCTGTAAGCACACAGCACTTCTGCAAATCAGACCCCTAAGTTTCAAGTTGGGCATCCAGAAAATAACACAAACTAAACATTTCTGATACGGTCAATAATTGTGTGCAAGTGATTTGCTTAGCATTACATAGGAACTCTGGCAGAGGTAAGGATAGAATCCAGGTTTCCAGGGCAGTTTTCAGCTATCTCAGCCAGGCCCCCCCAATCCTTCTTCTTTTCCTGCAGTCCCCTGCCTCAGTAACTAGACACCTTCCAACCAGGGTGGATTTGACTTGAATCAAATTGATTTAAATCACTAGTCAGGAAGACTCGATTTAATCATGGATTTCTACATTAAAAGTGCATTCTTATTGGTTGTTATAACCTTAATACATATTCTTCACAACTCAGAGATAGATATAGCTTTCATTTTTAGAAGGTACACACTATACATTTTAAAAGTGATTAATCTGAAAAGTTTTCAAAATAAGTTTTACAGCTATATCAGAAAATGAGTGATTGTTTGGTTATTTCATTTATCAAAGGTAATTGAAGCAGATAGTTCACTTCCCAATGACTTCATAAATATCTCCAATTCAACAGGTTAATCATTACTATTTGGAGGATTTTCTTGCCATGCTGTATTAGGAGGAGAACATCACCAGACAATTGTTAACTAAAACAATTACATTATGTATTCTGGATTTTTTTCTTCAACAGCAAACATAATATTTTAACAAAACAAGCATTTGAACTTAGTAAAACATTTTTTTTAAAAAAAGGTTTATTTCTGTTAAAATTGTTTAACTAAAATAGTTAATTTTTTTTTAAATATTTAAATTTAAATTGACTAGGTCAACCAGGTCAACATGAGAAACTTAAAATAATGGCTTCTGCAACTAACTCAGTCGTTTTCACCTTCATTTTCCTGTTTGTTCATAATCTAGAAAAGAAAAACAAGCTTTCCTGCTTTTTCAGGTCCCAAATGATTTCTCAATTTGGAATGAATTAGTCCAAAGGAAGAAAATATTCTTTCTACTCCAGCATAAGAAGCTACTGCTGTTTGTTGAAGTGATAATCTCACTTTTAATCTCTGAATCCAAGTGTTTAAGTGACTTCCACCAGTTCATTGGTGTGACTTTCTTTAAAACATAATCAGCAAACATATTTCTTGAATGGTTCACCCTTAGCTCTGAAGTTTATTATAGTTGACATTATGGAGGGATGATTGCTGGATGTCCTCTTCTTCATCAGTTAAGGTTTGACCCTGGTACTGAGTATTGAGAATACTTGCAAGAAAATGAGCTGGAGATAGTGCTTGTCCCATTCGTTTTTTTTTTTTTTTTTTTTTTTTTTTTTTTTTTT